>NC_053024.1:430133844-430467603 GCF_003073215.2 Triticum urartu | reverse complement strand
AGGTAACAGATAGTTTTGTGATAGGATAATTTGTAACGAGCAACAAGTAACAAAAGTAAATAAAGTGCAGCAAGGTGTCCCAATCCTTTTTGTAGCAAAGGACAAGCTTGGACAAACTCTTATATGATGTAAAGCGCTCCCGAGGACACATGGGAATATCTTCAAGCTAGTTTTCATCACGTTCATATGATTCGCGTTTGGTACTTTGATAATTTGGTATGTGGGTGGACCGGTTCTTCGGTACTGTCCTTACTTGGACAAACATCCCACTTATGATTAACCTCTATTGCAAGCATCCGCAACTACAACAAAAGTATTAAGGTAAACCTAACCATAGCATGAAACATATGGATCCAAATCAGCACCTTACGAAGCAACACATAAACTAGGGTTTAAGCTTCTGTCACTCTAGCAACCCATTATCTAATTATTACTTCCCAATGCCTTCCTCTAGTCCCAAATAATGGTGAAGTGTCATGTAGTCGACGTTCACATAACACCACTAGAGGAGAGACAACATACATCTCATCAAAATATCGAACGAATACCAAATTCATATTACTACTAATAGCAAGACTTCTCCCATGTCCTCAGGAACAAACGTAACTACTCACAAAGCATATTCATGTTCATAATCAGAGGGGTATTAATATGCATATAGGATCTGAACATATGATCTTCCACCGAATAAACCAACTACCATCAACTACAAGGAGTAATTAACACTACTAGCAACCCACATGTACCAATCCCGGACTTGGAGACAAGAATTGGATACAAGAGATGAACTAGGGTTTTGAGAGGAGATGGTGCTGGTGAAAATGTTGATGGAGATTGCCCTTTCCTGATGATAGGAGCGTTGGTGATGACGATGGCGATGATTTCCCCCTCCCAGAGGGAAGTTTCCCCGGCAGAACAGCTCTGCCAGAGCCCTAGATTGGTTCTGCCAAGGTTCCGCCTCGTGGCGGCGGAGTCTCGTCCGGAAAGATGGCTTATGATTTTTTTTCTCATCGAAAGACTCCATATAGAAGATGGCCATCGGAGGGCCACCAGGGGGCCCATGAGGTAGGTGGCACGCCTAGGGGGGTAGGGCGCGCCCCCACCCTCGTGGGCAGGGTGTGGCCCCCTGGTGAACTTCTTGCGCTCAGTATTTATTATATATTCTGAAAATGACTTCCCTGAAGTTTCAGGACTTTTGGAGCTGTGCAAAATAGGTCCCTAATATTTGCTCCTTTTCCAGCCCAGAATCCCAACTGCCGGCATTCTCCCTCTTTATGTAAATCTTGCAAAATAAGAGAGAATAGGCATACACGTTGTGACATATTGTGTAATAACAACCCATAATGTAATAAATATCGATATAAAAGCATGATGCAAAATGGACGTATCATTGTGATGTGATATGGTCAAGACGTGATGAGATATAAGTTATTGTATGAGATGATCATGTTTTGTTGAAGTTATCGACAGCTGGAAGAAGCCTTATGGTTGTCTCTTTATTGCATAAGATGCAAGTGCCAAATAATTGCTTTACTTTATCACTATGCAATAGCAATAGTTGCAAGAGAAATAGTTGGCGAGACGACCATGTGACGACACGTTGATAGCGATCAAGATGATGGAGATCATGGTGTCATGTCGGTAACAATAAAGATCATGATAGTACTTTGGAGATGGAGATCAAAAGCACAAGATGATGATGGCCATATCATGTCACGTATTTTTTGATTGCATGTGATGTTTATCTTTTATTCATCTTATTTTGCTTAAGTTCGACGATAGCTTTATAAGATGATCTCTCACTAAATTTCAAGATAAAAGTGTTCTCCCTGAGTATGCACCGTTGCCAAAGTTCGTTGTGCTGAGACACCACGTGATGATCGGGTGTGATGATCGGATGCTGAGACAATAGGTGCAAGCCAGTTTTGCACATGCAGAATACTCAGGTTAAACTTGATGAGCCTAGCATATGCAGATACGGCCTTGGAACACTGAGACCGAAAGGTCAAGCGTGAATCATATAGTGATGATCGGTTATGGTTTAGTTGATATGGATCACGTGATCACTTAGATGACTAGAGGGATGTCTATCTAAGTGGGAGTTCTTAAGTAATATGACTAATTGAACTTTAATTTATCATGAACTTAGTCCTGGTAGTATTAGCATATCTATGTTGTAGAACAATAGCTCGCATTTAGCTCCCCTATTTTATTTTTGATATGTTCCTAGAGAAAACTAAGTTGAAAGATGTTAGTAGCAATGATGCGGATTGGATCCGTGATCTGAGGATTATCCTCATTGCTGCATAGAAGAATTATGTCCTTGATGCACTGCTAGGTGACAGACCTATTGTAGGAGCAGATGCAGATGTTATGAACGTTTGGCTAGCTCAATATGATGACTACTTGATAGTTTAGTGCACCATGCTCAACAGCTTAGAATCGGGACTTCAAAGACATTTTGAACGTCATTGATCATATGAGATGTTCCAGGAGTTGAAGTTAATATTTCAAGAAAATACCCGAGTTGAGAGATATGAAGTCTCCAACAAGTTCTATAGCTAAAAGATGGAGGAGAATAGCTCAAGCAGTGAGCATGTGCTCAGATTGTCTGGGTACTACAATCGCTTGAATCAAGCGGGAGTTAATCTTCCAGATAAAATAGTGATTGACAGAATTCTCTAGTCACCATCACCAAGTTAGTAGAACTTCGCGATGAACTATAGTATGCAAAAGATGACGTAAACGATTCCCGAGCTTTTCATGATGATGAAATCGATGAAGGTAGAAATCAATAAAGAGCATCAAGCGTTGATGATGAACAAGACCACTAGTTTCAAGAAAAGGGCAAAGGGAAAGAAAGGGAACTTCAAGAAGAACGGCAAGCAAGTTGCTGTTCAAGTGAAGAAGCCCAATTCTGGACCTAAGCCTGAGACTAAGTGCTTCTACTGCAAAGGGACTAGTCACTGGAAGCGGAAATGCCCTGAATATTTAGTGGATAAGAAGGTTGGCAAAGTAAACAAGGGTATATTTGATATACATGTTATTGATGTGTACTTTACTAGTATTTATAGCAACCCCTCGGTATTTGATACTAGTTCAGTTGCTAAGATTAGTAACTTGAAACGGGAGTTGCAGAATGAACAGGGACTAGTTAAGGGTTAAGTAACGATGTGTGTTGGAAGTAGTTCCAAGAATGATATGATCATCATCGCACACTCCCTATACTTTCGGGATTAGTGTTGAACCTAAATAAGTGTTATTTGGTGTTTGCTTTGAGCATGAATATGATTTGTTCATGTTTATTGCAATACGGTTATTCATTTAAGTTAGAGAATAATTGTTATTCCGTTTACATGAATAAAACCTTCTATGGTCATACACCCAATGAAAATGGTTTGTTGGATCTCGATAGTAGTGATACACATATTCATAATATTGAAGCCAAAAGATGCAAAGTTAATAATGATAGTGCAACTTATTTGTGGCACTGCTGCTTGGGTCATATTGGTGTAAATCGCATGAAGAAACTCCATGCTGATGGGCTTTTGGAATTACTTGATTATGAATCAGTTGATGCTTGCGAACCATGCCTCATGGGCAAGATGACTAAGACTCCGTTCTTCGGAACAATGGAGCGAGCAACAAACTTGTTGGAAATAATACATATTGATGTATGCAGTCCGATGAGTGTTGAGACTCGCGGTGGGTATCGTTATTTTCTGACCTTCACATATGATTTCTGCAGATATGGGTATATCTACTTGATGAAACATAAGTATGAAACATTTGAAAATTTCAAAGAATTTTAGAGTGAAGTGGAAAAACATCATAACAAGAAAATAAAGTTTCTACGATTTGATCGCGGAGACGAATATTTTGAGTTACGAGTTTGGTCTTCAACTAAAACAATGTGGAATTGTTTCACAAATTCATGCCACCTGGAACGCCACAATATAATGGTGTGTCCGAACGTCATAACCGTACTTTATTGGATATAGTGCAATCTATGATGTCTGTTACCGATTTGCCACTATTGTTTTGGGGTTATGCATTAGAGACAGCTACATTCACGTTATATAGGGCACCGTCTAATCCGTTGAGATGACACCGTATGAAGTATGGTTTGGCTAGAAACCTAAGCTGTCGTTTCTTAAAGTTTGGTGTTGTGATGCTTATGTGAAAAAGTTTCAGCCTGATAAGCACAAACCTAAATCGGAAAAATGCGTCTTCATAGGATACCCAAAAGAAACTGTTAGGTACACCTTCTATCACAGATCCGAAAGGCAATATCTTTGTTTCTAAAGAGTGGATCCTTTCTTGAGAAGAAGTTTATCTCAAAAAAAGTGAGTGGGAGGAATGTAGAACTTGATAAGGTAATTGTACCTTCTCCCGAATTGGAAAGTAGTTCATCACAGAAATCAGTTCTAGTGATCTCTACACCAATTAGTGAGGAAGCTAATGATGATGATCATGAAACTTCAGATCAAGTTACTACCGAACCTTGTGGGACAACCAGAGTATGGTCCGCACCAGAGTGGTACGGAAATCCTTTCTAGAAGTCATGTTACTAGACCATGACGAACCTACGAACTATGAGGAAGCAATCTTGAGCCCAGATTCCGCAAAATGGCTTGAGACCATGAAATCTGAGATGAGAACAAAGTATGGACTTTGATTGACTTGCCCGATGATCGGTGAGTCATTAAGAATAAATGGATCTTCAAGAGGAAGACAGACGCTAATAGTAGTGTTGCTATCTACAAAGTTCGAATTGTCGCAAAATGTTTTCGACAAGTTCAAGGTGTTGACTACGATGAGATTTTCTCACTCGTATTGATGCTTAAGTCCATCTGAATCATGTTAGCAATTGCCGCATTTTATGATTATGAAATTTGGCAAATGGATGTAAAGACTGCATTCCTGAATAGATTTCTGGAAGAAGAGTTGTATATGATGCAACCTGAAGGTTTTGTCGATCCTAAAGGTGCTAACAAAGTGAGCAAGCTCCAGCGATCCATCTATGGGCCGGTGCAAGCATCTCGGAGTTGGAATATATGCTTTGATAAAGTGATCAAAGCATATAGTTTTATAAAGACTTGCGGTGAAGCCTGTATTTACAAGAAAGTGAGTGGGAGCACTACAACATTTCTGATAAGTATATGTGAATGACATATTGTTGATCGGAAATAATGTAGAATTATTCTGCAAAGCATAAAGGAGTGTTTTAAAGGAGTTTTTTCAAAGAAAGACCTCAGTGAAGCGTCTTACATATTGAGCATCAAGATCTATAGAGATAGATCAAGACGCTTGATAAGTTTTTTCAATGAATACATACCTTGACAAGATTTTGAAGTAGTTCAAAATGGAACAGGCAAAGAAAGAGTTCTTGCATGTGTTACAAGGTGTGAAATTGAGTAAGACTCAAAGCCCGACCACGGCAGAAGATAGAAAGAGAATGAAAGTCATTCCCTATGCCTCAGCCATAGGTTCTATAAAGTATGCCATGCAGTGTACCAGATCTGTTGTATACCCTACACTGTTTTTGGCAAGGGAGTACAATAGTGATCTAGGAGTAGATCACTGGACAGCGGTCAAAATTATACTTAGTGGAATAAGGATATGTTTCTCGATTATGGAGGTGACAAAAGGTTCATCTTAAAGAGTTACGTCGATGCAAGCTTTGACACCAATCTGGATGACTCTAAGTCTCGATCTAGATACATATTGAAAGTGAGAGCAATTAGCTAGAGTAGCTCCGTGCAGAGCATTGTAGACATAGAAATTTGCGATATACATACGGATCTGAATATTGCAGACCCATAGACTAAACTTATCTCACAAGCAAAACATGATCACTCTTTGGGTGTTAATCACATAGCGATGTGAACTAGATTACAGACTCTAGTAAACCCTTTGGGTATTAGTCACTTGGAGATGTGAACTAATCACATAAAGATGTGAACTAGATTATTGACTCTAGTGCAAGTGGGAGACTGAAGGAAATATGCCCTAGAGGCAATAATAAAGTTATTATTTATTTCCTTATATCATGATAAATGTTTATTATTCATGCTAGAATTGTATTAACCGGAAACATGATACATGTGTGAATACATAGACAAACAGAGTGTCACTAGTATGCCTCTACGTGACTAGCTCGTTGATCAAAGATGGTTATGTTTCCTAGCCATAGACAAAGAGTTGTCATTTGATTAACGGGATCACATCATTAGGAGAATGATGTGATTGACTTGACCCATTCCGTTAGCTTAGCACTCGATCGTTTAGTTTGTTGTTATTGCTTTCTTCATGACTTATACATGTTCCTATGACTATGAGATTATGCAACTCCCATTTACTTGAGGAACACTTTGTGTGCTACCAAACATCACAATGTAACTAGGTGATTATAAAGGTGCTCTACAGGTGTTTCAAAGGTACTTGTTGGGTTGCCGTATTTTGAGATTAGGATTTGTCACTTCGATTGTCGGAGATGTATCTCTGGGCCCACTCGGTAATGCACATCACTATAAGCCCTGCAAGCATTGTAACTAATGAGTTAGTTACATGATGATGTATGACAAAACGAGTAAAGAGACTTGCTAGTAACGAGAATGAACTAGGTGTTGAGATACCGACGATCGAATCTCGGGCAAGTAACATACCGATGACAAAGGGAACAACGTATATTGTTATGCGGTTTGACCGATAAAGATCTTCATAGAATATGTGGGAGCCAATATGAGCATCCAGGTTGCGCTATTGGTTATTGGCCGGAGACGTGTCTCGGTCATGTCTACATAGTTCTCGAACCCGTAGGGTCCGCACGCTTAAAGTTTCGGTGACGATTGTATTACGAGTTTTTGTGATTTGATGTACCGAAGGTAGTTCGGAGTCCCGGATGAGATCAAGGACATGACGAGGAGTCTCGAAATGGTCGAGAAGTAAAGATCGATATATTGGACGACTATATTCGGACATCGGAAAGGTTCCGAGTGATTCGGGTATTTTCGGAGTACCGGGAGTTACGGGAATTCACCGGGAGAAGTATTGGGCCTTATTGGGCCATACGGGAATAGAGGAGAGAGGCCAAAAGGAAGGAGGCGCCCCCCTTTGGTCCGAATTGGACAAGGGGTGCAGCCCCCTTTTCCTTTTCCCTCTCCCCCTCTTTCCTTCTCTCCTACTCCAAAAAGGAAAGGGGAATCCTACTAGGACTTGGGAGTCCTAGTAGGACTCCCCACACTTGGTGCCCCCCCTCTAGGTCCGGCCTCTCCCTCCCTTCTTTATATACGGGGGCAGGGGGACACCTCTAGACACGCAAGTTGATCTGTTGATCTCTCCCAGCCATGTGCGGTGCCCCCCTCCTCCATAATCCATCTTGATCATATCGTAGTAGTGCTTAGGCGAAGCCCTACGTCGGTAGCATCATCATCACCGTCATCACGCCATCATGCTGATGGAACTCTCCCTCGAAGCTCTGCTGGATCGGAGTTCATGGGACGTCATCGAGCTGAACGTGTGCTGAACTCGGAGGTGACGTACGTTCGGTACTTGGATCGGTCGGATCGTGAAGATGTACAACTACATCAACCGCGTTGTGCTGACGCTTCCGCTTTCGGTCTACGAGGGTACGTGGACACACTCTCCCCTCTCGTTGCTATGCATCACCATGATCCTGTGTGTGCGTAGGAATTTTTTTGAAATTACTACGTTCCCAACAAGCTCGTCATTCAACCCCTGCATAAGCTTCTCCTGCTTCACAGCATTTGTGGCCACATCATCTGAGGCGTAGCGAGCTAACTTGCTGAACTCATCTACGTACCGCGCCATAGTACGGTTTCCCTAGCGTAAGTTGCGAAACTCACGCTTCTTGATACTCATAGCTCCAGCTAAGACATGTGTAGTGTGGAAGGCCTACTGAAATTGATCCCAAGTAACATTGGCCGCAGGGAAAGTGGCGGTGTAGTTCTCCCACCATGAGGCTGCGGGTACATCCAGTTGATGTGCGGCAAAGTGCACCTTCTCAGCATCTATGCAACCTGTGGTGGTCAGCTCCCTTCCAAACTTGTGGAGCCAATCATCAGCAACAATCGGCTCGGTGCTACTAGAGAACACCGGCGGATTCAACCTTAGAAAGCGGGCTAAGTTGTCAATTGGGGGTGGTGGCGGTGGATTGTTGTTGTTGTTGCCTTGGTTCTGGAGCAACTGCATCAAGGCATTCTGCTATTGGATCAACTGAGTGAACTCCGATGGGAAGGTGAATGCGGGATCACGTCTCGGAGGCATCGTATAGGTTTAGAGGGGTGAGAATAGAATAGAGTGAGGTATAAAGAGAAATTTCACTACGCATATGCACATGAGACAAACACATTCATTTCACACCACTCAATTTGAACAAGATTCATACAATCAATCCAAGCTACCGTTACAAAATCTCATGGAATATTACTATATACATGGAAGACTTCTAATGGTAATATGGTGGTCGACTAGAAATTTTGATCGGTGGAAGACTCCATGATATCTGCTCGAGCTTCGTCTTCATAATCATCATCGCTGTCGGGGTTAGAGTCTGTGTCGTCTAGTATGATGTAATCTTCTGAACGAATGTACACTCCAGGTTTGGGATCCCCCATGAATATCCCTAGCTTCTTCTTCAGGTCTTCATTCTTCTCTAGGAGTACAGCAATTTCTTCTTCATATCCATTGCATGTAGACTTGAGTTCCTCTTCTAGCTCCATGTTCCAGGTCATCACCTTCTTCGTGTCTATCATGTTAGCGCACATCTGGTTCTCGTAGCGTCGAATGTGCTGGTTCAACTCCTGTATGTAGGCTGCAATGGATTTATCCTTCCTGGTGCAAATCATCTCTGATTGCTCATCTCAGCGTCCACATATCTGGTAGGTGGTGTCGTTAAGATCCTTATTGTACACCTCGCCTATGCATCCAATGGCGATGTGGATGGCCATGCTCTTTCCTAGACTCCAGGTTGGTGCATCAAAGGAAAACTCCATGGGCTCGGTAATTGGCGTGAACGTCCTTCCTGGAACACGAACTTGAATTGTCCAACGCTCCTCTTCTGGTAAAGTGGCGGTGAAGGTTCCGGTGAACCTTGGTATGCCAATGTTCAGGTACCTAGTGACTTCCTTCAAATGTCGTCCGAGAGGGGTGTCGTCATCCAGTTGAGTGAACTTGTTCCTTGGGTCCGCCATCTATAGAGTAGAAATGGAGAAGAGTTAGAAATGAGTAGAGAAGAGTATGATGTGGCCTTTTCCTAGTGGTCGCGTCCTACAGTCAGCGTGTGCTCTGATACCATCTTGTAGCGACCCGATCCCAATGGACCGTAGTCTCTGTGCTTAAGTGTCATCCTTGGATTGATATTGCTGACACACACAATACTCAAGGATTGATTGCAGAGTTCAATCACACACTTATTACAATGAGTGTCTCATAAAGAGTACTTATTACAATAATATGGCTGAAGGCCATCTAAAATAGATAACTGCGGAAGCTTCGAAGATAAATGAGTCCATCCAACTCCACGACAAAACTGAGTGCATGAAAATGACCTATCGCACCTTACTCTTCGTTTGAAAACTCTTCAACATGATATGTTGCAGCCATGTAGGTCAGCACATGGAATATGCTGGCAAGATAACACCATAGAGCAATGAAGAAATAACAACTATCACTACATGCATATTTGGCTGGTGGAGGCTCTACGGTTATCATTTGCATAAAGCTAATTTTTCCCTACAATAAAGGAATATATTTTATTTAACTACAAAGTTTGATGAAATTATTGAGAAGGTACCCCAACTCAATCCTTAATTAACATTAATAACCCAACAAATTCATTAAGTAAAGTGATGAGATCAACATAATAATACAAGTACCAGATACTCAAGATGTCCATAACCGGGGACACGGCTAACCATGATTAGTTTATACACTCTACAGAGGTTTGCACACTTTTCCCCACAGTACTCAATCTCCTCCATTGTATTTCTTTCACTGCATGATGTTTGAGAAACGGATGACCAAAGACACAGTCTTTCCGAAGAGGTCACCTTACCAATAGATAGGTCGGTACACCTACAATTCCCCTACATCTGCTAGCCCATCATGGATAGGATTCCACAACTTACTCAACTATGCCAGAGCCCATAATGGCTTGTGGCTGAACACGGAAGTTTATAGCATGAATAATCTTATGATCCCTTTGAGCCTGGGTGGCATTCCATAGGATAATCACATGGGTACCCCGGGATCTCCTAGAACAACACTGGTATAACCCCAGGTGCCCACAACCAATCCACCCAGATGTGTATTAAGGTAGCCACCTTAAGTTTCCCTTAGTTAATAATAACTCTCGCATCTATCATGAATCTCACAAACCAATCCACATCTACGAGCATAGCAAAGTAGTGCATTCATAACGCAGTAATACCCGGGGATTGAATATAAGACAATAGGTTCCTACCTCATCAACTACTTCCCAATACCCACATGTTATCAAATCCTACTCATGCAATGTTTGAGGGTTTGAAACTAATGCATAAAAACTGGGTAATAAAGGGATATGATCAAAGTGTTACTTGCCTTGTTGACGATCGGAAAACCCTAGAGATTCATAGTAGCAAGTCTCGCACTCCGGAAACTCTATCGTGAACAAACAATAGCACACATAAGCACTCAAGCATAAGATGCACAGGTAAAACCAAAAGAAAAGATCCAAACAGAAAGTTCAAGTGAAGAGCTTCGATTTGCAAAAAAGAATCAATCAATCGGAGTTACGAAACTCAAACTACGATCAAAAAAGTTCGAATTCAAATCCGTGTGAAACCAAATTTTAAATTTCCAAAATCATGTTCAAGTTGTTTAACTGGACAGAGGGGAACAAGATGGAGATTTTGGCGTTGGTTTCACTGGATTTGGATAAACAAGCAAACAGTAGTGAGGGTTTGAAAATCAGGGACTAAACTGCAATGAAAATAATTACGGATGGGTCCCTGGCCAAAAATTAAACTAAAAAGAAAAATCTAACGAACGAACGTTCGTTAAAAGACACTAACAAATGAGTTCGTTCGTTAAAAGACACTAACAAATGAGTTCGTTCGTTAACAGAATGAATCGGGTGAATGTTCGCTATTTAACATAGCCTAAAATAATAAACCGATCTAATACGCGAAACCAAAAAAATAGGGGCGGATTTTTGGGGTTTTACCGTTTCAAGGGAAAAGACCGGTGGCGGCGGTGTTGCTCCGGCAAGACGAGGCGAGGCGAGGCGGCAGCGAGGCGGCATGCGGCAGCGTCGGCAGCAACGGGAGGCGGCGAGGCGGTGACGCGGTGAGGCGGTGGCGCAGGCGGCAGCGAAGCGAGGTGGTGGCAGCGACGCGGCGGCGTGCGGCTCGAGGCGGCGTGGCTTGGGACGGCGGGGCGGGTTGAGGAGGAGGGGACGGCGGCTATATAAAGGGCCTCGGGGGTCCAACTTGCGCAAGGGGCGTCGGCGTGGCCGGCTCAGACTCCGGCCGAAGTCCTATGCGGTTATGGCGGGGAAGGCGGCGGCAAGCAGGCAGGCTGGGCCTTTGGCCCAATTCGGTCCGAAAGGAATTTTTTTAAATAATTTCGTCGTAGAGAAAAAATCCAAAATAAAATAAATAAAAATCCTAAAATCCCCAAAACAATTTTCACGGTACTCGCCTAAAAGGACCACATGAACATTTTTCTGGGATAAAATGCAATTTTTGCCTAATTTAACCGAATAAAATCTCAAATAAAATTCAAATAAAAAATATATTTTTATTCGAAATTAAATTTCCTTTATTTCCTTTGTTTTGAAGGAGTCATATTATCTTCTCTCATTGTTTTATTTATTTTGAAATAATTGTTAAAATAATTTCAACTAAAAATCACCTTGATCCAATTTACCAATTTTTCAAAATTCAAAAATGGAATTTTATGAAAACCTCCAACTCTCTCACATGGTCCTTGAGTTGCTTAAGGTCTCTTGGATCAAAGTGTCCAAATAAACCAAATAAAAAATGCTCAAAATATGGATGCATATGATGACCTAATGATTAACATCCAAATTGAAAATTGGGATGTTACACTCGTAGAAGTGTTCCATGACATTACCAAAATTATCATCATGGAAGTGTCCAGTTCCATGACGATAAATCACGCGTCATAGAAGTGCTTTTGTCAAGGGTGACTGACACATGGCATCGACCGTAACGGGTCGCAGTTAAGCTACCGGGTCCGGTTTTGTATCCGATAACCCGTTAATAGCCCGGACCGATGGGGATTTTCCACGTGCAAAATTCTCATAATCTAGAGGAAACACTTGTTGGCTCATCGTTGGGACAGATGTCATCCACTCATTGGACAGGAGGCGCCTATGATACGTTAAGACGTGGCACGCCCCAACAGAGGCTCATTCCGGTGAAAAGGCCGGCCTAGGTAAAGGCCACCATGTTTTTTCAGACACTAGTGGGCTAGCCCGTTAACAGCCTGCAATGTTTTGGGTCAAATTGAGGCCCATACCAGATCAGGCCCATTCACAGCCTGCCGTGTTTTGGGCCAAACTACGGCCCATATCGGATTAGGCCCGTTAACATGCCAATGTTCTTTTGGGCCCATTCTAAGACAGGTTTGTATTTCAGCCTATTAAATGCCCGTTTACCAGTTCGGCCTGATAATAGATTTGGCCTGTGGTGCATCTGGGACATTATCAGCCCGGTTTAACTTTAGGCCATTTAACGACCCATGCATAAACTGGGCTATTTCTTGTCCAAAGTAACTTTAGGCCTCTTAACGGCCCGTAGTCATCGTGGATAAATTTCAGCCCAACCTACCTATCGGCCTGTGTAACAGTTGGGCCTAATTATAGCGCACATTGAATCTGGCCTGCTTATAGCCCATCTGATAATAGCCCGTGACACTTTTAGGCCTATGGCCCGCATAGATACCGGCCTGCTTAAAGCCCATAATTTTATTGGGCCAAACAGGCCCGAGATATATTTTGGCATGTTAACTACTCGTCCTATTTGGGCCAAACATGGGCCTTAGGCAGTTTCGGCCTGTATTGGCCCGTGAATTTTTTGGCCCAATGCTAGCCCAATCTTGGTTTTATCCTGTTAAAAGCCCACGGTATTCTCTGGCCTAGCTGGCCAGAACTTTACTCGGCATGTTAACGGCGGGAAACAACTATAGGTTTAGACCGGCTAATGGCCCAAGATGATTATAGGCCCACGTTTTGGCCCATATGAGTAACGGGCCGGCCTGAAGACCGAGATCCACTGAACCTTCCGGCCTAAATTACAGCATACCGACCAAGAATAAACCTAGACTATACAACAAAGAAATTCCAACATATTACATCCCCTCGGCATCAAAGTTCACCGCTAGTGATAATTAAGGGCAACCATACAACAGATTACATAAACTGGGCAGGTCGCCACCAGTGGAAGTTGACACGCAGACACAATAATAGACAGAACCGACAGCACTTCAACACAGTTCAAGAAAGGTTAGCCCGACCCAGGAGTTGCAGTGCAAGCAGCTTAGCAACTTGATGAGACAGTGCTACTTTGGCGCTCATATCCACCAACTTAAGTTGCACAAGATTAATAAACGTCATGTACTTACGGTTAATCTTGCATAGAGATTGGAGTTCCAGTCGTATTTGAGCGGAAGCATGTATTTCTGCTTGAATTTTAGACTGAAGATGTCAAACAGATTCAAGCGGTGACTTCATCGAGCTTGTGTCACTGAGTATGTTTGACACTACATCAAGATGTGACTTCGTGGTTGTATCCCTACCCTCAATATGTGTTGCCTTCTCCTCTGGAATATGTGTTAGAGGGACAAACAATGGGTTCGTCTCACTATCATTGTGGCAGTTCTTCCTAGCAGCAGTGTTGTCACCCTAAAAGAGAAACAAGTAGGTAGATAACAGGTTTTGCATGTATAAGCATCAGCGCTGTCAATTCATCTCATTTCTTTGTCAGAAATAAAGAGACACGGTTTAAAATAGCATTAACATAATAGGCATTGTTCATAGTTAAGACGGCAGGAAATGGCATTGTGCAGGAGCACCCAGCTTCACCAGACCACTGGATTACAGATCAAGAACACAATTTAAATATGTCATTGTTCATAGTTGACACATAGCAGGATATGCCATTGTCCTGTTCTTGGTAGTTTCGCCACACCATTGGATTACAGATCAAGAACACAAGCATACACATAGTGCTAAAGAAGATAACTTGCTATGTTTAGTTTAATTTACATGGTATGAATAAGGAACTAGATTGTACAACTAAAGACTAAAATTGAGAAGGACAAACTTATGTTTATGTACTTCTACTTTATAAAATTTGAACAAGCAATTTGATGCAGACGACAAAAATAAACAGCATTTGCACTCATAGCAATCCAAATATACACAACAAAGTTTGAAGGCACGAGGAGGACAAACTTACATTAGTAGTGAAGACATGCTCTATAAAGGCCTTGTCCATATTGATGGGGGGGGGGCAATTCAAGAAGTTTACCGCACACTCTTCTTCAAGAGTATTGCCTTTATTCTACATTTTGTTAAGAGTAAATATAGATGTGAAAATATAGGAACAAATGGCGATTATTTAACTTAAGATGCAGAGTACAAATGTGAATACAGCATTCAGGCAGAAGACACTAACAAGAGCAATGCGGAGCTAAACTTCTTCAGTAACATTGGTTTTATTCAATATTTTGGCAACAGTAAATGTAGATCTGATGTGTAAAAAAATGGAGGACAAGGGAAAATAAGCTGCAAAGTGTACATGAAGAAATAGCTGACAAATATAAGTACAGTGATGAAGGACAACAAATACTTAGAAGAACAATGCAGAACTAAATTTCTTCATAGGCATTGGGTTTATTCTACATTAATTTAAGCATTAATATAGATCTGATAATTTGGAGCGAATAGTGGATAAGCAAGCTATAATGCACAATGATGTCACATAATCCACCAGGTATGAATGTGAGAACAACGATTGGACAATAGGTACTCACAAGAGCATAGCAGCGACCAAATAGTTGCGATATCCTAGGTTTTGTAACGCTGGTTCTATCGCCAATATACGTCGGGTGCTATGTGATTTCTTCGGTAGCACCACCTTTTTCAAGGACTTTGCTTGTACTCCTTCAGGTTCTGCAATCACCCTCTTCCTTTTGGATGTCTGAAACACAAGAATAGCATTTGAATGGGAAAACATGGTATGACAACAAATGGAATAGGTGTTGATAATGGATGGGCATGGCATCTTCACATATATCATGAGTAAACTAAGCAGATGGCGGTGCAACGAAGCAAAAGAAATGCAAGACACCTTATGCAAGATATGTGCAACCAATAAAACCTTGCCAAATTAGAATAGACACCTTATTGGGTGAATAGGATAGGTCATCTTCCTTTGACTCCTTGAGCTCAGAATAGTCATTAGGACCATATTCTGAAGGCCGGGAGCATGTGGGTTTCATTGCATCCACAATGGACCTCAATCCCTTGATGCCATGTTTGTTACCCATTGAACTGTTCCGCAATATTCTTCTGATGTGCACATTCTTATATTTATTGAGATTACATACAATATCTGTAAAGCATGAAAACACAAATAGTAGTGAGATTATCTTTGTAATGCAGAGCATATTGTAACGTAATAGAGGCTCCCTGTAAACTCTTGTGTGCTATCACTGGATTCTGATCAGAGAGCGCATGTGTGCTGTAATATGGTGAGTAGATTAATATAATCTGGCACAACTACACAGAAAAATAGGCTCCCTGTTGGGGGCCCCAGATGTAAGGATAGTTGGCAGATGATAGGTTCATAATATAACGAGAGCGCAGAGCCAGTAGGCAGATCGTAGTGTAGATAATAGGGGTACACCATAACCACCATAAATAAATCGGGAAAGCGGAACTGGCTGCAAAACATGGGGTTTTGCCGCTACTAATATGTAGCCTATCGATCACCTACATGCCAGCTCTATTCATCTGAAGGCGCACAATTGTTAATACTAGTTTAGTCTATCAAAGACCGCGCGGCTCCCACCATTTCCAGGGTATTATGACAGCCCAACTCGAAGTGCGAAATCATTTAGCAAAACCGGCCAATAGAGGTGTCTACTGTAGATGTCCCTGCTCCCCTTCCTGACAAGGAACATACCGTGCTTACTAAAGAAGAACAGAAGAGGAACATGTTAAAGAACATAAGAGGAAGCATATTATTGATATTCCCCTTCTTTCTATACAATGTTGGTTGCCCACCCATGATGAATCAGAGCGCCCAAAGAAATGCAATTCCATGATGTCTCTTTATATGTGGCCACATGCATTTGGAAACTCAATTGGGAACATTGGCTAACCAATTAAATGTGTGTATGTTAGCTAATGTCAGTATCATGTCACAATCGTATTTGAAGAAGCAAGCTTTGGACTTATCATTGGTGTGTTGTTTAGCTTCAAGAGTGGACTGCTGCTAGTGTGACACAAAGCAGCTACACAGATCATAGTGTAGATATAACGGGAAAACCGTAAGCATCAGGAGTAAAATCAGCAAAGTGGAACTTGCTCGAATATATGTGCTAGTATTGCCGGTGCGGCTAGAAAGGCTTTAGATACCAGCTCTCTTCAACTGAAGGTGCGGTACTGTTAATATCAGTGTAACTCTCAAAGGCGACACAGCTTCCCGCATTTCCTTGCTAATCTTATAGGATTCAAGTGGGCAGGCCACTACAATTCCTATTCCTATGTTTACAAAATCCTACGAATCAAGGAGGCCTGAAGAGTTCAGTGTCCATCACAACCGACTGTATAGACCTCTACACTGCAAATGTCCCTGCTCATCTTCACTACAAGGAACATACTGTACTACTATCATACTCCCTCTATTCCAAAATATAAGTCTTTGTAGAGATTTCCACTATGGATCACATACAGATGTATACAGATAGATTTTAGAGTGTAGATTCACTCATTTTGCTCCATATGTAGTCCATGGTGGAATTTATACAAAGACTTGTATTTAGGAACGGAGAGAGTACTTATTAAAGAAGAACGGAAGAGGAACATGTTAAGGAAGAGCAAGCAGATTTTGGATAATAAAATGTTCGTTGCGCAGCGCCCACACATGATGAACCAGAGCGCATTAAGGCCCAGTTCTTTTGCCAGAATCTAAGGATTCTCCCAGAATCCGACCTCTACCCAGCTTCTTCCAGAATCTTTAAGCCCCATTTGTTTTACAATCCCATCTAATTAGACCCTAACTAGATAGGATTGTCAAATAAATGGGGCTCAAAGATTCTGGGAGAAGCTGGGTAGGGGTCGGATTCTGGGAGAATCCCCAAATTCTGGCAAAAGAACTGGGCCTAATAATGCAACTCCCTACTGCCTCTCTATATGTGGTGCACATGCTTTTCAGAAGTAAAGTAGGAACATTAGCTGACTAATTAAACATTATCTATTTTAGTAATATCAGCATCATGTCTCATTCGTATTTGAGCAACAAGTTTGGAATTATGAGTGGCACGTTGTTTAGCTTGATGGATTCAGGAGCAGTGCTAAGCAGCTACGATGATGGTACTGAATATAAAGGCATGTCTGCATGCAAGTCACATGAGTTTGTCATTTGGGTTAGTCGACCATTTTAGGCGGTTGGATGAAGATCCTACATGTCCTAACCCTTCTTCTTCCTCATCTCTGATTCTTCCCATATAGAACAACGCACGGGCCGTCGGCCGAACCACCGGGCCAACCCCCCCCGCCCTCCCCTGAACCCCCCACCGCTGTTTCCTCCGCCCCACCCCGCCCCACCTGCATCGAGTTTTCTTCGTTTGGCGAGGCCCCACCACCGACCCCACAACCACTGTCCCTACCCGAGACCCTTCCTTCGCACCGGCGAACTTTGGCGAGCTCTCAAAAATCGACTGACCCAATTTTGAAATTTAGTCTACTGTCATTTAACTAGTGTGGAATATAAAATGGGAAAACCATAAGCATTGCGAGTATAGTGTTGAGCGTGCCATGGCGGATCTGAAGGTGCAAACCGGACAAAGGCAACTTCGCAACCGATGTTTGCTTTCAACTAACAAGTGATGGACAAGAAATCAGAGTAAAGCAGTGGCGATCTATTTTCTTGTTGTGAACAATAAGTTGAGCAGATACTAAAGAGTACCGCCTCTGGTGCTGCGCCGTGTATGCATCTGCTGAGAATTTGATGGTGCTACGATAGCGATGGCTGTCGGTGGCATGGAAGCAGATCTAGGAGGGTAGACGGTGGCGGCGGGGCATGGTGGACGAGACGATCGTAGGAGCGGCACCGACAAGGCGGACGACGGCGGGGATGAAGCGAGAGGACGGGATGCAAGGATCCCGGTCCGAAGCCGTGGATGAGAGAGGTCAATCTCTTGTAATGGACGACAACATCGGGGTATCATCTCCGGCATGGTGGAGGAGGATGGTGGTGGATGGGGTGGCGGACGGAGGAGGCTGGGGTGGAGAGGGTGTTTTGGCCCCCACGGAGTACGGATGGGATAATGGAGGGAGAGAGGAAGGGGGAACCATGTATTCAGGGTGCACTTGTCTCAAATGCGAGGAAATTTACAAACTTTGCCCCTGTTTAAAATTTCCTACATCTCAGCAATATTAGTTGGTTGGGGATAGGACGGTAATCTCGCATACACCGAATATTTGCCGACGAGAGTTTGTTTTTGGCGCCCACCATGTATGAATCGGGGAGGGAGTCGATTTCGGCCGAGGAGACACTGTGCTTTGGCGCCCACCGTGTATGAATCCGGGTGAGAGGCGGTTATGTCACGTTTGAGTGAAATTATAAACCTACCCCTATCGAAACATATAGAAATCGAGCTGATAGGCTTTGCGTATCAGGGATAGGAAGTAATTTCCATCTCACAGATTTTGGTTTCGGGCGGTTACTGCGACTTTCCCCGCTTCGTTCAAATTTTTGCAGAGAAAGAGTGCATGTTTACCATGCCAACTCAATTTGAAACCAGTTTGTATTCTATTTTTGTTCGGGCAGGATCCATTTTTGATTGGAATAAAATTATATATACATCATTTTCTTATATATACTTTCAAAAGCACAACATCCTTTATACATAAATATGGTTTACAAATGGCATGATCTCAGATTCATAAGGATGAATCCATCTTAATTTGTATTTTCAAATATTTGAAATCACTTTATGTTGAAATCCAATGTATGCATTCCTCACTAACTGTCTCCAATTAATGTGTGTTTCATGCGGTTTGTTTACTTCTCAAACATGTATAATGTGTTTCACACACGCAACATATAGTGTAATCCTGTTTAGACATTAGTTGCATATAAACCATGCATTATCTCTAATTAAAGAATCTATGGATCACTAATATTTATAAACTATATAACATTACACATGTCCCCAAATTCAAATGAATATGCATGCTTGATACACCAATTTGAGTTATGATATTATCGATGTCGTGATCTCCAGTTTAAATATTTGAATCCCCTTCAATCCAGATATTCGTCTCATATAGCTATCACTCATGCTTATATAGGAGTATCTCTCTAGACCTATGTGCGTTCATCGTCTCTCGGTATCTCTTGTGCTACCTCTATGTCGACAATGATCTTTTATCTCCGTAACACAACGACGATACTCTCTCCCTCGAATTTCATCACTCTATCTCTCTCTAAGTGTATCTCGCTCCTTGTTGTGTGTCTCTAACTATGATTCTCCATGTGAAATCTCTTTCTCTCACACAAACACAAACTTCGTCTCCCGGGGTCTCATTTCTCTCTACTATTCCCCTGTGTGCCACTCGCACACCCCCACTCACATAGGGATGTCTTTCGCTCCTTGAGTATGAGAAGCTACGACTCTTCCTCTTAAATATCTATTTCTCACACACAAACACAAACTCTGTCTCCCAGGATCTCATATTTCTCCATCATTCTCTTGTATGTCGCTCACACACACTCTCTCTCCCTAGAGATATCTTGTGTTCCCTCATATGTCTCTCTAGCTATCATTCTCGTTGTGAAATATCTTTCTCTCTCGCAGACACAAAACTCTGTCTCTCGGGATCGCATTTCTCTCTGATATTTGTTTGTATATGACACACACGCACCCTCTCTCTATCTCTCTCACACCCACACACATAACTCAGCCTTCTGATCCACTCGACTCCTATCTCTAACGCACACTAGCTAGCATCTTTATCTTTCTATTTATCTATTTCTCCATCAACCTTCTTTCTCTCCCTCACTCTTGCTTCCTATCATGCACACTATATATGTTTCTCTCTACATGCAGTCATGTGCCCTCTTTTTATCTTTCTCTCACACACACATAACTTCACCCTGTGAACCACCCAGCGGTCATCTCCAACACTCAAACTATCCGATGTCCCTCTAGCTAGCATCTCTATCTCTGTATCTATCTGTAGCTTCTCCATCAACATTTCTTTCTCGCACACACTCGTGCTTCCTATCACCCACTCTATATATGTCTCTCCATACATGCATTTATAGGTTGATCTCTTTTGCACAATCGTTGTGTCTCACTCCCTCTGCTCGCCATAGATGCATGCTCCGGCCCACGCCACTATCTCTTAAAGACAAAAGCACATGCTCAATTATTGTGCCTTCTTGCCTGCACTCTCACATGCATGCATATTGTCATACTGATCCGTCTCTCCCATGTCGTTGATCTTATGACTTATGTCTTCTTTCTTTTATCTCAATTATGCGCGCGCAGACACACACATCCCACGTATACATGTATACCTCTCGCACATGCACGTTCAAGGTCACCTATGTCTCCATACGTAGTTAATTACCCTCAGCCCTAATGCCACATCTCATTCTCTTCTTGTGTGCACATAACTTCCGCCTGGATGGGTAAAACACACACTCACACTTAACAATCTCCTTCTAGCTACCCCCTATCTCACTCTTCCCCTGTATCCCCGAAACCAATAAGACCATCCCTTCGTTTAATTCCTGCCTACATCCATCATCAATATATAGTAGTCTTCCTCGGTGTCTCTCGAACAAACACGTTCTCTCGATGTCGACTCTCACGCGCACACGCCTTCTCTTCCCTCTCTACGAGCCTTTTCTCTCTCGCACCCTCTCGTTGTGGCCCCTGCCACACACACTTCAATTACATCCGCCACCGAGGACCCCACATCACACACACACATGCACCCACCCTCCCCCACACACATTAAGACTCCATCTCACACACACATGCTCTAGGAGGAGCATTTGTTCCTACCACCCTTCGTCCAACCTTACCCGTATGATAAACAATCACCTTAATTTACTTGTATAACATGGACAAATTCCACTTTACTTTAGTAGTTAGCAAACTTATCATCTTTACTCTTATAAAAAACTAAGTCGGTGATGATGGTGTGCCTGCCATCTTGTAATATAGACCGTCCGATATATATCTGACGGATAGAAAGGAAACTATAACTACAAAAGATACCCGCACCTCTCTCCACATTTAGAGCATGATTGGTTTGCTGCCAATATTTGGCTAGCCAAATGTTGGAATTGCCAAATATTGGCAATACAAAGACTTGCCAAATATTGGAAAATTTATGTGAGATAGGTGTCGGTGTCAAAACCGGCGGATCTCGGGTAGGGGTTCCCAAACTGTGCGTCTGAGGTTGATGGTAACAGGAGATAGGGGACACGATGTTTACCTAGGTTCGGGCCCTCTCTACGGAGGTAATACCCTACTTCCTGCTTGATTGATCTTGATGAATATGAGTATTACAAGAGTTGATCTACCTCAAGATTGTAATGGCTAAAACCCTAGAAGTCTAGCCTATATGATTATGATTGTCTCCACGGACTAAATCCTCCAGTTTATATAGACACCGGAGGGGACTAGGGTTATACAAAGTCGGTTACAGAGAAAGGAATATTCATATCTGAACACCAAACTTGCCATCCACGCCAAGGAGAGTCCCATCCGGACATGGGTGAGAGTCTTCAGTCTTGTATCTTCATAGCCCACCAGTCCGGCCCATGTCCTACAGGCCGGACACCCGAGGACCCCTTAGTCCAGGACTCCCTCAGTAGCCCCTGAACCAGGATTCAATGTCGGGGTGTCTGGCACGCTGATTGTCTTCGGCATTGCAAGGCGGGTTCCTCCTCCGAGTACTCCAACACAGTCTTCGAACACAACAAATGTGTCCGGATCTTCAAAACAAGTACCACACACCGCCACAGAGAGTATAATATTTCACGAGTCCAATCTTCTGACAACTTTTTGTAACGTGACGTCACGTCCCTGCCTGGTTATTATTTTGAACCGTTTTTCAGCCTGTCGCTCCATGTTTCGAGATGTGGTTTTATTGGCACGTCTCATCGAAGTAGAGATCGTGTCCCCCTATTGCGGGATTCTCATCAATACGAGCGTGGGTATCCGAACCGTTCTGTTGGCATGATTCCTTAGGAATATGCAGTTTGTAAGGCCTAGGAGGAGTCGTCCGATATTCATCGCCTTTATAAAGGGGAAACAACCCGGATTTCTTATTTACGCCAATCCTTTCCTCAACCTCTCCTACCTCGAGTTCCAGCACCCAAGGTTCAATCCAATTGCCTCGAGCTTCCCAGTCATGTCCGGTCCTAGCCCTTAAGGCCGGTGGGTGGCTTCCTCTCTCATAGAGGAGGATATTGCGAAGCTCTGAGCGGCAAGGTACCTGACCGCGGAAATCCCCCACAGGCTTCCTGCTCAAGGGCAGGTTATTCCTACTCCCAGATCTGGCGAGAGGGTTGTATTCATATCCTGCTTCCTCCGAGGGCTAGGGTTCACACTTCACCCCTTTGTTCGAGGGCTCATGTTCTACTACGGGCTAGATTTCCACGATCTAGCCCCCGACTCTTTTCTTCTCACCTCGGTGTTCATCGTCATGTGCGAGGACTTTCTCCATATTCCTCCACACTTTGGCTTGTGGCTCAAAACCTTTAATGTGAAGCCGAAAGTGATCGAGGGGAAGAAAGCGGAGTGTGGTGGCGCCACGGTGAGCAAGCTCACCAATGCTCTTTGGCTAAAGGGGTCCTTCACAGAATCTTCCAACTTATGGCAGCGGGAGTGGTTTTACATCACTTAACCCCGTGGTACCAAGTGGGCAGCTACACCTGCGTTTCGATCCGGCCCTCCAATTCAGCTCGCATCATGGATCAACAAGGGGCTAGATTGGGGATCAATCGACGAAGTGCAGACCCTACAGAGGCGCATCCGGAGTCTCCTTGAGAAGGACACCGGTCTCATCGATGTGATTCAAGTAATGTTAGTCCGCTCCCGTGCCAGCGACGGCCCCTACGTATGTGGGAGTTTAATCCGGAAGGACCATGAACCCTTCTGCACTTCTTCGGCACGACGCATAGAGGAATGTGGAAGTTATTTTTCAGACATGAAAATAGTGGCCGGACACTACCGAGGACATCGGCCTTGATTGCAACCATCCGGACACCTGGTAAGCACTTGACTCCTGAACACTGCTTAATTAAATATACCGTGATAAGATACCAAGAAAACCATCTTTTTCCATGGATGGACAAAGAAGGCGGAGTGAATTAGGTGTTCGGCCCCTCTTCCCGAAGACTTAGCAAGTCCTGTGTTAACAAGGATGCTGGTCCCGACACCATTCCAGGTGCCGGTGAAAGAGGGCAATGAGGAGAGGAAGGAGGCCAAAGGTGGCCTCCATTCCGAAGGTACACCAAACACTGTGTCAGAGGTGGTTAAGGTTCCCTCTTCCGAAGATAAAAGAGAAGGAGAAGCTGACATCCTTTCTCCCCATGGTAACAAACGGGACGCCTCTGAATGTTGGGCGGTAAAGGCTCCTAAGCGAGGTAAGACACTCCTATCAGGTGATTGAGGCTCGGAAGACGACGTTGTCACACAGTCCTTCCGTAAGGACGGGCCTTTAGCCAAAGGGTATTTTAAACATATCCCGTTCCTTTTCCTGTCACAAGGGTAATATTTAGAATGCATGTTTTGTAGTCCGGTACGCAGTCTTCCTCAACAATCCTCTTCGGGGGATCTTCTTCCGGAGATGATGGAAAGCGAGACGCCTCCGCAGGATTCCTCGCCCAACAGGGCGCACGACTTCGAGGTGTCATCCCGGAGGATCTCTCCTGACCAACAAGTGGTGCAAAGGATAATGAAGACAATGCCCCAAGGTGAAACATCGGTCACCCAGGGTGTGGGGTATGCGGTCCCTACGGAGACCAACAGCAAAGGCCCCGGACTATCCAGTTTGCAGCTGGAGACAACTCTAGAGTCGGGCAAACATATCCCTTCAAAGGGAGTCCGTACCCCCGCAGTTGCTGTCTGGGATCCGGAGGCGCCGGATACACTGATGGAAATGTTATGATATTCATCCGTCTCAGAGGAACATCGTACCTTGATGGGTATGGTGGTTGAGAGGATTATGTCCACGAAAAGTAGATTGAATGAAGCTTTCACGAGCCTACTAAGAGGCTTCGAGGTACGTAATGTGATATTTTCGATTTTGCTCCATACGTAAAATGCACCTGTGTATAGATAGTAGCCCCTGAGACTCTGGTTGACGTCTCAAGGGAGGCAATCAGAGGATCAAAATAGATATGCTCAGGAAATAATCTAATTAATTGGAACACAGGCTGTTACATCCGCGACGACTGCCGACGCTACAGAGGTTGCAGGTCTGGAGCAGAAACTTGATGATGCAAATAACGACATCATGCTTATTAATAGGCGGCTCGACGAGGCGCAAGGTATGTTTTGAGGTGGTCAGTGTATGTATGTATAATAACATGAACACGAAGCTAAGAATTGTATACCGAGACATGCATAACTGCAGACAGTGCTGCCGCGGTGGAGGCCCTTCGGGCTGAACTTGCCCGAGCCAAGGAGCAAGCCCGGATGAGTAATTTGTCTGCCAAGAAGGCAGCTGATGAGTTACGAAGCCGAACAGGCTGCTCGGCGCCAGTGCAAGGAGAAAATGTCTACCATAGCTTGCGAGCTAAAGGAAGCCACTGTCCGGTGCGAGTTCCTTGAGAGGGATAACAAAGCCAAAATGGCCGATCTCGACTATGCCGTGCTAGAGGCGAGGGAAGCACGATCCGAGTCTAGGGCGGCTCGGGAGGAGATCCGGCAAGCTGGGGAGATAGCGGCCGGTAAGCCCTTCTTATTACAGACTAAATTCGGCGATCCGAAATATGCCTTGCTTAATATGTGGAGCTCTCCAGATGCATTCTTGGACTTAACGAAGAGCGCCTCTGATGCAGCACAATTTTACCAAGCGCAAGAAGGGTATGCAACAGAGAAGCTTTTCTGGACACAATTCTACACGCCAAAGCGCCCGTTGTTGCTGAACGAACAGATGGCCCAGTCGGCCGAGCTTCACAAGATATCTGGTTCCTCCATGAAGGACATCGTGGTCCGCCTTTGGCCGACTGAGCCAATTCTGAATAGTAATTTCGGTTTGGTGCAGCGACTTATGGATGTGGTCCCGCGTATCGACGTCGTGAAGTGATCGTCGTGCATTGAAGGTGCACGGATGGCCTTTGCCCGTGTCAAGATGTATTGGGCGAAGATGAAGGCCACCGATATTGTAGCGAAGAGTCCACCCGTGGGCATGGACGAACACACGCCGGAGCGTTATTTTGAAGATGTCCTAGAGGGCGCCCGCTTAATAGAGGTTCATTGCTCAAAGGATATAGTTTTTGAGTGAATGTGTCGAAATTGTAAAAACAATATTATGATATTTTAAGGCTATGCCTAAAAGTGTTGGCTCCTCTTGTGCAGCCGTTTTTGTATAATTTGAAAGTTCTCCAGTCGTCGGCTTCAGCCCCCTCGCATATAATATGAGGGTGTTTGGAAAAGCACTTGATGACCCTTGACCCAACGTCTTGGTCTGTGAAGGAGGCGTTAGTGTGGAAAACTAGGCAATCGGACTATAGGGCTTTAACACTTTCACTTAGCCATAGGAGTTTGACGGTAGGTCTACAATATAGCCCCTGGTAGGTGCGCAGCTATCCGAATACGGTGCGTTACATAGATGACCGGAAGAATGGTCATTCGTGTAATATGGGAGGAATTGCGAAAGATTCTGTTAAGTCATTGAGTGGCTGACCAGCTCTCGCCACATCATGATAGTCAGTTTTCGGCTTTCTCTTCTAAGGCGCTCATCCGGATAAACCAGGACACAATCGCAGTAGTTCTCCCTTTACTACCCTAGCTAATAGAGCGGAACGTAAGCTAGTAAGCATAGGAGCCGGGCAACCCAACTATTGACCAAAGACATGATTCAGAGTTGATGCATATAAGGTCGAACTCGTGACGCCTAAGTGTGTTGTTAAGCTGTTCGGACTTACCGGCAATTTTATTTGTTCCCATATTGCGCCCCTGGCAGTTTGTGCCGAGGTGCGTGTGTGAAACAACCGAAGAAGCAAAATTCAGTTCTTTTAGAAAAAGCGAATACTGAATACGGATTATGTTCACTCGGACCTGATTGATATGTCAATTGCCATTTTACAGATAGTAACGCCACGACCCAGGCTATTTGACATGTCGGTGGTCGGAGGCTAAGGCAGAAGGAATTTTACAGGCTCTAAATAGAGAGTGTGGTCTGCTAAGAATTACTTGGACCTCCTATCACACGTCTGCGCCCCTTGCCTCGGTGAAAGGACTCCTTAACAGGAATAGCCTTTGGGTAGGTGAACGGAGCCGAACTACGAAAGAGTCCGTGAGATGACCCGTCTTTGAGCCACCTGTAGTAATGGATAAAAATAATTAGAAAAGAAAAGAAAAGGAGGATATAGGAGAGCTTGTAGGCCTTTCCGTATTGTGCCTTTGCCAATATCCATGGTATTCTAAGTACATCACTATGTATGTGTGGTACAAACTTCGCGGGTATATGAGGCGAACGACGGAGGACGAACTACTAATCTAGCTCTGAAATTGATCGGTCCTATTTAATAGAGGTCGGCAGCTCAATGGCCGATGAGATATGTGGCTTGATGAGGCCGCTTGGTACTTCGACTGTGGTAGCCGTAGTATGATTCTCCGTATTTCCATTTATTGTTATGATGCCGCGTGGACCAGGCATCTTAAGTTTTGCGCGGGCGTAGAGCAGGACCACATTGAAACGAGCAAAAGTGGTACGCCCCAGAAGTGCATGATAGCTACTGCGAGATGGGACAATATCAAAGGTCAAGCCTTCACTTCGGAAGTTGTTCGGCGAACCGAAAACGACTTCCAGTGTGACGGAGCCGCTAGAGTGAGCTTCTACGACGAATATTTCTCCCCCTTGAGGGTAGCTGTTGTGGGCTTGATTCTTGAAGGATCAATGCCCATTTTGCGGACAGTGTCTTGGTAGAGTAGATTAAGGCTACTGTCGCCATCCTTAAGGACTTTCGTGAGATGGAACCCATCGATAATTGGATCGATGATCAGATCCGCCGAACCTTCGAGGCGGATATGGCAAAATTTTGGGGAAAATGGCTCTATGGCGTATGCGTCCCGTAGTGCACGCCTACGCTCCCCTGTAGGGGTGTGCATCACGTATACCATGTTTACTGATTTTACTTCAGGGGAGATTGTTTCTGACCCCCGGTATTCAAATGGCGAGTCTCTTCGTCATCGCTGTCACTGGGTGGCCCCTTCCCCTCGTGTTCGGCATTAAGCCTGCCAGCTTGTTTGAAGACCCAACAACTTCTATTGGTGTGAGTAGCTGGTTTATCAGGGGTGGCATGAATCTGGCAGGGCCGATCCAGTATTTTGCCTAGATTGGATGATCCATCTCTATGTGCCTTGAATGGCTTTTTCCATTGACCGGGTTTGGAGCCGCCGAATCTAGCGTTGATCGCCGTGTCTTGCGTTCTTTCATTATGATTGCGACATTTGTGTTGATTGCGTCGTGGCTTGCCGTTGTCGTGTCGGAATTTGGAAGTGCCTAGATCGCTGGTGCTGTTGCTTCTACGAGCGAGCCAGATGTCTTCTCCCGTGCAAAAGCGGGTCATTAGAGCGGTAAGGGTTGCCATGGATTTTGGTTTTTCTTGACCGAGGTGGCGGGCGAGCCACTCATCCTGGACGCTGTGTTTGAAGGCCGCGAGGGCTTCGGCGTCTGGAAAATCGACAATTTGGTTCTTTTTAATTAGGAATCTAGTCCAGAGCTTCCTGGCTGACTCTCCGGGCTGCTGGATGATGTGACTTAAGTCATCTGCATCTGGTGGCCGGACATATGTACATTGGAAGTTATCACGAAAGGCGTCTTCCAGGTCTTCCCAACTACCAACGGAGTTCTCTGGAAGGCTGTTGAGCCAGTGCCGCGCTGGTCCCTTCATTTTAATGGGAGGTATTTGATGGCACAGAGATCATCACCGCGGGCCATGTGGATATGGAGGAGAAAATCTTCAATCCATATCGCGGGATCTGTTGTTCCATCGTATGATTTGATGTTCATGGGTTTAAACCCTTTCTGGGAATTCGTGCGCTATTACTTCATCAGTGAATCAAAGAGGGTGTGCGGCGCCTCTATATCGAGCCACATCGTGACATGGCTCAGATGGAGTTCGTCTGCGGCATTCAGTCTGTGCGTGATTAAGCGTGTCACGTCCGAATAGATAGCCGTCGTCGCATGTCGGGGCACACCCCCGCGATCCATAGATCGATCTGGTATGTCCTGCTCTACTGTCCAGGTTCTGCCGAAGGTCATATGTATATGCCTGAGCTGTTTATCTCTGCCTCTACCGCGAGGTAGTATGGGCTGGTGTTCGGCTTGGGTTACCGTTTTGTCCCGACCACGTGGTGGTCGGTCAGCCGCATTGTGCGCTAATGGTATGGGCTCCAACGCCTCATCATCGAATTGAGCTAGTAATTTGTGCTTCGGGTAACTTTTGGGTGGTCGGTCGAGGCTGTATTCCTCGGCTGCCAGGACGTTAGTCCATCTGTCATTGAGCAGATCTTGATCAACTTGAAGCTGTTGCTGCTTCTTTTTCAGGCTCCTTGCAGTGGCTATTAGCCGGCGCTTAAAGCACTCCTGCTCGAGAGGTTCCTCAGGCATGATAAAATCCTCGTCTCCGAGGCTCACCTCATCCTCGAAGAGTGGAAAATAATTACTGTCCTCCGAGTCTTCGTGCACGGCCTGTTCATCAGGGCTGACTCTCCCATCTTCCTGTTCGTCCTGTTCGGAAGTTGGCTCAATGGGGTCTTCATTGTATCCGGCATCTTCTAGGGTATTGTTTTCTCCTATGCCGGTGTTGCTGTCTTTTTCATGACGTGACTTGGAGCGGCGCCGCTATCATCGGCGCTTTGGATGTATCTCAGGGGGTTTATTTTCCACTGGATCTTCTTTGTCTTCGCCGTTAACTTCTTTGGGTGTGTCCACCATGTATACGTCGTAAGAGGAGGTGGCCGTCCAACGCCCAGTAAATGGCGGGTTTTGGGCCTGCTCCTCTTCGACATCGTCGTCCATACCGTCGATGTCTTCGGAGTTGTAGTCGAGCATGTCTGCTAGATCTTAGATAGTGGCTATTAAGTGGGGGTGGGTGGGAAGCGAAATTTCCCGTCATCAGGCCCCAGTTCAAACCGGATATAATTCGGCTCTGAGACCCCTGCTAAAGAGAGGGGTTTTAATGAGTTTAGCACATCCCCTAAAGGTGACTGCCGGAAGATGTCTGTGGAACTGAATTTGACGATCGGCGCCTAGAAAGGCTCGGCAGACGCGGATGCATGTACTTCGGAACCAATGACCGGAAATGAATTCGGGGGTCCGGTGACGCAGACCCCGCTCGAAGTTGAGTCCTTGTGCGGCTCCAACGCCGATGAGCCTGCGACGTCCATGGCAGGGTTAAGCTTCCTGTCTTCGGATGGCACAAGCTGCTCCGGATCTAGGGCCAGAGCGCTTACAGGCGCAGTCTCTCCTAGGTATGGTCCGGCGCCAGATTTAGGTCATGTTCATCGCGGTGGCAGGGAGTGGCTGCCATGGGCTCAAATCCGTCGAAGATCAAGTCTCCGCGGATATCAGCGACATAGTTCAAGCTTCCAAACGAGACCTGACGGCAGGGGCGTAGTTGTTGATCTGCTCTAAATGGCCAAGCGAGTTGGCGCGCAGTGCGAAGCCGCCAAATATGAAGATCTGGCCAGGAAGAAAGACATCTCCCTGGGCAGCGTTGTTGATGATGGATCGAGCCATCGAACCTTCTCATGACGGCACAGTGGAACTCTCAATGAAAGCACCAATGTCGGTGTCAAAACCAGCGGATCTAGGGTAGGTGGTCCCGAACTATGCGTCTGAGGTTGATGGTAACAGGAGACAGGGGACACGATGTTTACCCAGGTTCGGGCCCTCTCTATGGAGGTAATACCCTACTTCCTGCTTGATTGATCTTGATGAATATGAGTATTACAAGAGTTGATCTACCTCGAGATCGTAATGTCTAAAACCCTAGAAGTCTAGCCTATATGATTATGATTGTCTCCACGGACTAAACCCTCTGGTTTATTTAGACACTGGAGGGGACTAGGGTTATAAAAATTTAGTTACAGACAAAGGAATCTTCATATCCGAACACCAAACTTGTCCATCCACGCCAAGGAGAGTCCCATCCGGACACGGCTGAGAGTCTTCGATCATGTATCTTAATAGCCCATCAGTCCGGCCCATGTCCAATAGGCCGGACGCCCGAGGACCCCTTAGACCAGGATTCCCTCAATAGGTAAGACAACTCGGTAACCAACCAAGTAGTAGCAAATATTTGGCGCAATGCCAAACATTGGCATGCCTATTTTTGGCACGAAACCAATTATGCTCTTACAGGCAAGGCCTTGCCTCATTCATCCTTATCTCCCACAACCTCATTGCTGAGCAATTAAAAAAGGAAGTCTCTGGAACAATCTACCATGATGGCTGAGGGAGTCCTAGACTAACAGGTCCTCGGGCGTCCGGCCTGTTATCCGTGGGCCGGACTGATGGGCTATGATTACATGAAGGCCGTAGACTGTACCTATGTCCAGATTGGACTCTCCTTGGCGTGGAAGGCAAGCTTGGTGACCGACTATGAAGATTCCTTCTTATGTAACCGACTCTATGTAACCCTAGATCCCCCCTAGTGTCTATATAAACCGGAGGGGCTAGTCCGGAAAGGACATATTCACTACCATAGTCATACATGCTAGGCTTCTAGGGTTTAGCCATTACGATCTCGCGGTAGATCAACTCTTGTAATACTCATATTCATCAAGATCAATCAAGCAGGAAGTAGGGTATTACCTCCATAGAGAGGGCCCGAACCTGGGTAAACATCGTGTCCCCCGTCTCCTGTTACCATCGATCCTAGACGCACAGTTTGGGACCCCCTACCCGAGATCCGCCGGTTTTGACACCGACATTGGTGCTTTCATTGAGAGTTCCATTGTGCCATCGATGAAAGGTTCGATGGCCCCTTCAATCGTCTATAGTGACGCTGTCCAAGGAGAAACCTTCCTCCCCGGATAGATTTTCGTGTCTGGCGGCTTCGTACTGCGAGCCAACTCGCTTGGCCATCTAGAGAAGATCAATAGCTACGCCCCTGGCCACCAGGTCAGATTTGGAAGCTTGATCTACGTCACAGATATCCGTGAGACTTGATCTTCAATAGATTTGAGACCGCAGCGATCGCTCCCCCTCGCCCCGATGAACATGACTTAAATCTGTCGTTGGATGACATCCAGGAGATGGTCCCTGTTGCTGCAACGGCCTTAGAACCGGAGCGGATCGAGCCATCCGAGGCCACAGGGTCCGCGGCGTTGGAGCTGCACACGGACTCGGCACCCCGCAATATTTGCGTCAGTGGAACTCCAGACTCGTCTCCGGCTATAAGTTCCGGACCGGGTATGCCTGCGGACACCAAGCTGGATCGGTTATCGATTTTCAAATTTAGCACCGCAGACATCTTCCAGCACTCACCTATGGACGAGTGCTAAAATCTTTAAATCACTTTTCCTTCGAGAAGGACTCACAGCCGAACTATGTTCGGTTCGAGCCAGAGGCTGATGATGGGAAATTTCGCTTCCCACCCGCCGCCCATTTCATAGCCACTATCGATGAGTTAAATGACATGCTTGATTACGGCTCCGAAGACATCGACGGTATGGACAACGATGCCGACAAGGAGCAAGGCCAAGACCCGCCATTTACTGGATGTTGGACGGCCACCTCTTCGTACGATGTGTACATGGTCGACACACCTAAAAAAGCTAGTGATGATGACAAAGGAGATCTAGTTGCGAATAAACCTTCTGAGACACAGTCCAAGCGCCGGCGCCCTAAACGCCGCTCTAAGCCTCGTTGCTCAAAAGATGGCAACACTGGCACCGGAGAAAATAGTACTCCGGGCGATGCCGAAAACAATGAAGACCCTGTCGAGGCTGCATGCGAACAGGAGGAACAAGACAACGGGCAAGATAACCCTGATAAACAGGCTATGCCCAATGACCCAGATGATGATAGTTATCGTCCAGTCTCCGAGGATGATGAGAGCCTCGGCAATGAGGACTTCATCATGCCTGAGGCACCCCTCGAGCAGGAGCGCTTCAAGCGCCAGCTAATAGCCACTGCAAGAAGCCTGAAGAAGAAGCAGCAGCTCCAAGCTGATCAACACCTGCTCATTGACAGGTGGACTGATGTCCTGGCAGCCGAAGAATATGGCCTCGAGCACCCAGCCAAGAGTTACCCAAGGTGCAGACTGCTACCTCAGCTCGATGAGGAGGCACCAGATCCCATACATCCCTCACGCAATGCGGACCGACCACCACGTGGTCGGGATCGTGCGGCACACCGACCACCCCGAACTCGGGACAAAATGGCAACTCAGGCCGAACAACAGCCCGCCCCACCGCCTCGCAAAAACAGGGACAGAACAGCTCGGGTCCATACATACGACCTTCGGCGGGATCTGGACAGTAGAGCAGGACACACCAGATCAATCTACGGATCGCGAGGACGCTTCCCGACTCGGGTTGACGGCTACCTATTCAGACGTGAAAAACCTAGTCACACCCGGGCCGATAACCGTAGACGGACTTCATCGGAGGTGCGCCACGACGCAGCCCGGTATAGAGGCGCCGTACACCCTCTCTGCTTCACAGATGAGGTACTGGATCACGAATTCCCCGGGGGGTTCAAGCCCGTCAATATTGAATCATACGACGGAACAACCGATCCCGCAGAATGGATTGAGGACTTTATTCTCCACATCCAGATGGCCTGTGGAGATGACCTCCATGCCATCAAATACCTCCCACTAAAGCTCAAAGGGCCAGCTCGACACTGGCTAAATAGCCTGCCCGAGAATTCCATCGGCAGCTGGGAGGACTTGGAAGAAGCCTTCCTTGACAACTTCAAAGGTACATATGTCCGGCCACCCGATGCCGATGACTTAAGCCACATAGTTCAACAACCTAGAGAATCAGCCAGAAAATTCTGGACTAGGTTCCTAACCAAAAAGAACCAGATCGTTGACTGTCCGGATGCCGAAGCCCTAGCGGCCTTTAAACACAACATCCGTGATGAATGGCTAGCACACCACCTTGGCCAAGAAAAGCCGAAGTCCATGGCAGCCCTTACGGCACTTGTCGGTGTCAAAACCGGCGGATCTCGGGTAGGGGGTCCCGAACTGTGCGTCTAGGCTGCATGGTAACAGGAGGCAAGGGACACGAAGTTTTACCCAGGTTCGGTCCCTCTTGATGGAGGTAAAACCCTACATCCTGCTTGATTAATATTGATGATATGGGTAGTACAAGAGTAGATCTACCACGAGATCGGAGAGGCTAAACCCTAGAAGCTAGCCTCTGGTATGATTGTTGTTCTGTATGTTGTCCTACGGACTAAAACCCTCCGGTTTATATAGACACCGGAGAGGGTTAGGGTTACAGAAAGTCGGTTACAATGGTAGGAGATCCACATATCCGTATCGCCAAGCTTGCCTTCCACGCCAAGGAAAGTCCCTCACGGACACGGGACGAAGTCTTCAATCTTGTATCTTCATAGTCCAGGAGTCCGGCTGAAGGTATAGTCCGGCCATCCGGACACCCCCTAATCCAGGACTCCCTTAGTAGCCCCTGAACCAGGCTTCAATGACGACGAGTCCGGCGCGCAGATTGTCTTCGGCATTGCAAGGTGGGTTCCTCCTCCAAGTACTTCATAGAAGATTTTGAACACAAAGATAGTGTCTGGCTCTACAAAATAAGTTTCCACATATTGCCATAGAGAGAATAATATTTACACAAATCTAATCTGCCGACATATTCCGTAGTGTGACATCGCACCACGGCCAAGCCTTTATTCGAATCATTTTATTATCCCACCTCAGCGTGTCACGCGAGGCGGTTTCCTTGGCACGTCTTGTTAAAGCAGAGATCGTGTCCCCTTATTCCGGGATTCTCATCGATACGGGCGTGGGTAACCCAACCGCTTCTAGGACTCCTAGACTATAGGCAAGTCCAAACGGCCACGGAGAGGACGCTTGATATTCACCCTCTTTATAAAGGGACAAGGCTTTTATTTTTTCCCTCCCATGCTCAATCGAATCCTTCCCCCACCTCAAGCTCAAACACCCAAAGTTCAGGTCAGGTGCTCCGAACCTTCAATCATGTCCGGATCTAGCCTTCAAGGCCGATGGATGCCTTCCTCCGTCACGGAAGAAGACATCAAAAAGTTGAGGGAGGCCAGATATCTGATCGCCGAGGTTTCGCATCGGCTGCCTGCCCGAGGGCAGGCCGTCCCCTCCTCCGAACCCAACGAGAATGTCATCTTCGTCTCCCACTTCCTCCGAGGTCTAGGCCTTGCTGTGGATCCTTTCATCAGGGGTTTGATGTTTTATTACAGGCTAGATTTCCATGATCTAGCTCCGGACTCCTTTCTTCATATCACGACATTTATTGTCGTGTGTGAGGCCTTCCTCTGGGTTACCCCTCACTTTGGCCTGTGGCTCAAGACCTTTGAAGTAAATCCGAAGATGATCGAGGGGCAACATGTAGAATGCGGAGGTGCCTCAATATGCAAGATGACGGGAGCTCCATGGCCCAAAGGTTCCATTCCAGAGGTGTCTGAATTGTGGCAACAGGAGTGGTTCTACATCACAGCTCCTAGAAGTGCCAAGTGGGCGGCCGCCCCTATTTTCCGCTCAGGCCCTCCCCCACAACTGATGTCATGGATCAGCAGAGGTCTGAGCTGGGGTCCAGCCAAGGACGTGCCTATACTGCAAAGCCGCATTCAAGATCCCTTCAATGGAGATTTTAGTTTGGTTGCTGTAATACAAGTTATGTTGGTTCGTCAAGTCCAGCCTTGCAAACGCCGGCCCCTTCGCTTGTGGGAGTTCAATCCTGAGGGACCGCGTGTCATTCAAAATTTCCTCGGCCTGGCGCACGAGGAGATGTACAAGTCATTCTTCGGACCTCAGGTAGAGTGTCCGGAAATCATCGAGGACGTGGGCCTGAGCAGTAACCACGCCGCCAAACAGGTAAGGAATCTTCCGGCCGAACATACTATCTCTCATTTGTTACGAAGTTATTTCTGAGAGTTCGCTTTTTGACTAGGACTGGCTAACAAAGGCGAAGTTGATTCGGTGTTTGGCCCCCCTCCCTGAGGGTTTGGACAATCCGGTATTGGAAAAGATGCTCCAGGTCGCACCTTGCCCGGAGCCCTTGAAGGAAGATACTAGGGAGGATAATACAGGCGGACGCGGGCCCCCAATGCTGCCCATTCTAACCGAGGGAGCGAGCGTCTCCATGAAGGAAGAAGACCAGAGGAGGAAAAGTATTGTGCCCGGGGATTCGGAAGCCGAAGCTTCCAAACGGGAGAAGAAGTCTCCCACAGAGGGTCCTACCTTGGTGGGTGCTTTTGCCGCACAAAGTCCGCGGGGGGATCAATTCTCCAGCGAGTCGTAAGTGACCCGAAATACTTTAATAGTACAGGTATGCCATCTTTTTCTTCTGAGAAAATAACCACCGCATATATCTTTGCAGTTCGGGCCTTAGCCCCTCTCAAATGAGCTCGTCTTCGGGGGATCTTCTTCCAGAGATGATGGAGAGTGAAACGCCTCCTCCGAACTCCTTCGCTCTGGAAGCGGGCGACCCCGAAGTGTCGTCGCGGAGGGCCTCTCCGAGTCCGGTGAGGCCAGAAGATAATCCCATTGACCCCCGAAGCTCCCAGTGTCCGGCTCCCAAAGAGAGCAGACAAAAGAGTCCGGCACCGTCTGGTGTGCGATCGGATGTTCTGAGGGAGTTGGTGGGGCAAGCGGTCATCTCAGATGAACACCGTATGCTGATGAATACGGTGATGGAGAGAATCTCGTCCGCCTAAAGCGGATTGCATGAAGATTTTATGAGTGTACTGACAGGCTTTGAGGTACGGAAAATAATGTATGATAGTCCTGCACATGCTAGGTGTGCCCTATGTAGATAGTAGCCCCTGAGACTCTGGTTGTCGTCGGAAACAACGACGAACAGAGGATCATATTCCCAGGTAATAACCATACTGCCTCTATGTGCAGGTGATGCAAGCTCCGGTGGCTAGCCGGACTAGCGAGTTTGCCCATTTAAAACGGCAGTTGGATGCGGCAGACGCCGACATCGAGCTTGTTAACAAAAGGCTTGACGAGGCACAGGGTAAGTGTCATTATCTGGTAAACACCACATAGTAAGAGCAGCATGATGCCAGTATCTTTAATATGTTGTGACTGCAGATGGAGCTACCACTGTTGAAGCCTTGCAGGCAGAACTTGCCCGAGCCAAGGAACAAGCGAGGTTTGGTAATGCAGCTGCTTTGAAGGCGGCCGAAGAGTTGAAAGCCGAGAAGGCCGCGCATGGCGAGAGCCGAGATAAGATGGCCAAGATGGCCATAGAATTAAAAGCCGCCGCCGACCATTGCCGAGTTCTTGAAAAGGAAAACCTAGCGAAGCCATCGGACCTTGAGAAGGCTGCTGCGACGAGAAAAGACATCCTCTCTGCTATGAGGGCGAAGAAGGAGGAGCTGCGGGAAGCCAGGGATATTGTAGCTGGGAAATCCTTTATGTTGCGGAGGAAGTTCGGAGATCCACGGTATGCCCCTCTAGATCGGCTGTGGAGTTCGGAGGATGTGTATATGGATTTGGCTGCGAGCGCTGCCGATGCGGCCAAGTACTTCCAGGGTCAGATGGGCCGTGAAGTGGACCAGCTGTTTTGGACGCAATTCCATTGTCCCGAGCATCCGCTTTCATTGACTGACCAATTAGCCGAATGGGCCGAACTGAATAGGTTGTCCGGACTCGCCATGAGGTCAGTTGTGGATCAGCTATGGCCGGAAAGGCCAAAACCGAACAGCTATTTCAGCTTGGTGCAGCAGTTCCTTGACGTGGTGCCGCGCATTAATGCGATGAAGAGATCGGCATGCATAGAGGGCTCACGGATGGCCTTTGCCCGTGTTAAAGCATACCGGGCGGAGATGGATGCTAGCACTGTTCCAGCGCGGGATTCGACCATAGGCCGAATGGCTGCTGAGCACTACTTTGAAGAAGTTCTTGAGGGTGCTCATTTGATAGAGACCCAGTGCTCAAAAAATATTATGTTTGAGTGATATGTAATCTCATTGTAAGTGAAATCCTTTTATAAATTTTTATAAGGCTATTTTTATACTTTTCCCTGAAAGTAATATGATGCCTCCTGGGCGGCCGTTTATGTATACATGTGTATAACCTGAAAGATTGCAGCCGTCGGCTTCAACCCCCACGCATATAATGCGGAGGTGCTCGCAAAAAACACGTGTTCACACTTAACCCAACGTCTTGGTCCTCTTAAGGAGGTGATAGCGGAGCAAGCGAGGCAACCGGACTATAATGCATTAGCACTTTCACTTAGCCATAGGAGTTTGACAGTGGGGCTACTAGATAGCCCCTGGTGGTTCCGCACTCTCCCGATCCCGGGGTGCGTACATGCCTGGCCGGAAAACGGCCCTTTGTTAAGGCGGAGGAATTCTAACATTCCAACAGGTCATCGAGTGGTTGACCAGTCTCACGCTATATCATGACAGTCAGTTTTCGGCTTTCTCTACTGAGGTGCTCGTCCGGATGAACCAGGGCACAATCGCAGTAGTTCTCCTGGTGCTACCTTAGCCGGTAAAGCGGAACGTAAGGCACCAAAACACAGGAGCCAGGCAAACCCAACATTTGACCAAAGACAATGATTCGGAGCTGATGCATATATGGCCAAATTCGCGACACCGAACACAACCTAAGGTATTCGGTCTTTGTGGTATAAACCGGGCCTAAATAATGGCCTTTGTAAGATGCCCCTTGTGTCCAGGTACGTGCATTGTTCTGGCGTGGCCACATGCCAAGACGTCAGCATCCTTCTCAACGGTGGATATGTATCAACAAGAGACAGTAAAAAAGGTTTACGCAGGGTCTTAATCTAAAAAGAATCCTTGGAGCGAGTCCCTGCTGCACGTCTGCGCCTGTGTCTCCGTTGTGCCGTATCCTGGACGGGTGTAGCACGATGATCGTCTGTAAAAGAGAGAAATTTAGGTGAAAAAGTTGTCGTGCAAAAAGAGAGTTTTTAAAGAAACCATGTACAATTCAAGAAAAAATTGCCACTTGTCTGCGCGCGTTGAGCCCCTTGTATTGACAAATAGGGGTGTGACCATTTATTCGGTATAAATAGCGGCGCCGGACTTGATTAGTTGTGTCTGAGGTCTTGACGACCTATTGGATGCTTTCGCTGTTCCGGGCGCCTTTAGTGTGCGGCTGCCAAGGCAGCCGCACTCTCTTCGGCGCGTAGAGATCGCTTGATATTTCCGTTCACTGAAATGATGCCACATGGACCGGGCATCTTGATTGTAAGGGAGGCGTAGTGTGGTATTGCATTAAAGCGAGTGAAAGCTTCGTGTCCGAGCAGTGCTTGATAGCCACTATGGAATGGAGCGATGTGGAAGGTTAAATGCTCACGACGGAAGTTATTGGGGGAGCCGAATATAACTTGTAGTAGGAGGGAGCCCGTACAACGAGCCCCTAGGCCTGGCGTTACTCCTTTAAAGGTAGTATTGCTATGGCAAATTTTTGTTGGGTCTAACCCCATCCCGCGGATTGTATCCTGATATATTAGGTTTAGATTGCTACCACCGTCCATCAAGACTCGTGTGAAGTGATATCCGCCAATTACTGGGTCTAATACCAGGGCAGCCCATCCTGCACGTCGGATACTTGCTGAGTAATCGCGATGGTCGAAAGTGATCGGTTGAGACGACCAGTGGCATGACTTCGCGGTGACAGGCACTTGGGTATATTTTCCTGGGAGTGCCGCGTTGTTTTTTCCCTTGATCACGTGTAACATGTTTACTATTTTGACTTCTAGTGCAAATTTCTTTTGTTCCCCAGTGCCTTGCTTGGGAGGCTCGTCCTCGTCTTCACTTGGTGTATCCTCCCCCTTGTGTACGGCGTTGAGCTTGCCGGACTGCTTGAAGAACCAACATTCTCTATGGGTATGATTAGCAGGTTTACCAGGGGTACTATGGATCTGACATACTTGGTCCAGAATTTTGTTGAGGCTGGACAGTTCATCCCTGGTGCCTTTAGAGGGCGGCTTTTGCTGACCTGGCCGAGAGCTTTTGAATCTGGCGTTTACTGTCGTGCCCTTCGTTCTGTCTTCTTTATTCCGGCGTTTTTTATTGCTGTTGCGCCATGATTTCCCGTTTCCATCTCTAACTTCAGATGTACTGGGGTCGCTGGTGCTGCATCTGGCTAGCCAGCTGTCCTCACCCGCGCAAAAGCGTGTCATGAGGCTTGTTAATGCGGCCATCGTTCTCGGCTTATTTTGGCCGAGGTGTCTGGCGAGCCATTCGTCACGGACGCTATGCTTAAAAGCTGCCAAGGCTTCGGCATCTGGACAGTCGACAATCTGGTTCATTTTAGTAAGAAACCTGTTCCAAAGCTTTCGGGCTGACTCTCCGGGCTGTTGAGTTATATGACTCAAATCGTCCGCATCCGGAGGTCGGACATAAGTCCCTTGAAAATTTCCCCGAAAGGCGTCTTCGAGCTCTTCCCAACTTCCAATGGAGCTTTTGGGGAGGCCTTTAAGCCAGTGATGAGCTGGCGCTTTGAGCTTGAGGGGTAAGTACTTGATGGCATGGAGATCATCTCCTTGAGCCATATGGATATGAAGGATGTAGTCCTCAATCGTCGTATGTCTCTATGTTTACGGGTTTGAATCCCTTTGGAAATTCATGGTCCAGCACCTCATCGGTGAAACATAGGGGGTGTGAGGCACCCCTGTAGCTGGGTGTACCGCGTTGTTCGGATGTTTGTTGTGTTGCATTGTATGCTGGGGCGCGCTTGCGTGGTCCATAGATGGATCTTGTTGCGCCGTCCTTTGGGTGCGAGCCCTCGCATGGGTCGCGTGTTGTATTGTGAGTGGCGTTGTATGCCGCTCTGTGTTGGCAGAGGGGTCATCTATCCGGCCAGGTGGCTGCTTTGATATTTGGTTGTGGGGGGTCTGAGGCCTCCTCATCGAATTTAGGTAGCAGCTTCCGCTTTGGGTAGCTCTTGGAGGGGCGATTGTCGCCGTACCCCGCTGCTTGTTGAGTATTTTACTCCATCTGATTTGGAGTGTGTCTTGCGTAGCCTTGAGCCTTTGCTTCTGCTTTTTAAGACTCGCGGTGGCAACAAGACTTTTTGGCATTCTGCTGCTCCGGGTGCCTGTCCGGCGTTATGTCGTCCGGACTATTATCCTTGATAGAATTTTTTGTTCAGTTTGATTATCCGGATTGACGTTGTCCGGCAGCGGTTCGCCCTGCTCCAGCGCTGGCTCTGTGTGATCGTTATTTCTATCGAGGCGGGATTTGGGGCGGCACTTGCGTTGCCGCTTTGACTGCTTCTCGAGGGAACAAGCCTTTGGTGCGTCCTTCCGCTCCTCATCATCATCTTTTGGTGCGTCCACCATGTATACGTCATATGATGAGGTGGGCGTCCAGCGCCCTGTGGGCGGTGGTTCTTCTTCGCCTCCCGCATCGTCGTCCATACCGTCAATGTTTTCAGAGTCGAAGTCGAGCATGTCGGTTAAATCGTCGACAGTGGCTACAAAGTGGGTGGTGGGTGGGCGTCGAATTTCTTCATCTTTCGCATCCCAATCCTGCTGGCGATGATCCGGGCAGGGCTCTCTTGAAAAAGAGAGAGACTTTAGTGATTTCATAATATCGCCGAAGGGCGAGTGCTGAAAGATGTCCGCGGCGGTAAAATCCATGATCGGCGCCCAATCTGATTCGATCGGCAGGGGCACGGAAGGTTCGGAGTCCGGGGAAGAGTCTGGCTCCTTGGAGTCACGAGTCTCGCGGAGTGCGGGGCTGGTGTTCGGCTCGATCGTCGTTGGGATCGCAGCCCCCGAGGCGGCGTCCAACCACCCATCCTTGGTCGGCGCAATTGGCTCCGAATTAAGGGTCGAAGCTGATGCGGGTGCGGCCTCCAGGGCACTGTTCGGCGGCAGAGCTAGATCATGCCCGTCGTGAGAGTGCGGCGCGCTCGGTAGTGGCTCGACTCCGTCGAAGATGAAGTCCCCGCGGATGTCAGTCGTGTAGTTTAATCTTCCAAACCTGACCTGACGGCCAGGGGCGTAGCTTTCGATCTACTCCAGATGGCCAAGCAAATTAGCCCGCAGTGCAAAGCCGCCGAAGACAGAGATCTGTGCGGGGAGACAAGTTTCACCCTGGACCGCATCACTATCGATGATAGTAGGAGCCATCAAGCCTGACGGCAATGACACAGAGGAACTCTCAATGAAAGCATCAATGTCGGTGTCAAAACCGGCGGATCTCGGGTAGGGGGTCCCGAACTGTGCGTCTAGGCTGGATGGTAACAGGAGACAAGGGACACGAAGTTTTACCCAGGTTCGGGCCCTCTTGATGGAGGTAAAACTATACGTCCTGCTTGATTAATACCGATGATATGGGTAATACAAGAGTAGATCTACCATGAGATCGGAGAGGCTAAACCCTAGAAGCTAGCCTATGGTATGATTGTTGATGTGTATGTCGTCCTACGGACTAAAACCCTCCGGTTTATATAGACACCGGATAGGGTTAGGGTTACATAGAGTCGGTTACAATGGTAGGAGATCTAAATATCCGCATCGCCAAGCTTGCCTTCCATGCTAAGGAAAGTCCCTACTGGACACGGGACGGAGTCTTCAATCTTGTATCTTCATAGTCCAGGAGTCGGGCTGAAGGTATAGTCCGGCCATCCGGACACCCCCTAATCCAGGACTCCCTTAGCACTCATGACCCGCTTTTGCGCGGGTGAGGACAACTGGCTGGCTTGTAGCAAAAACACATCCAGCGAGACAGGCCCCTCCGAGGCCAAGAATAGCTCCGGCAAGCTCCGGCGCAATAGACACAAACGCCGAAGCAATGGCGACAATACCGATGATACCACCGTTAACGCCTGATTCAGCGGCTCCAAGTTCGGCCAGCGAAAGAAGCCCTACAAAAGGAACAGTGAGGGACCATCCAGCTTGTATCGCATACTCGATCGTTCGTGCCAGATACATGGTACCCCAGATAAACAAGCCAATGACACCAACATAGACTGCTGGGTTTTCAAACAGGCTGGCAAGTTAAATGCCGAAAACAAAGAAAAGGGATCACAAAGTGAGGACGAGGACAAAGAGCCCCGGCAGCCGAACAATAGGGGGCAGAAGAAATTTCCCCCTCAAGTCAAAATGGTGAACATGATATACGCTACACACATCCCCAAAAGGGAGCCCAAGCAAGCACTTAGGGACGTCTACGCGGTAGAGCCAGTCGCCCAAAAATTCAATCCGTGGTCGTCGTTCCCGATCACCTTCGATCATCGAGATCACCCAACTAGTATCCGCCATGGCGGTTCAACCGCACTAGTCCTAACACCCAATTATCGATGGGTTTCACCTAACACATGTCCTGATGGACGGTGGTAGCAGCCTCAACCTGCTTTATCAAGACAAAGTGCGAAAGATGGGCATTAACCCCTCATGAATCAAACCAACAAAGACTACCTTTAAAGGAGTCATACTAGGCGTAGAGGCCCACTGCACGGACTCAATCACGCTGGAGGTGGTCTTCGGTTCTCTGGACAACTTCCGAAGCAAAGAGTTCATCTTTGATATCGTCCCCTTCCGTAGCGGCTACCACGCACTGCTTGGACGAACCTCGTTTGCTAGATTCAACGCAGTGCCACACTATGCTTATCTCAAGCTCAAGATGCCCGGTCCACGTGGCGTCATAACAGTCAATGGCAATACTGAATGCTCCCTCCAAACAGAGGAGCACGCCACCGCCCTAGCAGCAGAGGTACATAGCGGCCTTCTCAAGTAGCACCATAGTACGGCTGCCGAGCCCCTACACATCACTAAGAGGCTCCAGACTACACTGCAACAGGACAAAACGGCTCGTCAAGAGCTCGATTAGCAATTTGGCCTCCGTCCCAGTCCCAATGAAGTAGTGGCATTCGTACCACGCATACATAATTACGCAGTCAAAATACCATGGACATCGACGGAGGCACAAGCCAGCCCGGGATCTATAGTTCGTTTAGACTGATCCCGGACACACACATAATTTTACTATCTCCTTTTCCCTTTTTCTTTTAGGGTTCTCTTATGCGGGCCTCCTTCGATGGCCTAATTAATGGTCCCGTCAAAGGATAAACACACCGGATTGACATGGAGCACAGGCGTACATAGGAAGCCCTAGAGGCTAACTCAACGATTACTCTATCCGTTTTCAGGATCCACACGCAGCTCGCCTTTGGTCGCGGCATGTCAAATAGCCGGTTGCTTATTGCATTTTTTGTACCAATGTGCTTGGACGCATTAACCCAACTATAATGGAAACAGTTCATGATCCAAGTTCAAGGGCCCCACATCCTATCTATGTTCTCCCTTTGTTTTCCTTTAAATTACTTATTTCCTAGCAACCGTACACTCTGGTACGTTTCATATTTGCCAGGGGCTCCCCATCGCCCCACGATACGGCAACAAAGTCCGAACAATCCTTAAATATAAGTTCGGTACCCTGAACTTAGCATTATATGCATTGGCTCCGAATCATGTCTTTGGTCAATAGTTGGGTTGTCCAGCTCCTCTGCTTGCTACCCTACGTTCCGCTAAATCGTCTAGGGTAGTAAAGGGATAACTGCTGCGATTGTGCCCTGGTCTAAACCGGATGAGCACCTCAGTAGAGAAAGCCGAAAACTGACTGTAATGATGCGGCGAGAGCCGGTCAGCTGTTCGAGGGTTAAAAATCGTTAGAGATTTTTTCCGCATTATGCGAAAGATCGGCACTTCCCGTTCAGATGCTGACAGCACTCTGGTTTGAACCAGGGGCCGCGCCCATGCTTTATTATAAAACTCCTATGGCTAAGTGAGGGTGTTGAAGACATATAGTCTGATTGCCTTGTTTGTTGCGCTAAACAACTCCTTCAAGGACCATATAATTGGATCAAGATTATTTAGATTCCATCCTGAACACCTCCGTACTACCTACGTGAGGGCAGAAGCCGATGATTGGCCAACCCTCATATTACATACAACACGGCCGCACATGAGGAAACAATTAAAGCATAAAAAATTACATTACAAAACATGCTTTGTTTGTTATAATACAAGGCAAAGGCAACATGAATAAATTTATTCAAATACAACATCCTACGAACATTGTGCTGCCGCAAGATGAGACCCCTCCAGGACATCCGCAAAATACCGTTCGTGTGTGCGGTGCTCCTTGCCCTCCGGTGGACCTCTGGTCACCTCGACGGCGTCCATCTTCGCCCACCACATCTTGCAATGGGCGAAGGCCATGCGCGCACCTTCAATGCAGGTCGAGCGCTTGACGAGTCCAGCCGAGGACATGCGTTCACCATCCGCCTCACGAGTCCGAAGTAGCTGCCTAGCATAGCTTCGGCTGGCCATAGCCGGATTATCAATTCCTTAATGGCTAGTTTGGCCACCCTATGCAGCTCTATCAGCTGTTTCAGCTGATCGGTGAAGGACACGGGATGCTCTGGCACCGTATACTGCGACCAGAATAGCTTCTCCGTAGAACCCCCTCCTTCAGCTCGATAGAACTCCGTAGCGTCTGATACACTGCGTGGTAAATCCGCAAAAGCTCTTGGGGAACTCCAAACCCGGGTTAGTAAAAGGTACTGCTTCTCCGCATACTTGCTTTGCATCTTAAATGCCTTACCCGCCGCGATCTTCTTGGCCTCCTGGATCTCCTGGAGGGCGGCCTGGGCCTCATTCTGTGCGGTCTCCATGCTCTGACGAGCCTTGGCGAGTTCGGCCCCTTGAACCGACGCATCATGCTCCAAGGCCTCGCATTTTTTCACCACATCCTGGAGCTCCTGTTGGACTTTTGACCCGAGCCTTGAGCTTCTTACGGGCGGCTTGCTGCTAGACAACCTTCTCCTCGGCCTCGCCCAGGGCCTTCCTCAGGGTCTCGACCTCGGTCGCGGCTCCTGCACATATTACGACACCGCGGTCAATATACAGCACCTACTGCTTCCGAACACATAGCAAGTCGTCACTCACCTTGCTCCTCCTGGAGCCGAACCTTAACCTCGCCGAGCTCGTTCTCGGTCCGCTCCAGCCTCTGCCTCAGTTCAAAGACTTCGGCATCATGCGAGGTTGCGGCCAATAGCGACGCCTGCTTATCCATCCATATTACGTCAGTCTCCTATAACAAAAGATTGATCCTCTGTCCTGTTCTTCTTGCCGAACACCGAACAGTGTCTCAGGGGCTACTGTCTACACGGGGTTTTCTCTTTCTTACCTCAAAACATGTCAACAGGTTGCTGCAGGCTTCATTCGGTCCACTCTTGGCGGACTGAATCTTCTTGATCACCGCACACATAAGGACACGGTGCTCGTCCACAACGGAGGCGCCTCGAAGCGCCTCCATCAGGTTATCCGGCGCCCCTGGATGGACAGGGGCCACCGGCGGAAGCGGCGTACCCCCCTCCTTCAAAGGGGGCTGCTCGCCCGACTCCGGAGCCATACGGGTCTCCAGAATCGTATTCGGCTGAGGGCCGAAGTGGATGCGGCCCTATTCACCAGTCTCCATGGGGATCGACTCCCCCATGTGTCCGGCAGTGGAGGTCTCGCCTTGTGGCGCCTCCCGGACAGCGTCCGGGGCTCCTCCCTGATTCGGAGCGGTCCTCCAGGATAACACTTCGGTGTCTTCCCTGGCCCCGAGGGATTAAGCAGGCGGTGGCGACATGCTCGCCATCTTCGACGGAGCCAACGAACCTCCAGATGAGGATCACTGGATAAGGTCGCGGGCCGGACTGCAATAGTACAATTAACTATGTCAAGATAATGAAGAGAAAGGGCCGGATGTGCGGATGAGCGAGCCATGTCACTTACGATGCGGCCTGGGGCTTAGTGCGGGGGCGTCGTTCCGGACTGCTGTCAACATCCCACGCAGTGTTGACCGCTGGGACGTCCTTCCCCTTCTTGGGCGTTTCCGCCTCCAGATGTGCCAAGGCCGCCCTCTTCTTCTTCCTCTCCTCATGGGGAGGGTTGTTTTCCTCCTCCACCTCCTCCTCTTCATCGCCATTGTCCTCATGGACAGAGGAATGAGCTTCGTCGTCTTCGGACGTCACGTCCGAAGTGCCCTTGCGACGGGGGCCACTCTTGGCCCCCTTGGCCTTCTTCTCCGGTGCCTTATAAGCTGTCGGCTCCAGCATCTTCGCTAGACGCGGGATGACTGGTTCTTTAGGCAGCGGAGCCAGACATTGGATCCGCTTCGCCCTCTCCATCCAGTCCTAAAAAGGCAATGATATACTCAAACATCATCCTCGAAACAATCAAGTTGGGGATACATTAAAGTAACATACCTCGCTTGCGGGGTGTTTACAATCGTAACCACGGTCTGAAACCGTGGCCGGTGGCTTCTCGTTGCCATTAAAGAGCAGCTTCCAAGCATCTTCGTGGGTGGTTTCGAAGAGCCTCACTAGGGTTTGATGCTTCTTCGGATTAAAATCACACAGAGGGCAACTTCTAAGCTGGCAGGGGAGAATCCGACGAACTAGCATGACCTGGATTACATCGACGAGCTTGACATCCTTGGCTATCATGCTCTGGACACGCGTCTGCAACTCTATCAGCTCATCGGGCGAGCACCAGTCCGGACTCTTCTCGACCCAGGAGGTGAGTCGCATGGGAGCGCCGGAGCGGAATTCGGCAGCCGCAACCCAGGTGGTGCTGTGGGGTTCTGTGATGTAGAACCATTTTCTCTGCCACTCCTTCACTGTCTCCACAAAAGTGCCTTTTCGCCAGGAGATGTTGGGTAGCTTTCTCACCATGGCTTCTCTACACTCTGCGTGCTAGCCATGCACCACCTTTGACTTCACATTAAAGACTTTGAGCAACAGCCCGAAATGGGGATGGATATGGAGGAAGGCCTCAGACACGACTATGAACGCTGATATGTTAAGGAAGGAATTCAGGGACAGATCATGGAAATCTATCCCGTAATAGTACATCAACCTGCGGACGAAATGGTGGAGCGGAAACCCTAGCATGCGGAAGAAATGGGGGATGAATACTACCCTCTCGGTGGGCTTCGGCGTGGGGACGACCTATCCCTCGGCCAGCAGGCAGTGGGCGATCTCCTTCGACAGATAACCGATCGCCCGAAGCTTAGTAATGTCCTCCTCCTTGACAGAGGAAACCATCCACTTGCCCTGGCCTCCAGATCCGGACATGGTTGCTTGAGTGGAAAGGAGATGAGAACTTGGGCGCTGGAGCTCGAGATCGGAAGGGCGGAGAAAGAGAGAAGGCATCAGAGGGGAAGAGGGAATCCTTATCCCCTTATAAAGGCCCTGAATATCAAGCACAGCCTCACTCGCCTTAGGATTTGCCTATTCACAAGGGCCGTATAAACAACACGGTTGGATTACCCGTACCCGCATTGATGAGAATACCATGATAAGGGGACACGATCTCTGCTTTGACAAGACGTGCCAATGGCAACCGCGTCTCGGGACGTGGAACGTCGAACGCAAAAGAGGTTCAGAATTATGACCGGTCAGACGTGATGTCGTGCGGCAAAAATTTGTCGGTGGATGGAACTCGTGTATAAAAATATTCTCTCTGCGGTTGTGTATGGTGTGTATGACAGGTCTGGATACTATCGTCGCATCCGAAGACTATCTTGGAGTTTGGAAAAAGGGGAACCGGCCTTGCAATGCCGAAGACAATCTGTATGCCGGAATCCTCGTCGTTGAAGCCAGGTTGAGGGGCTACTGAGGGAGTCCTGAACTAAGGGGTCCTCGGGCGCCCGACCTGTTATCCGTGGGCCGGACTGATGGGCTGTGAAGACATGAAGGCCGAAGAATGTACCTATGTCCGGATTGGACTCTCCTTGGCGTGGAAGGCAAGCTTGGCGACCGACTATGAAGATTCCTTCTTATGTAACCAACTCTATGTAACCCTAGATCCCCCCCGGTGTCTATATAAACCGGAGGGGCTAGTCCGGAAAGGACATATTCATTACCATAGTCATACAGGCTAGGCTTCTAGGGTTTAGCCATTGCGATCTCGCGGTAGATCAACTCTTGTAATACTCATATTCATCAAGATCAATTAAGCAGGAAGTAGGGTATTACCTCCATAGAGAGGGCCCGAACCTGGGTAAACATCGTGTCCCTCGTCTCCTATTACCATCGGTCCTAGACATTCAGTTCGGGACCCCCTACCCAAGATCCGCCGGTTTTGACACCGACAGTGGCCGCTGCCGCCTGACGGCGCCGTCCATCCCCATGCCTCCACCCAGTCCGACCACCATTCACCACCACGCTCCACAACTCCTCAACTTATCTCTCATCTTTCATTTTTTGATGAAATTCTTGAGATACCATTTTTCCGATAAAATTCTCAAGATATCATTAATTTTTACACATGGGATTACTCCTCCATGGGTCAATCACAACAGGCGTGTTGTAAAAAAAGCATATTGATGTTTCGCGCAATGCACAAGCATCTTTCTAGTAATTATATAACGCCAATCATGAGCAGGAGGTGACATTTTTTTACACAACCACGTGAACATGGCCACGTAAATCACTAGCTAAAAGTGTAATACCATTATACTTATATCCCGATGCAAAAGGTTGAGTACATGTCGAAAGAGTAGAGTCGCACACACGCACTCTGTCTCTCAGAATCTCTCACACACACCAGTTACGGGACGCCCACTTAAGTAGAAACGTATGTTACAATTTCTGCACCCACGGGTACACGTGATGGTGTGCATTTATTTAAGCCGGACGGCGAACCCGAACAGTAGCTGCATTCATTCCCCTCCCGCCGCCTCTTCTCTGGTCGCCGTCGCCTAGTAGCCATGGCCCAGCCGAAGGTAACGTCATACGCAATACTCTCGCCGGAGCGACGCTTTAATCTGGAAATTTTAGTGGTCATGCATGCATCTTTTTTGCTAGCACTCCTATATAAGGGTTGACCGGTCGCTTCCTATGGACGTGTGTGGGTGGTGGAAGAGGAAGGAGAAGGGAAGTGGGCTGTGGAGTAACATTTTTTACCACAATTTCTTAGGAAACTGCGTGCAATAATTGAGTAGTTTTGCAAGCTACCAGTACTACACGTGAAACGGTTCAAAAACAATACCACAACCACACCCGCGTCTGACCGCCCTGGCCGACCCAACCCCCCTCCCTTGTCGGCGGCGCTTCCTTGCTCCTCGATATTGGAAAGAATACTTTCGTTCGCCGACATGTGGGACGTCGACCATCCTGGTACACTTTCCATGCACGCAGAACTCCAAGGGAGAGTCACCCCGGTCGTCGCGCCGCAATAATAATGACTAATGAGCTGTCAAATCACAGGCCCAACATTTCCCACTGTGAAGTTCCTCGGACGAAGGAACCATCATGACTTCGTTGAATTCCGCTTCTTGAACAAAACTACTGTACCAGCAATACTGCTAGCTACAGTAGTTACTCTAGCGGAGGCCTCCTTTGGTTCATAGGATAGGAATTTTATAGGAATATGAAAATCATAGGAAGTGAGATGACATGCATCTCAATTCCTATAGAGAAAGAGATGCCATTTGATGCATCGGATAGGAATTTTGCCATTGAGTCTAGGCTAATGTACTAGTAATTTGCTCTAAAAACTACAGTAGTAACTAGTAGTGGTACATGCTCGTAATTAATTAAACAAACGTACGGCGACACAGACACACACACACACACTAACTACTACTACTACTACTACTACTTCTTCTTCTTCTTCTTCTGACATGCTAGCCATACGATGTCGTTCTCCTTCCCGACTTTGTCGGCGACACCCCATTGTGCTTGGATCTCCGCCGACCTCTCCGCAGCAGCATGTGAGTCCTCTTCTTTCTTTCGGTGGCGGCCCTCTCTTTTCTTGAGTGCTTTCTGACTTTTTCGCTCCCTCTGTGCGGCTTTGGCCGCCTCTTGCTCTACCGCCTATTCGGCCTTGGCAGCTTCAAATTCCGCCCACGTAGGTGTGAGGTCGCGAGCAGCGATGAACTCGGCACCGCGGGATGCCATCGCTTCCCTACCATTTTGTGTGCGGTCGTGGGCGGCGAGGAACTCGGCGCGGCGGGATGCCATCGCTCCCTTACCGGTTAATGTGCAGCGCGGTGGCATGAACGACGCTTGGTGACTGCTCTGGGGTGGAGTGGCGGGACAACCGTATAGTTCATTGGTTTGTCAAGAGCTCAAGTACAGAAGACGAAGGAAATTTGGATTCCCCTTCAATCCTGGTCATTTATTACCGAGTAAAATGCATTGGCGGTCATCGAACTTGTCTGGATAGCTCACTTTGATCATTGTATACGAGATATGGTGATTATACGGTCACTGGATCAGCGTATAGCTCCGTATTTGTCTGGTTGACCAGTCAAACAGTCCGCATGTGCCTCATCAGCTCATGTTCTTTATCTATCTATCTACGCGGGCCTACGTGTCAGTGGAGAAAGAAATAAAAACCAAAAGTATGCGTATGTGAGGAATCAAACCACGCACTCGGCGCTACAACTCACACTCATCAGCCAAATGAAAATGAAATACTTTGTGTTAAATGCACAAACGATTTTTTTAATATTATACGTGATGCACACATTAGCGCATACCGTCCATAGAGGCAAGTAGCATGTACGCGTGCAGACACTCACGCTCACGCTGTCAAACCATGCTAATGCATGCACGTCACCCTCTCAATCAAAGTCCTACTCATGGCGCAACGCAAATGGCGAGCCCGTCACCTGCGCGCCCCGACGGTGCCTGACATTACTATTTGGACGTTTGCTGGAGGCCTCCGCGAACACCGAGCATGTATTCACCTGGCTCAACACCAACGATCATACTCGTGACTCGGCGCCTTGCTCATGTATATTGTCCATCACAACGACAATCTATAAAACAGCCTAGCTAGAGAGGGTATACTAGCAAGTAGTACTACAATAGTGGGCTCAAATAGCAATTTTGTATCATGCAAGATCCTGGCTATATGTGTGCTCCAAGGCACCGCACCATGCCCCACCCCTACACAAAGACTACCACGCGAACGTTCGCAACTGCCACGTTCGGGTTGCACTTGGCTCTTCGCCTCTTCGAGAAGAGGAACAATGATGTTACTACTACTACTTCTACAGTATCGAATCCACTGCTGCATGTCTGTCCACCACGTGCGGGAGGGATAGCTTGTTATAAGCAAAATCCTATCCTCGTCTGCGAGCCACCACGCGCATGGGCGAGGGAGAAGGCGTGTAGTAGTAAAATCAAGCTTCTCCTTGTTGTATGAGTTGACGCGACACATCATAGCACTGGCCCCACATGGTTGCCTCTAAACTTGGCTGAAAGACCCGAAGTGTACAATATATTTGCTGCAACCTCTAACATTTACCCTACCACAAATTATAATATATATTCCTGTATTGACCAGATGAGCATGCAAACTACAATCACCAGGATGATAGGTAGGGCCAAAAGATTATTTAATCAAAAAAAAGCTTTGAGACGGCCTCATAGCATGGAGCCGACTCCAACGATTTTAAGCTTACAGGCACGATACACGCTATCCTAGACTACTCTACACATGAAACTGCCACACGAGCGTCTGGGCTGTGCTTGGCTCTCCGCCTCTTCGGGAAGTCGAACAATGATGGAGTACTACTGTAGTGGAGGAGAACTACAGTATGCTTCTGGCCATCTGACACCGAATGAACAGCTGCATGTCCACCACGTGCATGAGGGAGAGCTTGTAGAGAAAGCTTCTCCTAGTCATGTCATCCACCACACTCATGGGCGAGGGAGGGACGCAGCTTCATTGACTTACTTCTCCTGCCTTTCCGTGTATGACAGGTGGGCCCAACAGGTCGGTGGCCCACCTGTCATATAGCCAAAGGCAGGTTCGGTTAAGGCACCAGAGCTCAGTCCACAAGGGAGAGGGCGTTGTAATGACCAAACTTCTCGTTGTTGTACGAGTTGACGCGACACATCGAAGCACTGCACTCGATATATTTCAATAATTTTGCGTTTATTGATGCATTAATTACAACACATGCATGCATGCCGTGACTTTCCTTTTGATACTTGCATGTGTTGATTTAATGCACCTTGCCAAATTTTGAATATAAATTTAACTAACCAAATGTTCGTGCATGTCACAAAAAATTACATCATCCAAAACTTTATTCAAATACAAATCAAACGATATAATTTTTGTTAACATGCACTAACATTTTGTCAGTTAAATCTTTGGTCAAAATTTAGCACCTATTACAAAGGGGACCAATAAATATTGTACTCTCACATTTTTTTTTTGAGGATGCTCCCACATAGAAAATATAAGTAATAATGCATGTTGGGGCAGCCCACATTTCCGATAATTTTAGCCGTGGGCTTGTTCACAAATTTTACGAGGCGGTGGTTGTTCATTTAATGGAGGGTCTCGTACCAGACTTGAACGATAAAAAGTGCGACCTGGCACGCCGTAACACCACTTGGAATAAGCGGGTAGCTATCTCAAAAAACAATCAACAACTCAAAAAAACGGCGACCTGGCATGTATACAATTTTAAACGATTGTTTTGATGGAGTGAAAAAGGAAAACTACCCCACTACGTATATATAGGCCGGAGCTTCCGCGCTTGCTTGCTAGGGTTGCTCTATTCACACACTCTCATCCTCTCCAGATCTAAACAAGATAGTGGTGGTAACACTGTCTTTCTCCCTTCAAAAAACACTATCTTTCTATCCTCACCGTTGGTTACAGATCTGGACGTATCCCCCTCCGCCGGTGAAGGGGAGGAGGGGCAGCGTTTAGGACATCGTCGAGAGCGAGGCAGGAGACCCACAGCTGGCCGCACCGTTATCTCTGGCCGAGCGCCAGCGCGGGAGGTCCTCCGATCCCTTCGTCGTTGCCCTAGTGTGGGAGGATCCGACCTCCCGCCGCCCACCTATCCACATCCCGGCGACCTTTAGGTATATCTTCCTTCGAAACCGCCCTAGCTCTACTTTCCTAGGTAGCTACATCGCTGCATGTGCATCATTTTCTACCTCTCAGCCCCTCTCGATCGGATGGTCCAATGTCACCTATTATTTTCTTCTATTGTTAGAGGTAAAGCTACTTCATGAAGTCAAATTTTGTACTTGGTTCAAACAAGAAATAAAGTGGGGGTGGGGGAATTTAGTATGTACATGTGAAAGGATCGAGATGGACCTAGAGGGGGGGTGAATAGGTACAATTACAAATTTTAATTATTACTTAGCAATTTTAGGCAATAATGCGGAATATGAAGATGAGCCTAACAATTGCAAGTGTAGTACTAAGAGCTAAGCAGAATAAACAAGTAGCACAAGTATGTAAGTAAGCAAGCACAATATGATACAAGTACGTGCTAAGAGACAAGTAACCACAAGTAGAGAGTTAGGGTTAGGAATAACCACAACTCTGGGAGACGAGGATGTATGCCGATGTTCACTTCCTTGGAGGGAAGCTACGTCACCATTAGAGAGGTGGATGCTACCATGAAGGCGCACCAACGCCACGAAGGATCACCCTATTCTCCCTTTGAGAAAACACCACGAAGGCGTTTCTCAACCACTAGTGGTGGACCTTGGGGTGGTCTCCAAACCCTTACAAACTTTTCGAGGGTAATCACAATGGTCGATTCCTCTTGGAAGGACTCCAACCGCCTAGGAGTCTCCAACCTCCAAGAGTAACAAGATCCAAAGGGAAAAAGCTCAAGACTTGCTCAAATCACGATTTGCTTCGGCCACAAGAAGGAGAGGAATAAGATCATTCTTTTGATTCGAACAACTATTCGAAACTCTCAAGAATCAAACCGGGATCTAGGATTTAGTGTGTGAGCAAGGGAGATGAAGCACTGGTGTTCTTGAGGCGTGTTTGAGTGAAGTGTTCAACCTTATCTCGAAGAGGTAAGGGACTATTTATACCACCAGCAAATTAGAGCCGTTTAGGCAGAGATTGACCTGCCCGGATGATCCGCAAGAACATCCGGATGGTCTGGCCAGAGTCCGGATGATCTGGCTCAAGGCCCGGATGCAAGTGGAAGTAGCAAAGCTGTGAGGAGCCTGGATGATCCGGATGCCGGGCCGGATGATCCGGCTACATCCACCAAGGTTCTGTAAATATGGGGGCAAGATTACCCGAATGAGCGGGGACAGGATCCGGACGATCTGGGCACAGCCCGGATGATCCGGAGCACCATTCGGATGATTCGGCTTCAGCCATTAGTGTTCTGTGATGAAGGGCGCACATTACCCGGACGATCTGGGTTTAGCCCGGATGATCTGGGGCACGGTCCGGATGATCCGGCAAGGAGTTTGTGTAGAGAATGAGAAGGAGTAGTAGGTTTTGGCTAAGGGGTTTTGCTAGGGATTTTGGTCCTTTGTGAAAAATTACTTGCGAGACAAAATATGAGCAAGCCTTGAACCTATACCTCGGATCCCCTCTTAATAGTGCGGGGTTCCTATTACTCAAGAAATATAAAATAGCACGATGCTTCGTCTTTGTTTGCTCCTTTCCTCATTGATAATTTGCTCGAGTAATATCTCATATGATGTGATCATGATGCACATTAGAAAAACCAGAGGACTAACGACCTGTGTATATACATAGCAAACACAGTTAGTCCCCTATATTTAAATTTGTCATCAATATCAAAATATTCTTTAAGAGCAAGATTTCACTTTCAATCTCCCCCTTTTTTGGTAGTTGATGACAAACTACATATAGCACTCAACAAGTGAAATGTGATGCGGATATTTTTAGGAGAGTAGTCCGGTATGTGTTTTAGGAAGAGCTTCCCCTTAATATATGCAGGGATGTGTTTTACAGTGAGCTCCATCTTAAGGTATGCATAGGAGCGACGTGATAAATTACAAAATCATGCACATATGGAGTGGATATCCTCATTCGGAATATGATGTTGTAACAGTGATGTAGACATACACCATTAAAATTAACATAAGCAACGAATGAAGATAGCATACTTAAGCTCTTACATAGTAGCATAGACTCATACAAGGTAGCATAACACATGACTAAGGTCCATTACAATAATAATAATAATAATAATACAGAGTCCAATAACTAGAGCTCAATAAACATAGCAGACTCACACACATACTCCTGAGAATTACATCTCCCCCTTGGCAGCAAGTACCGAAAAGGGAAAGACGTCTGAGAAAATAGGAGGATCACTCAGCATTCTCATCATCATCATCATCATCACCATCACTCAGATCAGCAGGTGCAAGGAAGAACTCCAGAAAATCAGTGGCAGAAGGAAAGTCGACCTCCGGAAGCGGAAGCCGATCAGGAATGGGCTCATCAGGCTCAACAGGACTGCCAGGGCGCGCACGGAGACGAGCCCTAAGTGCATTTGCCTCCGAGATACGGCGAACCTCCTCGATAGCAATGTGAGTAGCAGTGTAGTGGCAGGTATCAAAGATAGCCTTATGGAACTTCCCAATAAAGCGAGCAAGGCGGTCAAAAGGCTTCCCGAAAGGTTTAGTGTGGCGAGAAGAGCTCTCGGCACACGGGGGAGTAGGGGCCCTTCCCCCTGGAAGACTCATCACGCGGAGTCCATATGGAGTGCGTGGATGTCTTGACAATGGAACACGGATAGACCGAGGAAGTGTACGAACCTTCAGACCACTAGCCATGCAAATCTAATGCCATAGGAAATCTGCCATGTCAATAGGACGGTCGGGAGCCTTGCTCGAGTAGTACATCAAGTCAATGCTATAGGCCCGAACCATCCCACGATCCCCTTTCTTGGGAGCAATGGAGTTGAAGATACACTGAAAAAGCCACCGGTATTTGATACGGAAGATGGAGATATCATTAAACTCCTTGCTTTGCTGCACCATGGATAAATGAGAGGTAGGCATGACGAGGCAACCACATGCACTGATGGGCATGGCCTCAAACTTGGGGTTCACCTCATGGATCCAGAAAAGATAGGCCTCAGATCCAGGCATGCCCAAGGCAGCAGAAAATGCCTCGAAGGAGACAGTGAACTGAGAGTGGTGAGTCATCCAAGTGATAGAGCGATCCGGATGGAAGAAACATGTGGCATAGAATTGCCGAATGGCAGCCTCATTCCAATCACAGTGAAGAGACATAGCATGACGCAGCCCCATGCCATCAATCTTCTCCAACACACCTTCAAACTTGGTTGGATTTTTCTCGATGTAATCCAAGTTCACATAATGCTGAGGGGAAAAACCTAGATGAGCAATGACGGATTGATAGATGTCTTGTTGAACCACGGTGCGAAAACGAGGATCGGTTGCATTGGCCGGGTGGCAAATAGATTGACATTACTCCTTAACGCAGCATACTCAGAGCGGTCCATGGACTGATAGTTGACAGCACGACGACTACGCTTGGTGGGGTTGGCCATGGACAAGACGAGGCTAGAAGGTGCCACAGACTTGGAGCTTGAGGCACCGGCTGCTTTTTCCTTCTTGGACTTAGTCGTGGACCGAACAGGCACGAGCTCCTCATCGTGGAGTTTGGCTTCGTAGTCAGGGTCATCCTGTCCGGCATAGGATGGACGAGCATGACCCGACACCTTCTTGATTGGACAAGCATCATCCTCGGAGTCCGTCGATGCTTGACGACGCGCGTCTACGTACACGCATAGGAGAGAGATCCAACATGATGAGTGGCTAGTCCTAGATGGATAGACGGAGTTACTAGAAGATGAGTGTAACATCCCAAATTTTCAATTTGGAATGTTATACATTAGATCATCATTGCATATCATATTTTATTGCATTTTGGCTAGATCCTAGAAATCCTACGCAACTCTAGGACCCACAGAGAGAGTTGGGGATTTCGTTATTTTCATATTTGAGTTTTCTCAAATTTGGAAAATAGGATCATTTGATTTTATTTATTTTATCTTCAATTATTTCAATTATAAAAATATGAGAGAGGGAATAAAATGACTTTCCCAAAATAAAGAAATATTGAGGATTTAATAATAAAATCAAATAAGATTTTATTTTCGAGTTTTCCGTTGTTTATTTGTATTTAGGAAAAATGCATGTTTTTCAAAATTGCATTTAGGCCCCAAATAAATGTTCAACTTTTCCGGCTCGATTTTAGAAGTCGGGGAAAATTTATTTCGGAATTTTTGGAGTCCGTTTAGAATTTCTTTTATTTGTTTTTCTGCGCGAAATTATTAAAAAAACATGAACCGACCTCGGGCCGTATTAGGCCAGGACTCCCCTGGCCAGCCCCCTTTATATAGCACCCGAGCCCACCCCAGCCCACCCCAAACCCTAGCCCCGCCGCCGCCCTAGCCAGCCGCCGCCGCCGCCCCTTCCACCGCCGCCGCCGGACCCCGCCACCGCCGGAGCCACCCGCGGTTGCCGGACCCGACCACCGCCGCCGCCCGTTGACCGGCCGCCGCCGCCATTGACCCGCCGGAGATAGACCCCGTCACCGCCGCGATTTTCGAGAGAAAACCGTCGGTTTATTTTTTTTAGGAACCCGGTTTATTTTTTTAGATCGGTTTTTTTCCCGGTTTAGTTTATTCAGTGGACGTTCGTCCGTACGTTCGTTTTAACGAACGGTTTTTGTCATTTAGTCGCGGACAGCGAACGTTCATTCGTTAGCCTGTTCGTCGTTTTTCTTTTTCTCGGATTTTCCGTGATTATTTTTTATCGCGGTTTCTGATCCGATTTTCGTTTTAGTATAACTTTTCGCTCGTTTATCGGAATCAGGCGATTCAAGCGCCTAGAGTTTCGTCTCGAAACCCTCTTTCCGTTTAACCAACTCAAACAAGTTTTTGCTTCTGTAAAATTTGACTTAGATCCAGATTAGTAAACAAAGATTGTTTCTTTTGCTGTTTGACTTTCGTCGCTTCGTTTGATTTGATTCTTTTTGCAAACCGGAGTTCTTAAGTTGAACTTTCTGGTTAGATCTCTTATTTGAGTTTTACCTGTCTATTAGATGAGTAATTATTGTATGCTTGCTTGTTTGTTTGCGTTAGAGTACCCGGAGTGCGCCGCTTGCTACTTCGAATCTCTAGGTTTCACGGATCATCAGCAAGGCAAGTAACACTTTGATCATACCTCTTAGTACCCTATTTTATTGCATTAGATCAATCCTCAAATATTGCATGATTAGGATCTAATTAAATTGTGGGTTTTGGGAAGTAGATGAGGTAGTACCTATTACCTGTTTTATTATCAAACCCTTGGGAGTTACTTCTACGTTTGCTTATATTGCCATGCTATGCTAGTAGACGTGGATTGGGTGAGTGTATCCATGACAGATGTGAGATTGTTAATTAATGGTTTATTTAAGGTGGCAACTTTAATACACATCTAGGTGGATTGAGGCACCTGGGTATTCCAGCGATTGCCTGTTTTTCTTTATGGACCGCCACCCAGGCTCAAAGGGATCATGAGATTATTCATACTAGAAACTTCCATGTGCAGCCACAAGCTACTATGGGCTCTAGCATAGTTGATTAAGTTGTGCGAACTCTTATAGTGGTAGACTAGAAGATGTAGGGGAAAGTAGGTGTAACGGTATACCCGATCGTAAGGTGCTAGCGCTTCTGAAAGACTATGTCTCGGTCATCCGTTTCTCAAACACCATGCAGTGCAAGAATTCCAACGGAGGAGATCGAGTCTTGTGGGGAAAAGTGCACAAACCTCTGCAGAGTGTATAAACTAATCATGATTAGCCGTGTCCCCGGTTATGGACAGTCTTGAGTATCTAGTACTTGGATTATCATGTGAATCTCATCATGTTACTTTAATTAATTTCGTTGGGTTTTAATGATGATGCTTAATTGGGATTGAGAGGGTGTCTACACTCTCAATGTTTAACAACCACCATGATAGTTAAATAAAATTTATTCCTTTGAAGTAGGGAGAAACTGGCTTTACGCAAAACTGTAACCATAGAGCTTTCCACCAGCCATATATGCATGTAGTATAGCTTATTTCTGTTCATTACTCTCTATGTGTTACTTTGCCAGCATATTCCATGTGCTGACCCGTTTTCGGGCTACAACGTTCATGTTGCAAACTTTTCAAATGACGAGTAAGGTGCCTTTAGGTCGTGGTTCTATACTCAATGATGCCATTGGAGTTGATGGACTCGCTTATCTTCCAAGCCTTCCGCTGTTATCGTTATTAGATGGCCTTAAGCCATATTATTTGTAATAAGTTCTATTTTGAGACACTCGATGTAATAAGTGTGTGATTGCTACTCTGTTATAAATCCTTCAAGTACTGTGCGTATCAGCATTACTGATCCAGGGATGACTCTGATGCACAGAGATCAGACTGTTTCAGGTCTGGTCGCTACAATGAGGATCAAATGGAGTACCACGAGAGGGACCCTTGGACGTCGACTTGAAACTCCGGCCACCTCCCCTTCCGACCACCATGGCGGATTGTGGGGATAGAGGGCACAAGACTGGAGAACCAATCGGCCCCGGGGGAAACGGCATGAGGAGGGGGTGGATCGAGGCAATGGCAAGGCGTGGCGGCGAGATCCAGCCAAATGGTCAGTCGGTCCGTCGGGGTATCCCACGAGCATCCGCCGGCGGCGGGGGCGAGTGGATGGGGTCATGGGGGCGGAGAACAGAGGAATAACCCCCTGCTCCCACATGGCCCGATGTTTTACTGCATAGGGCGAGGACCCACCCGGATGTCCGGGCATAGCCCCGGATGATCCGGATAGGTCCGGATGACTGGAAAGGAGCCCGGATGTCCTGGTATACGGGTATAGCGAGTGGAACAACCGAACGTCCGGATGATCCGTCCAGCCAGAGTGATGATATTTGAAACGGTGATGATGTGGTGATGTTTATATATATATATAGATACATAAGTGTAAGAATCAATCATGTCCAAGGCATATCACAAACCCATATAAACAACTAAGAAGAGTTGTAGCCTAAGTCACCATGTTTGAGTATACATAACCTGGGATACCAAAGAGTTGACCTTTGGACCCATAAATTACTACTCCATCAATTTAAAGTACTATGGACACGAAATAAGTGTCATAGTGACTTTCAGAGTGTTTGTTTTATTTATGCATTATGTAGGGTGAGAGTACTCATGAATTGAGTGTCTCCCCCTAAGAATATGCCTATGTCAAGACAAGACATTATGAAAATGCATGAATGGGTACTAGATTTCACATAATATTGTCAAGCTCCAAGATACCAAGTTCACACCTAAGTTGACAAAACCGTGCTTCATCCAATGGCTTGGTGAAAATATCTGCAAGTTTCATATCTGTGCCAACATGAGCAATGTCAATATCACCCTTCTCCACATGATCTCTCAAGAAGTGATACCGAATATCAATGTTCTTGGTGCGGGTATGATCTATGGGGTTCTCAGCAATATTGATGGCACTTTCATTATCACACAGAAAAGGCACATGTCTGTAGGTGATACCGTAATCCTTCAAAGTTTGCCTCGTCCATAGTAATTGAGTTGCACAACTTGCGGTTGCAATGTATTCAGCTTCTGCGATGGTGAGGGCAACACAATTTTGTTTCTTCGAGGACCAACTTACCAAGGAGCGTCCAAGAAACTAACATGCGCCGAGGTGGACTTACGATCCACTTTGTCTCTAGCCCAATCCGCATCCGTGTATCCAATGAGATCAAACTTAGCATCCTTGGGGTACCATATACCCAACTTTGGGGTGTGAACATGGTATCTAAGAATATGCTTAACCGCCTTATGATGACTTTCCCTAGGGGAAGCTTGAAATCTAGCACACATGCATACACTAAACATGATGTCTGGCCTAGATGCACAAAGATAAAGCAATGAACCAATCATAGAGCGGTATTTAGATGGGTTGAAAGGGATTCTGTTTGTGTCTTCAGTGAGTACAATTTTGGTTGGCATGGGTGTCTTACATGGACTAGCATCTGCCAAACTTCTCTAGGATATCCTTGAGGTATTTTGCTTAAGACACGAAAATTCCTTCTTGAAATTGTTGAATTTTAAATCCGAGGAAGAACTTCAAATCCGCATTGAGTGACATTTCAAAATTCTTGGTCATGGAAGCCGCAAACATCTTGCACAAATGAATGTTAGGATAACCAAAAATGATATCATCTACATAGATTTGGCATAAGATCAAATCACCCTTGTCCCTCTTAGTAAAAAGAGTGGGATCTGTCACCCCTCTCACAAAGCCATCATCGAGTAAAAACTTCTTAAGATGATCATACCAAGCACGAGGTGCTTGTTTGAGGCCATACAGAGCCTTATGAAGTTTATACACATAGTCTTTGTGATCAGGATCAACGAACCGAGGTGGTTGTGATACATATACTTATTCTTGTAGAGGACCGTTAAGAAAAGCACTCTTCACATCCATTTGATGTAATGTAAACCCATTGAAAGCAGCATAAGCAAGTAAGATGCGAATGGATTCAAGACGTGCAACAGGGGCAAAGGTCTCACGAAATCCAAACATTCAACTTGTGAGTACCCTTGTGCCACTAACCTTGCCTTGCTACGGATGATTACACCATTCTCATCTTGCTTGTTCCTGAAAATCCATTTTGTGCCAATGACGTTGTGCTCGGTAGTTGGCCTCTTGACTAATGACCACACTTGGTTGTGTTCAAAACTGTCCAACTCTTCTTGAATAGCAACAAGCCAATCGTTGTCCATCAATGCATCTTGTACCTTGAGAGGCTCAACACTAGACACAAACGAGAAGTGAGCACAATAGTTTGTCAATTTTTACGAGTGACTCTACCTTCCGATATGCCGGTGAGAATTTTGTCAACATCAACACGATCGTCCACTCGAGGCATGATGGAGGTTAAGGTTTCACGAGGTTCAACTTCATGTCTATCATCCACATCCTCTACATAAGGATCGTTGATGTGTGGTGGAAGATCTTTGTCTTCATCTTCCATTTGTTGAGGTTCATTGTCAATGATTGCACTTTCTTGTTCTTGCCCTTGATGATGATATTGTTATTGATGTTTATCATGAAGAGGAACTTGATCATCCTCTTGTACTTGATCTACGGGGATTGGTTGAACAATAGGAGCTTGAGGTGGTATGGGTGTTAAAGTAGTTTGATGATGCGTGAAGCTTCCATCTTCTTCATCATCATGAGGTTCTTGTTCCATTGGAAGGAGTGCACCAACACCCATGGTCAAGATATCTTGAGAAGAATCTTCTTCACCTACATCACTTAGATCAACTTTCTCCCCATGGGAGCCATTAAATTCATCAAACACCACGTCACAAGTTTCTACAATACATCCATTGGATTTGTTGTAGACTATATAGGCGTGAGAGTTTGATCCATAGCCAACAAATATGCCCTCAATGGTTTTGGATTGAAATTTTCCTAACCGTTCTCTTTTGTTGAGGATGAAAAATTTGCACCCAAATACACGAAAGTACTTGACATTTGGCTTGTTCCCAGTTAGAAGCTCATATGGAGTATTTTCCAATATAGTGCGGAGAAAGAGCCGGTTTGATGCATGGCATGCAGTGTTGACAGCCTCGGCCCAAAAACTATGTGGCGACTTGTATTCATCCAACATGGACCTTGCCATCTCCACAAGTGTGCGTTTCTTTTTCTCTGCTACACTATTTTGTTGGGGAGTGTATGGAGCTGAATATTGATGTTCAATCCCTTCATCACTAAGAAATTCTTCCAAGGTGTAGTTCTTGAACTTAGAACCATTATCACTTCTTATTGCCAAGATTTCTTTGTCAAACTTGCGTTCTGCTTGCTTGGCCAAATCAATGAAGGTGATCTTCGTCTCGTCCTTGTACTTGAGGAAGAAAACCCATGTATATCTTGAGTAATCATCAACAATGAAAAGCCCATACTTTTTCCCACCAAGACTATCCCATGAAGGAGGCCCAAAAAGATACACATGAAGGAGCTCTAGAGCCCTTGAAGTATACACAATATTCTTGGGTGGGTGCTTTGATTGATGTTGCTTCCCGGCTATGCATGCACTACATTCTCAAAAGAGACATTGGTTAGTCCAAGGATGTGATTTCCGTTTAAGAGATCTTGAAGATTTCTCATGCCGACATGGGCTAGCCGGCGATGCCATAGCCACCCCTTGTCGGCCTTGGCCATTAGACAAGTTGCATGGAATGTTCTCTCTTTTGAGAAACCAACCGTGTAAAGGTTGCCATCCAACTCTCCAACAAAAGCCACTTCGAGAGTATCTCTCTTAAAGACTTTCACATCCGTTAGTGCAAAGAGTGTATCATAACCAACAGAAGCCAATTGGTGAACAGAAAGCAAATGGTATTTAAGGGATTGGACAAGCATGACATTTTCAAGAGACATGTCATTTGTGATAGCCACCTTTCCCAACCCGAGTACCTGTACTTTTGATCCTCCACCAAACATAATGTTCATAAATGGTTGAATAGCTTCCATGAAATCGTAGAGCAACTTGCTATCTCTGGTCATATGATTGGTACATCCACTGTCAATCACCCGTTTTACTCCACCGGAGAAAGCAACCTACACACAATTATGACTTGGTTAGAGGCACCAATTTTTCAATGGGACACAAGGGTCTTAGGGACCCAAATAGTATAAAACCGGAATGCATTTCAAGGACCAACAAACTTTGCATAAACCTCTCCATCCTTAGTCTTACGAAGTACATAGGATGGAGGCATGAACTCTTTTGGCTTGTTGAGAGTTGGAATGCCCCTTGTGGCCTTCCCACTAACAACCTTACCTTTTTCCTTGTGCCCTTCTCGTACAAAAGTTTCTTTTAGAGGGGTGGTGCACTTTTGAGAGGACGTCTTCTTCTTGCTTGTGCTTGGGTCAAACCCGAGTCCCTCTTTGGCAAACACCTCATTGTGTTGGCTCAATACCTCATTAAGGTTATTTTTCCCTTGAGCACATGTCATGAGCCCTTTCTCGATTTGAGCCTTGAGAAAGCGATTCTCCTCAAGAATAGATGATAGATCACTACTAGAGTTAGTAGTACAAGCATCACCATTGATAATAGGAGAAGAGTAAGCCTTGGCTAGAGTTTCAAGATAAGTAAGCTTCAGTGTCTCAAAACTTTTTGTAAGAAGGGTGCGCTCTTCTTCCTTAGTCTTGAGGGACACGGATAGGAGCTCACAATCCTTAGAGAGAGAAGCATTAGACTTCACAAGCTTACTTTTATCATTCATCAACTCTTCGCAAGAGTCAATAGCCTTTTTCAAGGAGGCAAGATCTTTAGTATGAACATCAATGTTTGCACCAATTTTCAAGCATAGTTCATCATTTCGTGCTTCCTCATATTGGACTTTCCGCTCAAGGATTTCATATTTTTCCTTTTCCTCGGTGACTAGGGTTTCGAGTTCCTTAATGGTAATGGTGTGCTTACTCAACATCTCCATAAGCATACGAAACATAGTGAGCTTCTTTCCTTTGAGGGAGCACATGAACTTATTTAGTTTAGCAAGCATAGGATCATCTATATCATCATCCTCATGACTATCCTCCGCATCAAGATACTCATCACTAGGAGTAGGACGAGTGAAAAGAGGAGGATTTGATCGTGGAGTTACCTTGACCTTGTCGAGAGAGCTTTGGTCATTTCCATCTTCTACCACGGCCTTTGCCATTAGGCACTTTTGAGCATTGCCCTTGTAGTCCTTCATATAGTGGTAGGTGACAGCATCACAACTCTTGTTGACTAGCCTCAATGTGTTTTGAGAATCTTGAGCAACTCCGGCAACACCACTAACATCATCCGAATCGGATTCTTCTTGAGCAACCATTGCTTTCCCATCTCTCTTCTTGACCTTGGAGTTCAAAGGATTTGGTAACTTCTTCTTGGTAAAGGTCTTGGGAAACCTTGGTTTATCTTCTCTCTTCTCATAAGGACACTCGTTGGAGAAGTGATTGGTTTCTTCACAGTTATAACATTTTCTCACTTTCTTCTTCTAGAATCTTCCTTTGAATTTTCCTGCGCTAAACTTCTTGACAAGGAGAGCCATGTCTTCATATGAAGGGCCCTCATCAGATTCAACCTCATCACCATCTTCATCATCATCATCTTCTTCTTCTTCTTCGTCTTCTTCACTTTGCTCATCTTCACATACATGCTTGGCCTTCAATGCAAGATTGATCTTTGATGTTGGAGTACCATGCATGGCAAGATGTTTTGTAGCATTTGCCTTTGACTCTTCAAATCACTACTAGGAAAAGGGCTATAGATAGGATTGACACTAATGGCGCACCAGGGAAGCAGTGCGCCACTACTATATACTAATGGCGCACCAGTTGGTGATGCGCCATTAGTGTGGAAGACACTAATGGCGCACCAGAAAACAGGTGCGCCACTAGTGATAATTTTTTTTCATTTTTACATACATACTAATGGCGCATCCTACCGAAGTGCGCCATTACTAGTTCTAACTAGTAATGGCGCACCAGACAGGGAGTGCGCCAGTACTGAATTTTTTTTCTTTTTTTTTTGCAAAACTACTAATGGCGCACCGCCTCATAGTGCGCCATTACTAGTTTAAACTACTAATGGCGCACCCTGTAGAAGTGCGCCATTAGTATATATTTTGATATCATGAATATTTTTAAATTTCATGGGCACTTTTTGATATCATGAATATTTTTAAATTTCATGGGCACTTTTTGAATTCATGAATATTTTTTCAAATTTGATGATATTTTTTCATATTCAATATGATAAAATATTGAATATTCATGAGGACACTCGATCTCGATCCCCCTCCATCTCGATCTCGATTCCCCCTCCATCTCGATCTCGATCCCACCCGCGCCTCCTCTCCCCTCTTCATTTTTAAAAAAATAATAAAAAAGTGTAGACTACAATTGTTGTTAAACAACAATTATTACTGTTTTTAAAAAAATATTGTTTCATATTCATATTCATTTTCTAAAAAATTATTACATGAACAAAAAAAATTACTTATGGCGCACCTCTGGCTGGTGCGCCATTGCTATATATAAAAAAAGATTACTAATGGCGCACCTCTGCCTGGTGCGCCATTGCTATGTAAAAAAAGATTACTAATGGCGCACCGACCCGCCGGTGCGCCATTAGTAAGATTCCCCCTAGCTAATTCCCTCCCTCTCGCCAGATCCCCTTCATCCCTCTCCCTCGCCCCCTAGCTAATTCCCCCCGCTGCCCCGACCCACGCCGCCGCCCGCCCCCCCGCACCCTCCCCCGCTCCACCGCCGCCGACGACCCACGCCCCCCCCCTCCACCGCCCGCCGCCCGCCACCCCCCCCGCACCCCCCCCGCTCCACCGCCGCCGCCGACCCCCCGCACCCTCCCCCGCTCCACCGTCACAAATGAATGCAACTAAAAATCCAAAAAAAACAAATTTGTTTATATTTTCAAATAACAAATTTGATGATATTTTCAAATAATAAATTTGATGATATTTTTTCGATTCATAAATATTTTCAAATAACAAATTTGATATATTTTTAAAAAATTATTACTGTTTTTATAAAAAAATTATTACTGTTTCATATTCATATGCATTTTCTAAAAAATATTAGATGCAACAAAAATAATAATAAATTACTTATGCAAAAAAGTTACTTATGGCGCACCTCTGGGTGGTGCGCCATTGCTATCAAAAAAAGATTACTTATGGCGCACCGCTCTGGGGTGCGCCATTGCTAATTCGACTGATCCCTTCGTCCCTCCCTCGCCAGATCCACTTCGATCCCCCTCGCCACACCCTCACGCGCGCCCCCTCCTTCCGCCCGGCCGACGCCATAGCCGCGCCACCGTGCTCGCCCTCTCGCCCTCTCCCCCGCTCGCCTTCTCCGCCAGATCCCGAGCCTCGTCGCCGTGTTAGCCGCGGCCATCGCCGTCCCCGCACCTCGGCGGCAAGTCCACGAGCTCCGCTTCGTCCTCCCCGACCCCGGCCTCGAGCTCGTCTCCGCTGCATCGCCCTCGTCTTCCCCCTCGGGCACCGCCACCCTCTGCTGCTACTAAGCTCTCGCCGGCCTCCTTGTGCCACCCGGTGAGCTTCCCCTCTCCCCCTGCTGCTCTCCTCTTCCACCTGGTGCACCGTCGAGGTTTCCAATTGAAACATGTTCAACAATTGAAACAAGTTCAGAAATGTACAGTCTTAGCTAAAGTAATTCAGATGTTTGGGCTTGAACTTGGAGTAGAAAATCTACTGTAAATTCAGATGGTTACTGGATTCAGTTTGAGTTTGCTACTGTACATTGTTATTCACAGTAATCTTCAGTTTTTCCTCTTCAGTTTGCTACTGCATTCGAGCAAGATCTATAGGCTTCCTTGCAGATTAACTGAAGCAAGATCTATAGACTTTTCTTAAACTTGTAAATGCATGCCTTATTACTGTCCTAGTAGATTGCATTGACTGTTCAACCAAGGTAGTATGGGTGACATCTGTACATAAGTCTGCTTTGAAATATTCAGCTAACAACTAAGTTTGATAATTGGTGGTGTCTGGCTAGCTAGTGCCCCAAATAACTATTCTGCTCTTAGTTCCATGTTACTGAAAACCAACAGAATTTGAAATTCAAGTGCTCCTGAAGTGTTCCAGGATTCTGGTTTTTTGACTTGGGGATCTGTTGTTTCTAAATAAACCAGCAGAAATCAAATGCCATATTATTCATTAAAAAAACTAATTATTACTGAACAAGAGGAAACAAAATTTTATGTTATGTTTCATGAACTAAATAGTCCTACCTTTGAAAATATTCAGCTCAGCTTGGAGTATTACATTGTAAATCACAGTGCTATTTTGTTGTAAGGGAAAAGTATATTTAGATCGCATCAATTTGTAGTTTGTGTTTTTATTTGTTCCTGATTTGAGGTTGTGGCTTTGGCATTGTTCTGCTCCTTACATCTATCACTATCGTATATGTCAAACTTGAGATCAAGCAAATAACTATTCTGGATACTCCTGTTTACTTCATGCTGAGAACTTCAGCTTTTTCAAGTTGCTGGACTATATGTTCATTGGTACTACTTGTGATGCTGCCTGTACTACTTGGGAATTTTGTCAACTTGTGATGCTGCTCTACTATGGGAATTTTGTCAACTTGTGATGCTGCTGCTGTACCCCGAGAGGCCCTTGAGTTTGCCGGAATGTCGATTAACTTCCGTTCCAGCAAATTCGGGTACTCCATATGTCCTATTTTCAGCAAAGGTCATGCGAAATTTTCTGTGAATTTTAGCATGACTTTGCTAAAAATAGGACATATGGGGTACTTGCGACTAATGCATGGGCCGGGGTATCTTAGTACTTAGTTAAGTAGGATCAACTGCCCCGCCATTCTTGCTGCATTAAACCATAGGTGGCAATAGAGCCAAGTGATTAGGCCCAACTTAGAATTCTCCTTAGCATCGATAAACCCTAGATGATAAACCCAACATAGGTGGCAATAGAGCCAAGTGATTAGTGCCAAGTGATTAGGCCCAACCTAGGGTGCCTCGGCATCGATAAACCCTAAATGATGAAAACTTAACTTGGCTTCTATAGGGTGCCTCGGTGTCGATGAGAACCTAAATGATGTACGCTTAGGCTTTTAGGGTGCCTCGGCGTCGACAAAACCTAAATGATGAAAGCTTAGGCTTTTAGGGTGCCTCGACATCGACAAACCCTAAATGATAAAACCTTGGCTTTTAGGGTGCCTCGGTGTCGATAAGAACCTAAATGATGAAAGCTTAGGCTTTTAGGGTGCCTCAGCGTCGACAAACCCTAAATGATAAAAGCTTAGCTTTTAGGATGCCTCGGTGTCGACAAACCCTAAATGATGTAGTTTTGAATTATGAACGTAGGATATGTCGTCATCATCATCGGACGACGAAAGTCTCCCGGCGGAGTGCGACTGGTGCCACGACGATCGAGGTCTGTGCGACATGCCTCACCTGGACGATGATCGGCGCTTCAGCATTAAGCTCGAGGAGACCTTCGAAGTTGAAACGGTACACAACGACGACAAGTGTTATTTTCATAATTAAGCATGACTTCAACTATTTCAACGTGTAATTTTCATCTTTTACAATTCGAGTATAGCTTATCCCATGCCATGCAAGACGCTATGTCTTGGAGAGGATGGATTTTGAAGACCATGAAATTTCTGAAACAAAGAAAATTCACCTAAGGACTCATCACGATGTGGACTTTGAAGTAAATCTATATAATTCTGAGAGCGTAACCCATTTTGGTTGCAAAAATTGGGAAGCATTTTGCAAGATGTATGGTTTTGATGAGGGTATGCTTATCACCATGGATCTTGGTAATCCTGACATCAACCAAGACAATATGGACATTTGGGTCCTTGTTGATACGCCTCCAGTTCTACCGCTATGTGAGTTTCTCAAACATAGTTATTAGCTAATTTATATTGTTTATTTCAAAATAGTTGACAGCTTATTTCCATTGACAGCTTATTTTTATTGTTCAAAGAATGTGCGGGAGATGGTAGACAAAACCCACTACACCGATGGCTCCGAATTAACAACTTACAAGGAGAAAAATCATCTGGTCGGATTTTGTACTGACATTGAGAATTACATATCCACAATCAAACTCCTCAACATTATGGTAAATACGTGCCACTAGTGCATGTGTTCAACTACGGTAACTACCATGGAGATACCCTGGTAAGATTTTTACTATTACGACATCCGTGCATCTTTTGCATACTTCTAAAACTAGTACATCATTGCTAACTATGAAGTTATTACTATGTTTTTCAACAGATAATCCCAGGAGAATTGTGTGCCTCATATGATGTATCTGAAAGGTAGTGTTAATGTTTTGAACATACAGCCAGGTCGTCCTACGAATCTCAACTGTCCATACGAGATTTCTAAAAGAAGTGGAGACATGAAAATCAAAGGATGGAAAAAATGTATGGACAGTCGTGAGGAGCTTCTTGGAAGCAAAAGTAAGCGAAGCGCAAGAATTGGAGACAGGATGTTCTCCATTCTCCATAATGGAGAGTCAGGGTCTATATTGTTTTATGCTATTTTAGCTTAAATAGGGTATTTAGGTCCTGCCTAATACTGATGATCATGTGCTAAGAACAATTAAGTAGGGTTGGTTCGATGACTATCAAGATGATGATCGTATGACTTGTTATGAATAACGAGTAGAAGTTGTATGATGATGATTAGTAGGACTTGTTAGGATTAGTATTACTTCCGACAAACTCGATACTCGCGGTCTCGAGACTTGTAATGTTTTATCTTTGTTCGGTCTTTTGAATTCGGAGACTAATATGATGAATTGTATTCGGAGACTAATATTCTATGGTATTCGATGAATCTGCTGTTGCTGTGTGCTACTGTCTATATTCTGTCAAATAATATATTTTGTAACATGTGCAAAAATCAGAAAAGTAAAAAAAATAAAACCTAATATTCATACTAATGGCGCGTCACTACAGACTGCGCCATTAGTATGCCAAGTATACTAATGGCGTATCCATCTGCAGTGCGCCATTAGTGTGCCAAAGCACATGGTTAAATATGGCCCCTGGGAGGCACACTAATGGCGCATGGTGTTATATACTAATGGCGCACTGGGTGGTGCGCCATTAGTAAAAAATACTAGTGGCGTGCTACTAATGGCGCACCCATGATGCGCCATTAGTAGGCAAAACTGGTGCGCCATTAGTAGGCCTTTTCCTAGTAGTGAATAGTTGGAAGGTGGATATGATGTCATCTGTAGTCATTTCCTTGAAGGCATGGTGTTGTCTTATGTCCCACACCATTTGGTGGTGATATGGGGCAAGAGCATGAAGCAACTATTGTCCACAAGAAATCGCTTAGTCATGTTGAATCCATCTGGTGTCTTGTCACACTCACATGACTCAATGTCAGCGGTGAGAGTCATGAGATGCTCAAGGAGTTGATTGGGAGTTTCACCTTTCTCCATACAAAAGTTTTGCAATTGCCCCTTGGCAATTTCATATTGAGTACTCCGGAGGGTGGAGGTACTGATCTTGAATCTTATAATAGTTTCCCAAGGTTCCTTGGCACTTGTGATGTGTATGAAAGGTCTCCTATGCTTATCAACCATACCTCTCCTTATACACATGGTTGCAGTGTCATTGAGATTCTTGTCATAAATTTCTCTTGGTGTAGGATTCTTTGGATCAACCACATGGTAACCATACTCCAAGATCTCCAGCATCTCATCGTTTCCATATCGAAGATGATCCTGCATAGTAACTCTCCACAAGGCAAAATCGGAAGTGGCATCAAGTAAAGGAGGTTTGCCTTGAGGGTTATATTTTGGTTTGTCAACTTGGGGTCTTGCATAAAGCCAAGGAACACTGGAGTGATCATTGTTAGGAGGTTGTTGACCAAGTGACGGAGTAGGCATAGTTGGCCTCGAAGCCGCACCACCAGAAAGTGGTGCAAGCACCGTGGACAACATGGCTAGCCTCATTTGGACCAAGGCCTCAAGAGAAGCATCATGCTCCTCTTTTTTCTTAGAAAGGGCCCATTCCAGATCCTCATAAGTAAAGGACTTGACTTCTGAAGAAGCCTCGCCTTTATCCTTCGGATCTGTAACAAGGGGAGTCCCATCGGGGTTCATCTCGCTCTAGGGCGGTTAAGCCACAAGAATAGAGCACGAGGCTCTGATACCAATTGAAAGGATCGAGATGGACCTACAGGGGGTGAATAGGTACAATTACAAATTTTAATTCTTACTTAGCAATTTTAGGCAATAATGCGGAATATGAAGATGAGCCTAACAATTACAAGTGTAGTACTAAGAGCTAAGCAGAATAAACAAGTAGCACAAGTATGTAAGTAAGCAAGCACAATATGATACAAGTAAGTTCTAAGAGGCAAGTAACCACAAGTAGAGACTTAGGTTTAGGAATAGCCACAACTCCGGGAGACGAAGATGTATGCCGATGTTCACTTCCTTGGAGGGAAGCTACGTTAATGTTAGAGAGGTGGATGTTATCACGAAGGCACACTAACGCCACGAAGGCTCACCATATTCTCCCTTTGTGACGACACCACGAAGGCGTTTCTCAACCACTAGTGGGGTGATCTCCACACCCTTACAAACTTTTTGGGGGGTAATCACAATGGTCGATTCCTCTCCGAAAGACTCCTACCGCCTAGGAGTCTCCAACCTCCAAGAGTAACAAGATCCAAAGGGAAAAAGCTCAAGATTTGCTCAAATCACGATTTGCTTCGGTCACAAGAAGGAGAGGAAGAAGATCTTTCTTTTGATTGGAACAACTCTTCGAAACTCTCAAGAATCAAACCGGGATCTAGGATCTAGTGTGTGAGCAAGGGAGATGAACCACTGGTGTTCTTGAGGCGTGTTTGAGTGAAGTGTTCAACCTTATCTCGAAGACGTAAGGGACTATTTATACCACCAGAAAATTAGAGCCGTTTAGGCAGAGATTGACCTGCGCGGATGATCCGCAAGAACATCCGGATGGTCTGGCCAGAGTCCGGATGATCTGGCTGAAGGCCCGGATGCAAGTGGAAGTAGCAAAGCTGTGAGGAGCCCGGATGATCCGGATGCCGGGCCAGATGATCCGGCTACATCCACCAAGGTTCTGTAAATATGGGGGCAAGATTAGCCAGATGATCTGGGACAGGATCCGGACGATCCGGGCACAGCCAGATGATCTGGAGCACCGTCCGGACGATTCGGCTTCAACCATCAGTGTTCTCTGATGAAGGGCGCACATTACCCGGATGATTCGGAACAGGGTCCGGACGATCCGGGTTTAGCCCGGATGATCAGGGGCATGGTCCGGATGATCCGGCAAGGAGTTTGTGTAGAGAATGAGAAGGAGTAGTAGGTTTTGGCTAAGGGGTTGTGCTAGGGATTTTGGTCCTTTGTGAAAAATTACTTGTGAGAGAAAATATGAGCAAGCCTTGAACCTATACCTCTGATCCCCTCTTAATAGTGCGGGGTCCCTATTACTCAGGAAATATAAAAGAGCACGATGCTTCGTCTTTGTTTGCTACTTTCCTCATTGATAATTTGCTCGAGTAATATCTCATATGATGTGATCATGATGCACATTAGAAAAACCAGAGGACTAACGACCTGTGTATATACTTAGCAAACACGGTTAGACCCATATATGTAAATTTGTCATCAATATAAAAAATATTCTTTAAGAGCAAGATTGCACTTCCAACATGAGTACATCGGACTTGGTACAAAAAGGAATGAAAGGGGGCGAAAGTAGTATAGACTAGTCATCCAACCGGTCTCTTGGTCGAAAAGGGAAATATAGGGGAAACGCTGTACACATTGGTATGACCAGGACTAGATTTGCTATCCACACATAGGAGTAGGTGGCTAGAGTGAACAAAAATGGGACCAACCCAGATATGTTTCTTGGATGTTTGTTTCTCGGGGAAACAAACTCTGAATGACCACTTTATGCCTCGGTTTAGGTACATGGTGCTGGACTATTGGTGCACCCACTGTCCCATGCCCTTATACAAAATATTTAGTTGTTCTTAATCTAATGCCCCTAGTAAAATGAAGCCATGCCACTGTTATAAGCCATGACAAGTTTAGCCAAATGTTTTTGCCTGTAATTGTTTGAGACTCTGATTGTTTGCTCTGTAGCTTTTTGTGTAAACAAGGATATCCATTTCACATGGTTGTTGTTGTGACCTTTTGGTGCACTGCACAAAACACTTCTTAAATGAAGTGACTTTTGTGTTGTTTAACTGGAATGTCAAAATGGAACAGTTGGTTCATTTCGGTGGAACTGCAAAAAGGGAGATCTGCGTTCCAATCCTCATCATCCATATTGGCCACATAACCTTCCTTTAGGTAAGAATGATACTTAATGCATGTGTTCATCTCTATTTTGTGACTGCCATGAGAAAATAATGCTATTGTTTACTAGTACACTTGTACTCCCTCATTGAAAAAGCCAATTTTGAAATAGAAGGCCAATCATGTACTTCATTTCACCAACTAGTGAGGAGAAAGAGAAACAGAGCATGAAGAGGAAGAAGAAAAATAATAAACAGTGCCAAGGTGATCATGCTGAAGCCCGAGGCCTCAGTCGAGGCCGTTCAAGGGCTCCGGCAACGTCTACCTTACATGTGAGACGATCCTCCAGGGAGCCCTTCCACTTCTATTGTCTCTCCTGCAAGGTCACTTAATTAATTAGGAGTACTTAAGTACCACTAATTTATTGCTGCCTAATTTTCCTGTTGGAGTTAAACAAATCTTTAGTAGCACCCTATGCTGAATCATGTACGTGTGTATGTTTGTCTGTGGGGGTGAATCATGTGGTCGAGCAGGGAGGGAATCTTGATAGTGTCATGACATAATAGTGCTATTGTTTTGCATGTCAATTTATTGCCATTGGTTCAATGAGGCAACGTTTTGCATATTTTCCATCATGAATTTGATGCTACTGTTAGAGTAATATGCTAATGTCTTTCTATCCTTTCTCACTAAACTAATGAAGGTTTAACTGTGTTCCTACTTGTGCAAACAGGGATCATCTTGTGCCAATCATAAATTTTAGTGGAACTAGACAAGACAATACAATGAACTGTATCCCAGCCAGTGCTTTAACTCTGCTAGAAGTTCTTGATAATCTTTCGATATAATCTTAGCACCGGTAAACAAGAGTGATTTCAACCATACATTTGAAGTGCACAAAAATATATACTATCATCTCTTCTGGGACTACATGAATAAGCTTTTTTGCTCAGGTTGGTATCGGCCTAAGGCCTTCATCCATATGAGTTTGCTGTCATCACTATTTGTATTGTGCTACTATCTTGAGAAACTCCTTTATCTTTGCACGTTAAAGTTTTGCAACCTGTGATACATAGCAATGCTTTGAGTGTTGAGCTAATTGGCACTGATTAAATAAACTAATACCTCTCTGTAAGCAAGACTACTATGTTGCTAACTTTACCCATTAAGATAATGAGGGTGCTTCTATTTGTTAGTGTATGTTTCATCAACTAGTCCCACTATTATAGTAATCTCACTCTCCCAATAGATGTGCCAACAGGGATGCTCGGTTTTGGTGGAACTACACAAAAACTTTGGGTGCTTCATTGCCTCGACAGCTTCCTTCCTTTCATGTCAATCACTAATCTGGTCTTGCTCCCTTCCTTTGCTGTCAGTCGCTTCGCTTATCTCGGCTTCCAGTCAAAGGAAATAGTAATTGATATGCTACCTCACACAGGTTGGTACTGGTCTTTATCCTGATTATTGTGCTTGTCATATGTATTGGTAATTTGGTATTGTGCTACTGTTTGCCGATTTCATAAAGGAGTAACTTGGAGCCTGAACTCGTAGGCAAATCATTACATTGGGTGATTTCAGTAGAACTGCACAAAAAGATCAGATGGACAAATACTTATGCTACTGCTATGTACTCCAAAGTCCACTCAGACAAGCATCGATGTTGACAAGAAGTGCCTATATTCATTCGAGTATCAACCGGCGTCAACCAGTTGTCAAAATCCAAGAATTAGGATAGTGAACGCCAAAAAAATTGTTTGGCGCATAGCCTAGAAAAACGCAGTCCAGTCTTTGGTCCCAACTTGTGCCTTTTGGTTGTTGACACATATGGTAGAGAACTGTATGGCATGGAGTCTAAAGATTCCAGACAAGTTGGTTTTCACGTATATTCATCTGGCACTTAATCAGTCTGCACACCGGGGATGCTCCATTTCAGTTGAACTGCACAAAAAATTTGGGTGGTTCATTTTCTCAACCGCCTCCTTTCTTGTCTACAATGTAGAATTTTGGCGAGCTACAGGACCAAGATTAGCTAGTAAACTAGTTGGATGAAAGTAGTGGCCAGGTTGCTCAACCCTCCCACGGCACGAGGCCACTATTTGAGGATAAACCTACAAGCAAAGTTCAGATTGTCTGTGCTTCCTCTTATGTACTCGAAAGTTTACTCATACAAGCATTAATTTTAGCAAGAAGTACCTCCGCCTAAACACCATTTACCAGTCTGTACCCTAGGTAATTAAAGTTTATCCAAGGATGATATTGGTTGTGATCTCAATCATTTGGATGCATAAACATACTGAACATGTGTATATCCGAATCTTTTTGTGAATTATCTATGAATATTATCATGTGATCTATCAATCATTTGGATCCATAGACATGCTGAACTTGTGTATATATGAATCTTTTGAGTTGTTGATTGTGAATGTTGGCTATGAATATGAATGTGTCCTATGAACCTGAGTTTGATACGAATGTTTATATTTTCTGTTGTACTTGTGTGTGAACTTGTTAGTATGTCTACTATGGGATTTGTGACGTGTGGATGTCAACGGCACACCTTCTTCCCGGGAAGAATTGCACCTGCTTTGTTAGGGTAGCAATGGCGCATCAACTCTTTTTAATATTTTTGCTCTGTCTTCCCCCTCCCCCGCTCAACCCCTGTCGTAATGTTTTTGGCCTCAAAACAAACATAGTACTGCATTGTTTTTGGGGCTTGATGAAAAACCGAGTGCTGGTTTCTGTAGGTTGGCGTGCCCAGCAAATGGGCTGCTGGTCCACCATGGTCTGGGAGGCTAAAAATACAAGTTGTATGGTGCAGAGGCAAGTAAAAAACACCATCGAGAGCCATCCACTGAAGAAAAGAAATCACGTCTGATGTGCTTCTTCAATCACGCTGCCGGCCCCCTCTTTAATCTAGTTCGCTCTGGGATCTAGCTGGTATCATTTTTTTCCAGAGGGCGAACAAGTATCAACTAGGCCTAGGTTTTGTTTTTTAACATGTGTAGCCCACGACATACGGAGACAGTGGTTTCAACTAATTTTTTGAGGTCCATACCGGCCTATGGGCCTCCCAACGTAGGTTTTAATTTTTCTTAAAGATCGGCAGCCCAATGTATTTTTTTTAATAAATGCAGATCTCTGTTCTATTTATCTATATATAAGAATAATAATGATGTGTCCAATTTATGTTTTCCCTTCTAACCACATTATATATATTTATATTATTACTATTATCGTATATTTTATAGAGACTTATATTTACATTATAAAAACATCCCACGTGTTATTAACTTGTAAAAGTAAATGTTTAACAGAAGTTGGCAAGGAAAATCCTAGTTGTTTTTGACTCACAGGCAAGGAAAATCCTGGTGATTGCGTAAAAAACTTGTGAATATTTTAATAACTCGCTAATTTGTTAATTATATATATAATGTGTCGCTGCGGTTTATTTTTTGATATTAATTGCTCCTTCCAACCTAACATTATATATAGAATGAGCCCAGCTAATTCGTGTATTTCAAGAAAATGCAAATGGCTGGGATTTCTTAGAAAATATTACATGGGCCGCATTGACGCGAAATTATTTGTTCACCCAGCCCAGCAAATGGACTGTACATTATAGAAAACATGGTTTAAATATATGCCACATTTTTGCAGGCTGATAGGTGGGCTAATAGGTCGAAGCCTACGCAGGACATTGTCAACTTGGTCAACAAATGATTATGACATCCACATCCATTGGATTTATATCCAACGGTCGGCATGCACCTTCAATCTCTTGTCTTCTTCCTCCAGCGCCACCGAGACTGCCTGGTCCGGCCTCCGGCGGCTAGCGGCTCTGCTTAGCATGCATCGCTGCGAAGCGCTACCCCACCGCCAACCAGGCTATCCCTCCACCCCTGCACACCTCCTGTTATTCTCCATCGACTGCAGCCCCACGCCGCACCAGAACCAGTTATAACCCTTGTACTCCTCTCAATCTACGACTCCACTGCCGCGTCTTCCCATGTCCAGGTCGTTCCCGTCCGGGGCCTCGCCGGCGAGGTCAAGAAACGAGAGTCATCGGAAGAGGACTATACGTGGAGAGCCTGATGGCTGGGACCCACGAGGTCCAAGGTCGCATGCAAGGAAAGTTCCTCCTTATTAAGCTGACAAAATGTTTCCTCCCCCTGACAGCTGGGACCCACCGGCTGTATCTTCACACGGAAGGAAGTGCCTCGTTATGCGAAAAAAATATTCCTCCCGTTAACAGCTGGGACCCGTCAGATTTGGTGGCTGACTTGTGGGCCTACTAAGCGGACGTGTACGCAGGGCTTTGTCAACTTAATCAACAAATGATTCTAGCAGCTAGACCGTTGGATGTTAATCCAATAGCCGTGCTCCTTCTTCAACCTCTGTTCTTGCTCCTGTCTCCCGTGGGCGGCACCGCGACAGTGCTGCCGCGCACCCGAACCAGTCAAGCTTCCCACTCCTCTCCATCTGCGATTCCACTGTCGCGTCTTCCCCATCTCCGGGTCGTTCCAGTCAGGGGCCTCGCCGTCGTCCACCAGCCTTGGTGCGCTCTGCACGGTGTGGTCAACTTGGTCAACAAATGAGAGTCATCGGAAGATGATTGTACGTGAGAGGCTGACAGTGGGGACACACCACGCCCACGGACGCATGCATGCAACTGCATCCTTTTACCCTGAAAAATAATGTTTTCTCCCCCTGACTGCTGGGACCCACCAGCTACATCTTCGCATCCAAGGAAATGCATCCTTATTACGGGAAAAAAATATCCCCCTTACAGCTGGTGTTGGAAATATGCCCTAGAGGTTATAATAAATTGGTTATTATCATATTTCCTTGTTCATGATATTTGTCTATTGTTCATGCTATAATTGTATTAACCGAAAACCGTAATACATGTGTGAATACGTAGATCATAATATGTCCCTAGTAAGCCTCTAGTTGGGGTTTCCTGGCCGTGGACATTGGATGTCGTTGATAACGGGATCACATCATTGGGAGAATGACATGATGGACAAGACCCAATCCCATGCGTAGCACAAGATTGTGTAGTTCGTTTGCTAAAGCTTTTCTAATGTCAAGTATCATTTCCTTAGACCATGATTGTGCAACTCTCGAATACCGTAGGAACGCTTTGGGTGTACCAAACGTCACAACGTAACTGAGTGGCTATAAAGGTGCACTACAGGTATCTCCGAAAGTGTCTGTTGGGTTAGCACAAATCGAGACTGGGATTTGTCACTCCGTATGACGGAGAGGTATCTCTGAGCCCACTTGGTAATGCATCATCATAATGAGCTCAATGTAACTAAGGAGTTGGTCACGGGATCATGCGTTACAGAATGAGTAAAGAGACCTTCCGGTGACGAGATTGAACGGGGTATGGGGATACCGACGATCGAATCTCGAGCAACTAACATACTTATAGACAAAGGGAATTGCATACGGGATTGATTGAATCCTCGACATCGTGGTTCATCCGATGAGATCATCGTGGAACATGTGGGAGCCAACATGGGTATCTAGATCCCACTGTTGGTCATTGGCCGGAGAGATCTCTCAGTCATGTCTGTATGGTTCCCGAACCAGTAGGGTCTACACACTTAAGGTTCAGTGACGCTAGAGTTGTTATGGGAAATAGTATGTGGTTACTGAAGGTTGTTCGGAGTCCCGGATGAGATCCCGGACATCACGAGGAGTTCTGGAATGGTCCGGAGGTGAAGAATTATATATGGGAAGTTCAGTTTCAGTCGCCTGAATAATTTTGAGGTTATCAGTATTGTACCGGGACCACCGGAAGGTGTGCGGGGGTCCATCGGGTGGGGCCACCTGCCCCGGTGGGCCAAGTGGGCTGAACAAGGGAGGGAACCAGCCCCTGGTGGGCTGGTGCACCCCCCAAGGGCCCTAGGCGCCTTGGCTTAGAAACCCTAGGGGGTGGGGGCGCCTCCCACCTAACTTGGGGGGCAAGTTCCCCCCCCCTTTGCCGCCGCTCCCCCTTGTAGATGGGATCTAAGGGGGCCAGCCCCCTCTCCCCTTCCCCCTATAAATAGTGGGGGTGGGAGGGCTGCCATACCCTTCCCCTGGAGGAGCCCTCCCCTTCTCCAACACCTCCTCCTCCTCCGTAGTGCTTCGTGAAGCCCTGCCAGAGAACTGCAAGCTCCACCACCACGCCGTCGTGCTGCCGGAGCTCTCCCTCAACTTCTCCTCTCCCCTTGCTGGATAAAGAAGGAGGAGACATCTCCGGGCTGTATGTGTGTTGAACACGGAGGCGCCGTCCATTCGGTGCTGGATTGGATCTTCCGTGATTTGAATCGCCACGAGTACGACTCCATGATCCGCGTTCCTTGTAACGCTTCTGCTTAGCGATCTTCAAGGGTATGAAGATGCACTCCCTCTCTCTTGTTGCCAATATCTCCTGGATTGATCTTGGTGACACGTAGGATTTTTTTGAATTATTACTATGATCCCCAACAGCTGGGACCCAGCAGCTATATCTTCGCACGCAAGGAAGTGTGTCCTTATCCTCCCTGACAGCTAGGACCCACCCGGTCGAAGCGTATGTACCGGTGTCTGTCTTGTCGGAACGTGTACATACATACTGGTCGATCAGTCGCTTTGAAACGATGAACCGTGGCCGAGTAAGTAGCGACACATGTCGTAGTAGAGCCCCCCACGTAGCATTTTAGGCTATCCCGTCTAAACCGTGTACATGTACATACAACCACACGCCAAAAAATACGGCCACATACGTACATACGGGCGAGGTCTCGAATGCCTACTCGCGTATCTGTATGACCAGGTCTCGTGTACATGGCTGGTTCCGAATGGAGAAACTGCGTCGTCATGTTCATCGGGAGGCAACGGAAAGCGCCATGTTCATCGGGAGGCAATAGAATATGTCTTGTTCATCGGGAGCCAACCGGCTTTGACAGAATACCAATCAAAACGAGGCCTGGCATACCGCAGAACGAAGGAAATTGCCTTGTGTTTGACCGGCCACGGTCGAAACGGGATCCTGTTCATCGGGAGGGGTCTGGCGTACCACAAAACGGAGGAAACAAACTTCTCTTGGACCTCCTACGATCGAAACAGGGTCCTGTTGATCGGGAGGGGTGTGGCGTACCGCAGAACAGAGGAAACAGACTTGTGTTGGACTGCTACGGTCGAAATGGGGGTCCTATTCATCGGGAGGGGTGTGGCGTACTGCAAGACGGGACTCCACGGGATAGTGTTCATCTACACTGTCGACTGCCTCCACGGGCTACTGTTCATCCACCGTTGACCTCCTCCAGCCTCCACCTGCGATTGTTCATCCACAGGCTCCTGTTCATCCAGCCTCCACCGCTCATCCACCGGCTACTGTTCAACCAGCCCTCTCCATGGGGTCCTGTTCAACCACCCCTCCATGGGCTACTGTTCATCCAGCCCTCCGCCGACTACTGTTCAATCAGCCCTCCATGGGGTCCTGTTCATCCAGCCCTCCACGGGATCCTGTTCATCCACCCCCAACCGGCTCGATCGAGGTCCTGTTCATCCAGTGGCAACGACCTCTACTACCACGGGGGCCTGTTCATCCAACCCCCCATCAGGAACTGTTCATCCACCCCCAACAATGCTCACTGTTCATCCAGAGGCAGCATCGATCGGCTTTAGTTAGCAGCAGTAGTGAAGGAATCACTTGGGTTCAGTTAACAACAAGTGATCGATCGGGGTTCAGTAACGTAGCTAGTGCAATCGCCGGGTTCAATTAGAGCTCAACGCCTCGCTCGGATTCAGTTAGAGTGCAACCTCGCACACACACGTGTACGTGTACAAGAGAAATGCGCAAACCTCCATGCACCGCTCGGCCCCGACCACCCACCCTAACCGGGAACTCCTCGATATTTTCCTCACCCTCGCTTCTACCATGGTTTTTTCCGTCATGTACGGCCCAAAGAATGTCATGCAGCTGCGTCTCCGCCCCGCCCAGGATGAAAAGCCCATTTTCTGTCACGATTTTTTGTTATAGAAGTAGGAGCCCACCACATCTATGATGATACCGGGTTTTGTCACAATTATCGTCCTAGAAGTGTCATAAGCATGATAGAAGTTTTTTTCGTTTGGCCCAAAATCTCACGGATGTGTCTTTTTTTGTAGTGTCATCACACAAAGTATTTCATCATGCACAACTCCGGTATTAGTCATGCAATTGTTTCATACTTTATTATCCTCAAACTTTTTCAACTTTCACGCAATACATGAGCGTGAGCCATGGATATAGCACTATAGGTGGAATAGAATATGGTGGTTGTGGAGAAGACAAAAGGAAGGAGAAAGTCTCACATCAACTAGGCATATTAATGGGCTATGGAGATGCCTATCAATAGATATCAATATGAGTGAGTAGGGATTGCCATGCAACGGATGCACTAGAGCTATAAGTGTATGAAAGCTCAAAAAGAAACTAAGTGGCTGTGCATCCAACTCGCTTGCTCACGAAGACCTAGGGCAATTTGAGGATGCCCATCATTGGAATATACATGCCAAGTTCTATAATGATAAATTTCCACTAGTATATGAAAGTGACAAAATAGGAGACTCTTTATCATGAAGAACATGGTGCTACTTTGAAGCACAAGTGGAGAAAAAGGATAGTAAGATTGTCCCTTCTCTCTTTTCTCTCATTTTTTTGTTTGGGCTTCTTTGGCCGCTTTTATTTTTTATAAAGTCCGGATACTAATGACTACTTGTGAGGGAATCATAGCTTCCATCATCCTTTCCTCTCATGGGACAATGCTCTAAAATGATTATCATCACACTTTTATTTACTTACAACTCAAGAATTACAACTCGACACTAGAACAAAATATGACTCTATATGAATGCCTCCGGCGGTGTACCGGGATGTGTAATGATCTAGCGTAGCAAATGACATCAAAAGACGGACAAGCCATGAAAACATCATGCTAGCTATCTGATACGTCTCCAACATATCTATACTTTTTTTATTGTCCCATGTTGTTATATTATCATTCTTGGATGTTTTACAATCATTTTATCGAAACTTCATATCATTTTTTGGACTAGTGCCCAGTGTCATTCGTTGTGTTTTGCTTGTGTTCTTACTTTGCAGAAAATCAATACCAAACGGAGTCCAAACGCAGCGAAATTTTTTGGAGATTTTTTCCGGGCTAGAAGACACATGTTGGGCCAAAGAAGTACTAGAGGGGAACCTCGAGGGGGCACAATCCACCTGGGCGCGCCTGGGGTCCCAGGAGTGGCAAGGTGGGTTGTGCCCACCTCGGTGGCCTCCCGCACTGCCTCTTTGCTCTATAAATACCCCAATATTCCAGACACCCGAGGGGAGTCGATGAAAAACAATTACAGCCGCCGCATATTCCGAAACCACATATCCAATCTAGACATCATCACGGAGGGGTTCATCATCCTCATTGGTGCCTCTCCGATGATGCGTGGGTAGTTCATTGTAGACCTATGGGTCCGTAGTTAGTAGCTAGATGGCTTCCTCTCTCTCTTTTGATTCTCAATAATGGTCTCTTGGATATCTATTTGATGTAACTCTTTATGCGGTGTGTTTGTTGGAATCCGATGAACTTTGAGTTTATGATCAGATATATGTTTTTATCCATGAAAGTTATTTGAGTCTTTTGATCTCTTATATGCATGATTACTTATATCCTTGTATTTCTTCTTCAAATCTTTTGTTTAGTTACGTTTACTAGATCGATTTTTCTTGCCATGTGAAGAGGTGCTTTGTGATGGGTTTGATCTTATGGTGCTCGATCCCAGAGACAGAAGGGGAAACGACATGTATGTATCGTTGCTATTAAGGATAACAAGATGGGGTATATTCCTATATGAGTAGATCTTGTCTACATCATGTCATCATTCTTATTGCATTACTCCATTTCTCCATGAACTTAATACACTAGATGCATGCTGGATAGCGGTCGATGTGTGGAGTAATAGTAGTAGATGCAGGCAGGAGGTAGTCTACTCATCTTGGACATGATGCCTATATAATGATCATTGCCTGGATATCATCATGAGTATTTGAAGTTCTATCAATTGCCCAAAAGTAATTTGTTTACCCACCGTATGGTTTTTTTCTCGAGAGAAGCCACTAGTGAAATCTACGGCCCCCGGGTCTCTTCTTTATTATATTTGCCTTCAAGATTTGTTTTTACTTTCTTTTATTTTCATATCTATTAATATGAAACCCCAAAATACCTTTCTACAATGTTTATTTATTTATTTATTTTATCTCGCGTTCCCGTGAGATCTATTTATCCAATCTACTACAAATTTTACCTATCTTTTACCTGGGAGGGATTGATAACCCCTCTTTTACGTCGGGTTGCAAGTATTTGTTCTTTGTGAGCAGGTGCCATTCACATAGTGTTGCGTGGTTCTCCTACTGGTTCGATAACCTTGGTCTCACCGTTGAGGAAAATACCTACTGTAGTTGTGCTGCATCATCCCTTCCTCTTTGGGGAAATACCGACGTAGTTCAAGCTGCATTAAAAGGAATTTCTGGTGCCGTTGCCGGGGAGACATCATCAACATCTACCAGGTTCCTAATCACAAATCTCATATCCTTGCAATTTACATTATTTTCCATTTTTCTCTCATTTTAATCTCCCCCACTTCACAAAAAATTGCCTTTTTATTTGCCTTCTTTTTTGTTCACCTTTTTCTCGTTCGATCTGTTTGCTGGTGTTGCCATGTGTCTTCTATTTGCTTGCATCTTTGCTTGCTAAAAATCTATTGATATGGATCCTCATCCACTTGCTAATCTTTTCAAAAGAACCAATTATGATGAACCCATTGCTAGTGAATTGAGTTCACTAGACTATCTTTATGACGTTTTGCTTGAGATTTATGAATCTGAAAATTGTGATGAAGTGTTAAAAGAAGAAAATTATAAAGTGATTCATGACAGCTCCTTAGATGAAAAGCATGATTGCAATGATGTTATTGTAAATTCTATTACTGTCAATTGTGCTACTAATATGCAAAACCCCAAGCTTGGGGATGCTAATATTGCTATGTCCACTACTTATTGCAACGATCATGATTGGGGTGATAATGATTCTTATGATCTTGAAAATTTATTTAAACCTCATGATGAATTTGCTTGCTATAATATTAACAGTGGGTCTGGAAGAGTGTCAACTTTAGGTAAAAATAATCCCACTTATTTGGAGAGTTTTCAATCTTATGAAATTTTTGATAAAAGTGGGTTGGAGAGGTCATAACTTTATTTGATGGTAATCCCACTATTTTGGAAAAGTGCCAACTTTGTATGCATGTGGATCATGAAGAAAATATTTTATGTGATAATTATATTATTGAATTTGATTATGATCCTACATGTAATTATCATGACAGAGAAAAATATGGTTGTAGAAATTTTCATGTTAATAAATTACCTCATGTTTTGTTGAGATTGTTAATGTTTTATTCCTCTCCTTTGCATATGCTAGATGTTTCTTGTCTTGATAATTTGTTTTCCTATAAAATTCCTACACATAGGAAGTATGTTAGACTTAAATGTGTTTGTCACATGCTACATGATGCTCTCTTTTTGTTTTAACTATTATCTTTCATGTGAGCATCAATAAAATCTTATGCCTAGCTAGGGGCATAAAACGATAGAGCTTGTTGGGAGGCAACCCATTGAATAAAATTTATTTTTGTCTTTCTATTTATTTTCTTGAGTGTTTGCACAATTATTCTACTGTTATTATTGTTTTTTATGTTTTAATTAATGTTTGTGCCAATTAAAGCGTTTGGGATTATGTTGGGTGATAGTTGATTTGATCTTGCTAAAAAACAAAAACTTTTGTGTCCAGTAAAACAATTTTCATTTTTAACAGAAGCACGCTAAAATACTTATTTTTGTACACAAATTTGGTACACAAATTTCCCATGTTTTCCTAATATTCCAGAATTTTTGGAGTTAAGTAAGTATTCGAAGTTTTCAGATTACTGCACACTATTCCATTTTTGACAGATTCTGTTTTCTTTGCATTGTGTGCATATTTCGATGAATCTATGGTTTGTATTGAAGGGTATAAGCTATAGCAAAGTTGGAATATGGTATAAATAATGCAAAAATAAAATATGAATGGGTTTGCAATTGTACTTATAGTAGTGATTTGCTTTGTTATACTAATGGATCTCACGAAGGTTTGGTTGAGTTTTGTGTGATTGAAGTTTGCAAGTTTTGGGTGTGATCACGATGAATGAAGGAATAAGGAGTAAGAGGAGCTTTAGATTGGGGATGCCCCATGGCATCCCAAGCCATTATCTAAAAGAGAATCAAGCAACTAAGCTTGGGGATGCCTGAGTCGCATCCCCTCTTTCTTCTAACGACCATCGGCATTTTAGTTGGAGCTATATTTTTATTCGTCACATATCATGAGTTTTGCTTGGTGCGTCTTGTATGATATAAGTCTTTGCTTGTTTTTATTTTTATTTTGTGTCATCTATCATTGCTGGACACACCTATTTGAGAGAGCCAAAATTATGCTATGACTTGTTAGAATTGCTCTCTATGCTTCACTTAAATCTTTTTGAGCTATGGAATTGCTCTAGTGCTTCACTTATATGTTTTTGAGCACGGCGTGCTTTAGTATTTTTGAAGAAATTTTCTCATGCTTCATTTAGATTTATTTGAGAGTTATTAATTTTTTTAATAAATTCTCTCATGCTTCACTTATATTATTTTTAGAGAAGAAAAAATTTATGCTCATATTCTTCACTTAGATTTGTTTGAGCTATCAAAAGCAACATATGAAATTAGTCACAAAGTGATAGATAATCAAGAGGGATATAATAAAAAAATTCATGAAGATCATTGGACAAAATAAACTTGATTCCTTGTAATAGTTTTGTGATATGATGATATAATATGTGAGTCATGTTGATGAGTAATTATGCTTTAGTAAGAATATAAATGTTAAGGTTTGTGATTCCCTATGCAAGCACGAAAGTCAATAGTTATGCAATGAAATTATATCCTACTTGTGGTGCATTATTCGGTGTTAGTTATGCTTAATGCTCGCTTATGAGATTTTTCGTTTCTTGGTTGGATGCTTCTCAATCTTTTGCTAGCCTTCACTTACACTGAGTATGATCACTACTTGTGCATCCAAAATCCTTAAACACAGTTTTGCCACATGAGCCAACTATACCTACCTATATGCGGTATTCTTTTGCCATTCTAAGCAAATAATATGTGCCATCTCTAATTTTCAAAATAATTTCTCTTTTGTGTGATCGTACCACTCATGAAACGGTAGGGGTGGCTTATATGTTTCCATGCTAGATGTGTTATTCTCAAGATGAGTGTTTATTCACTTGTCATTGCACAAGAGAACGGCAAAGGTATTAGGGATGCCCAGTACCAAAACTTAAAATGAATTTACTTTATGTTGTCAAATAATAAATTCCTTGGAAAGTGTTGGTATGGACAGCACCCGTGGATTCGGTTAGGCGTGGAATGTGAAAGTATGGTGGAAAAAGGAATAGACTTTATTTTCTGTTTGGGAACCGCCTATGATATATCTAGCATGGAAAGTATTGGGAACTACCCGACCGTTTTCGTTGATAGGAAAAGCATGCCACCCAAATTGTTTTTATCTCTACCTTCTTTGCTTTGAGCTCTGGCACCTCTACAAATCCCTACTTCCCTCTGCGAAGGGCCTCTCTTTTACTTTATGCAATTTTTATCTTTTATTTGAGTCTCCATCTTCTGTTATAAAGCACCAACTAAGGGTCACTATGATCATAATTGAGCATTGGGTGTAGCTAATATGCGAGTGTGTTTCATGAATGGCTCAATGGCTGAGCATAATGGGCTAGGGATAACTTACTTTAGTGTTGATATTTTGAAAGACATGGTTGCTTGTTGATATGCTTGAGTATTGAAATCTTCATGTCAAAACTAGACTATTGCTTTGAATCATATAAAAGTCCAAATGTCCACGCTACAAAGAAAAGAATATGTGATGAACATGTTAGGCAGCATTCCACATCAAAAATTCTGTTTTTATCATTTACCTACTCGAGGACGAGCAGGAATTAAGCTTGGGGATGCTGATAGGTCTCCAACGTATCTATAATTTTTTATTGTTCCATGTTGTTATATTATCATTCTTCGATGTTTTACAATCGTTTTATAGCAACTTTATATCATTTTTTGGGACTAACCTATTGACATTGTGCCCAGTGCTAGTTGCTGTTTTTTTGCATGTTTATTTACTTCGCAGAAAATCAATACCAAATGGTGTCCAAACGCAGCGAAACTTTTTGGAGAATTTTTCTAGGCCAGAAGACACACTTTGGGCCAAAGAAGTACTAGAGGGGTTCCTCGAGGGGGCACAACCCACCTGGGTGCACCTCGGGGCCCAGGCGTGCCCTGGTAGGTTGTGCCCACCTCGGTGGCCTTCCGCACTGCCTCTTTGCTCTATAAGTACCCCAATATTCCAGAAACCCTAAGGGAGTTGACGAAAAACAATTCCAGCCGCTGCAAGTTCTGGAAACCATGGATCCAATCTAGACACCATCACGGAGGAGTTCATCATCCTCATTGGTGCCTCTCCGATGATGCGTGAGTAGTTCATTGTAGACCTACGGGTCCGTAGTTAGTAGCTAGATGGCTTCCACTCTCTCTTTTGATTCTCAATACAATGGTCTCTTGGAGATATATTTGATGTAACTCTTTTTGCGGTGTGTTTGTTGGGATCCGATGAACTTTGAGTTTATGATTAGATCTATGTTTTTATCCATGGAAGTTATTTGAGTCTTTTGATCTCTTATATGCATGATTACTTATAGCCTCGTATTTCTTCTTTGAATCTTTGGTTTAGTTAGGCCGACTAGGTCGATTTTTCTTGCTATGGGAAGAGGTGCTTTGTGATGGGTTCGATCTTACGGTTCTTGATCCCAGTGACAGAAGAGGAAACGCCACGATGGGGTATATTCCTTTGTGATGGGGTATTGTTGCTATTAAGGATAACAAGATGGGGTATATTCCTGTATGAGTAGATCTTGTCTACATCATGTCATTGTTCTTATTGCGTTACTCCGTTTCTCCATGAACTTAATACACTAGATGCATGCTGGATAGCGGTCGATGTGTGGAGTAATAGTAGTAGATGCAGGCAGGAGTCGATCTACTAATCTTGGACGTGATGCCTATATAATGATCATTGCCTGGATATCATCATGATTATTTGAAGTTCTATCAATTGCCCAATAGTAATTTGTTTACCCACCATATGCTTTTTATCTCGAGAGAAGCCACTAGTGAAATCTACAGCCCCCGGGTCTCTTCTTTATTATATTTGCCTTTGAGATTTATTTTTACTTGCTTTTATTTTCAGATCTATTAATCCAAAAACCCAAAAATACATTGCTTCAATTTTTATTTATTTATTTTATCTCGCATTCCCGCGAGATCTATTTATCCAATCTACTACAAATTTTACCTATCTTTTACCCGGGAGGGATTGACAACCCCTCTTTGACGTTGGGTTGCAAGTATTTGTTCTTTGTGTGCAGGTGCCTAATGTCCACTATGCAACTTTATTCTTGTAGACACATGTTGGGCCTCCAAGCGCAGAGTTCTGTAGGACAGTAAAAATTTTCCCTCAAGTGAATGACCTAACGTTTATCAATCCGTTAGAGGTGTAGGGTGAAGATTGTCTCTCTCAAACAACCCTGCAACCAAATACAAGAAATCTCTTGTGTCCCCAACACAACCAATACAATGGAAAATTGTATACGTGCACCAGTTCGGCAAAGAGATGGTGATAAAAGTGTAATATTGATGGTAGAAAGATATTTTTATAATCTGAATAAATAAAAACAGCAAGGTAGCAAATAGTAAACGGGGACAAAAATGGTGTTACAAGTCTTAAAAACAAGGCATAGGGCCCGTACTTTCACTAGTGCAACCTCTCAACAGCGCTAACATAGTTGGATCATACGATTATCCCTCAAAGTGCAACGAAGAGTCACTCCCGAGTTCCTATTAGCGGAGGACAAAAGATAGAATTTGTTTGTAGGGTACGTGACCACCTCAAATCTATTCTTTCTGCTCGATCTATTCAAGAGTTCGTACTAAAATAATGCAAAGCTATTTTTTCCGTTCGAACTAAAAGGAGACCCCAAAGTTTCTATCGGAGAAAAGATAATAAAAACATGCATCAACCCCTATGCGTAGATTACCCCAATATCACCGCGGGAATCCGCAAGTTGAGTGCCATAACGTATATCAAGTGAATCAATAAGATACCCCATTGTCACCTCAAGCATTCATACCGCAAGACATACATCATGTGTTCTCAAATCTGAACATTCAATCCGACATAACAAAACTTCAAAGGGTAAAGATTCAATTCATCACAACAAGAGTATAGAGGGGAGAAACATCATATGATCCATCTATATTAACAAAGCCCATGATATAGATCACGAGAGAGAGAGATTGAACACATAGCTACTGGTACAAACCCTCAGCCCTAAGGGTGGACTACTACCTCCTCATCGTGGTGGCTGCCAGGATGATGAAGATGGCCACCGGAGATTATTCCCCCCTCCGGCAGGGTGCTGGAACAGGTCTAGATTGGTTTTCGGTGGCTACGGAGCCCTGCGGCGGCGGAACTTCTGATCTAGGTTAACCCCGAAGGGTTTCAGAATATTTGGGAATTTATAGTGCAAAGAAGGGGTACGTGAGGCCACCGAGGTGGGCACAACCCACCTGGGCGTGCCAGGGGGGCCTGGCATGCCCTGGTGGGTTGTGCCCTCCTCGGGGCACCCCCCAGGTGCTGCTTTGACCCATCGGGAGTCTTCTGGCCTATAAAAAATCCACAAAAAGTTTCTCGGTGTTTGGACTCCATTTGATATTGATTTTCTGCGATGTAAAAAACAACAACTGGCACTGGGCACTGGGTCAATAGGTTAGTCCAAAAAAATAAAGTTGCTATAAAATGATTGTAAAACATCCAAGAATGATAATATATTGGCATGAATACTTCATAAATTATAGATACATTGGAGACGTATCAGTGCCGTTCACATAGTGTTATGTGGTTCTCCTACTGGGTCGATAACCTTGGTCTCATCACTGAGGGAAATACGTATCGTAGCTGTGCTGCATCATCCCTTCCTCTTTGGGGAAATACCGACGTAGTTCAAGCTGCATCACTATCTTATGATCATGCAAAGCAATACGACAATGATGGTGCGTGTCATAATAAACGGAACGGTGGAAGTTGCATGGCAATATATCTCGGAATGGCTATGGAAATGCCATAATCAGTCGGTATGGTGGTTGTTTTGAGGAACGATATATGGTGGGTTTAATGCACCAGCGAAAGTTGCGCGGTACTAGAGAGGCTAGCAATGGTGGAAGGGTGAGAGTGTGTATAATCCATGGACTCAACATTAGTCATAAAGAACACACATACTTAGTGCAAAAATCATTAGTATTTGAAACAAATTTGAAGTACTACATGCATGCTACTAGGGGAGAGGTTGGTAGGAGTTAACCGTCGCGTGCTCCCGACCTCCACACAAAGGATGACAGTCAAAGAATAAATCATGCTCCGACTTCATCACATAATGGTTCACCATACGTGCATGCTACGGGAATCACAAACTTTAACACAAGTATTTCTACCAATCTGCAATTACTCACTAGCATGACTCTAATATCACCATCTTTATATCTCAAACAACATGCAAGGAATCAAACTTCTCTTAGTATTCAATGCTCTTTATATGATAGTTTTTATTATATCCCTCTTGGATGCCCGTCATATTAGGACTAAATTCAGAAGCTCAGCAAATTACCATGTCATTTAAAGACTCTCAAAATAATATAAGTGAAGCAAGAGAGTTCAACAATTTCAATAAAATAAAGCCACCGCTGTGCTCTAAAAAGATATAAGTGAAGCACTAGAGCAAACTGCCTAGCTCAAAAGATATATGTGAAGCACATAAAGTATTCTAATAAATTCATGATTAATGTGTGTCCCTCTCAAAAGGTGTGTACATCAAGGATGATTGTAACTGAAAAGCAAAGAATCATATCATACAAGACGCTCCAAGCAAAACACATATCATCTGGTGAATAAAAATATAGCCTCATGTAAATTTACGGATGGATTGAAGACGAAAGAGGGGATGCCATCCGGAGCATACCCAAGCTTAGATGCTTGGTTGTCCTTGAATATTACCTTGGGGTGCCTTGGGCATCCCCAACCTTAGGCTATTTTCACTCCTTATTCCATAGTCCATCAAATCTTTACCCAAAACTTGAAAACTTCACAACATAAAACTCAACAGAAAACTCACGAGGTCTGTTAGTATAATAAAATAAATCACCACTTTAGGTACTATTATGAACTCATTCTACATTCATATTAGTGTAATATATAATTTATTCCAACTTCTACATGGTTCATACCCCCCGGTACTACCCATAGATTCATCAAAATTAGCAAACAACACATAGAAAACAGAATCTGTCAAAAACAGAATAGTTTGTAGCAATCTGAAAACTTCATATACTTATGTAACTCCAAAAATACTGAAAAAATTAGGGCACTATAGAAAATTTTCATATAAATCCCATGTAAAAAAATTAAGATAAAAAATCACATTTTTTTAATTTTTTAAAATTCTTGCAATGAGCGCAAAAGTTTCTATTTTTGAGCAAGATCAAATCAACTATCACCATAGACCATCCCAAAGGTCTTACTTGACTCAAACACTAATTAAAACACCAAAACACAATTACTACATAAGTAATAATGTGTATTTACTGATAAACAGAACCAAAAACCAAAAAAACAAAATAAAATTGGGTTTCCTCCCAACAAGCGCTATTGTTTAATGCCCTAGCTAGGCATAAAACATAGATCTAGTTATTGTCATGCAATTCCTTCTCAACCAAATCTTACAAAACTTTTCTTATCAAATATATATTTTCTCTACTTTCCTTTATAGTGGGTGAACTCAATTCGTGGAAAGGACTTTGATTAGTGATTTTAACATCCATATACCCATAATCTGGATCATCACTATAAATATCATCATATAATATACGTATCTCATTTTTAATGAGTTCCTTAGTCATCTTATCCATCCACTCATCCTTAAATCCTACATAAATTCCCGAGTTACCCAATCAAATTTATAATAAGTATCAAGGTAGAGAGCTCAGGTACTTTTTGAATAAGGAACCCTCCTCCTAAGATTGTTGTTGTAAGAGTAATGATCTCTAGATTCTAGACTACGCAATGTTTCTTTATCGTGGAGAACTTCTTCAATTGGAGGATGTTCGATATTTTTATTGTAGAAAACAAAGATTTCCCTAGCTTCTTGTATTATGAAATCAAATTCTCTCATAAGAATGATAATGGTGATCTTTTTAGTCTTAGGATGGAGTATATTGGGAAGTTCATAAAATATCTTTTGTAAAGCGGCATGGATGTGCACGAATTTTCTTTCTAATTTATCAAAGAGCATGGCAATAGAATCCGCATAACAATTTATATCAAGAAGGATAGATATCTTATTAATAGGCAAAGCTCCCACACAATCAAAAAATTATTGAATAACACTTTTTCCAATAATATTACCGTCTCCAAGATGAAAAGTTTTTGCCTTAAAATTAGGGGGAGTTTCAGTTTCACGATCTAAGGAACAAGATTCAAGTTTTTCCTCAAGATTTATACTAGCAAGATCCTCAAAGTTTTCAATGATACCCTTCCCAAATTCAGACATGATGGCAAGAAACCAAATTAGCACACGAGCAAACGAAAAGCAAACAAAAAGACGAACGAAAGAAGGGCAAATAAAAGGCAAATATTTTTGTGTTTTTTCTAAAAACATTTTAGAAGTGGGGGGAGAGGAAAATGAGAGGAAAATGGCAAATAATGTAATGTAAGAGATGAGAGTTTATGATGGGTAGTTGGTAGGCTTGATGTAGAACCTCCCCGGCAATGGCGCCAGAAATTCTTCCTGCTAGTTCTTGAGCTTGCGTTGATTTTTCCCTTGAAGAGGAAAGGGTGATGCAGCAAAGTGGAGATAAGTATTTCCCTTAGTTAAGAACCAAGGTATCAATCCAGTAGGAGGCACAAGCAAGTCTCCAATCTATGCACCTACACAAACTAACAAACACTTACACCCAACGCGAAAAAGGGGTTGTCAATCCCTTCACGGTCTTGAACAAGAGTGAGATCTAATAGAGATAGCTAGGTATAAAAGATAAATAAAAGAGCAAACTAAAGTAAATATAAATAAATTGCAGCAAGGTATTTTGGGTTTTTTGTTTATAGATCTGAAAATATATGATGGAAAATAGACCCGAGGGCAAAGGTTTCACTAGAGGCTCCTCTCTTGAAAGAAAACATACGATGGGTAAACAAATTACTGTCGAGCAATTGATTGAAAAGCGCAAATTTATGACGATATACAAGGCAATGATCATGAATATAGGCATCACGCCCGTGTCAAGTAGACCGACTCCTGCCCGCATCTACTACTATTACTCCACACATCGACCGCTATCCAGCATACATCTAGAGTATTAAGTTCATAAGAACGGAGTAACATCTTAAGTAAGATGACATGATGTAGAGGGACAAACTCAAGCAATATGATGAAAAACCCATCTTTTTACCCTTGATGGAAACAATACAATACGTGCCTCGCTACCCGTACTATGTCACTGGGTGAGGACACCACAAGATTAAACCCAAAACTAAGCACCTCTCCCATTGCAAGAAAAACCAATCTAGTTGGCCAAACCAAAACGATAATTCGAAGAGAAATACAGAGGTATTTTATCATGCATAAAAGAGTTTAGAAAAGTCTCAAATAATATTCATAGATAATCCGATCATAAATCCACAATTCATGGATCTCGACAAACACACCACAAATGAATATTACATCGGATAGAACTCCAAGAACACCAAGGAGAACATGATATTGAAGATTATAGAGAGAGAAGAAGCCATCTAGCTACTAGCTATGGACCCTTAGGCCCGTGGTAAACTAATCACTCTTCATCGAGAGGGCAGCAAGGTTGATGTACATGCCCTCCGTGATCGAATCCCCCTTCGGCAAGGTGCCGGAAAAGGCCCCAAGATGGGATCTCATGGGAACAGAGGCTTGCAGCGATGGGTATTTTGGTGGACGCTTCTGTTGGTTTGGGAATATTTGCGAATTCATAGCGCAAGAATTAGGGTTGGAGGACTCCCGAGGGGCCCACAAGCCCTCAGGGTGCCCCTAGGGGTGTGCCTAGGAGGCTTGTGGCCTCCTCGGGAAGCTTCTGCCCCCTCTCCAAGCTCCGTGGATGTCTTCTGGTCCAAGAAAAATCATCGTAAATTTTAATTCTATTTGGACTCCGTTTGATATTCCTTTTCTGTAAAACTCAAAAACAAGGAAAAAACAGAAACTGGCACTGGGCTCTAGGTTAATAGGGTAGTCCCAAAAATAATATAAAATAGCACATTAATGCATATAAAACATCCAAAACAGACAATATAATAGCATGGAACAATAAAAAAATTATAGATACGTTGGAGACGTATCATGGGGGGACGGGGGTGGCAATGTGTGCGAGAGAGGCCTAAATATAATGTGCGTGTGGGAGACACTTAGGCACATGTATGTGCATATAGAGGGCCAGCAGTTACCGCGTGTGTATATATGCATGTGAGAGAAATAGTGTTTTCTAGATGAGATTAGTGAAAAGTGTGGTACGTAGTAGTAAGAGACAGTGGGAGATATATAGAGAGTATGTGCGTGAGACACCCCGAGAGAGAGTGTGAGCATGTGTGAGAGAGAAATGCCAATGTATATAAAGTGTGTGAACTTATGCATCATATAAAGAGATATATAGCACGTGTGTGAGGATGGGCCGAGGCATAGTGCATCTACGCCTAAAAGGCGGTTCTACGCATTAAATTAAAATATAAGTTGCGTTAAATTTTTTGGCTGAGATCATGAATTTTACAATTTTCGTATGAACGAACATTGGTCTATCTGACACCCATACTCTATTGAATTCGAGCATGTGTATAGGTTTATTTCATATTATCAATCCATAGAGTGAGAGTGGTTTGAAATCCAGACAATGCATGGCTTTTGCAATTCATATATAAACATTAGTTAGTGCACTCCATGCTGTTAGTGTCAGGCACTTTATAAATCTATCACATACATGGATACATTCCAAAATGCTAGCTACAAAATAGAATACATGTTCAATTCAACATAAAGATGGTTTTGAAGATTCGAATTCATAGGAAGTGCATTCATCTATTTGAATTCAGGATAATGGCATTTGTAAATCACATCTAAAAGGGGGCATCAATCTTTGTTGTGCGTTTGAACATGCTATATATTCATACTCATGTCTAACTTATTTTTTGCAACCAAGGAGATTTTATCTGGAACCATGCATGAATTGTGCTAAGCTGCATATTTTTTAATATATACTTGTGTACAATGTATATTCAAATGTACCCCCTCCATTCCAAAATAATCGTAGTTTTAGGATTTTCAAGAGTCAAGATTTTTGAAGTTTGACAAATCCAAGAGAACTATAAACATTGTCTTGCAAAAAAAGAGCTGTAAACATTAATGCTTCTGCTCCCAAATATTGAACAAAGTGCCAAATAAGTCTCTGGTCGCCCAAAACCGTGCGAGACTAATGTTTGGTGGTAGGAAATTATTGTCCTGACTCAAACCCATGTAGCCTATCGACCCGATGTCCAAAGGTCTAAACCGGGCTAGGTTTGTAATTTCACCAAGACGCTAGTCAACCGTCTCCGAGAAGCATTAATACGCCGTGGGAGCCTAAACACCCATGCGCTCGGCCAAAATCTATCCCACCCACTATCTGGGACACCTGATACTATTGTCCTACCCCTGACCCGTAATATGCCCGAAATTTTAGGTGGGAGCAAAGTTTGTAACTTTCCCCAAATTGCAAACAAGCACGTCCCAAACTGAAACATTGTTCCCCTTTAGTTTCGCTCCCTCTGTTTCCCCATTAATACTCTGTGGGCGCCAAAATGCCATTTCCACCAGCAACGAAACCCCAGCCTCCTCCGTCCTCCATTCCATCATGCCCAATCCACCGCCGCTCCTCCATCATGCCAGAGCCGGTACCCCGACGTCGTCGTCCAACGCAATTGCAACGTCCTTAAGGACTTAGAAGCTGAAGCCGAGGTAGAGTTGCCTCCACAACACCTACGCCGATGTGTGCCATACTAGAACCACTTCAACCACGCCATCCTGCGCTTCACCGCTGCCGCTCCACTATCGCAACCGTCCACCGCACCGGAGCTGTTCCCGCTACATCATCCCTTTGCCGCCTCGGATCTGGTTCCTTGCCGCCGATAGACGGTCAATGCAGCACATTCAACAGCTTGGCCATGGGTTCGTCCAATGCTCCACTGTCCTCCACAACTTCTTGTGTCCAGCGAACTAGAAGAAGATCATTGGAAAAACAAAAGGAGGACACATCACTGCCAGCAGAAAGAGGTACTCCTCTTCCCTTATTCGTGCAAATCTTATGTATCAGCTCACACCGTATTCATCCCATGAAAGAAACTAGTTGAGCGCTTCTTCATGATACTAAATGCATAAGGTTTCCTCCCATTTACTATTTCACCTTAGCTAGAGGTCAGTCGTCCGCCTGGATTTCAATTCAGGGTCAATTGATTCGAAATTAAAAGAAGCAGCACCCTCTTAGGCGCGTGGAGCACCTAGTTCGCCTGTTCGCCCGGGAAACGGTGCTTCGGTGTCTATCATAGGGGTGTGGGGCGTAGGAGATGCTTGCGCCCAATCTGGAGGTCGGCGGGGCTTGAAGGGATGGTCGGGGCGGTGCCAAGCACGGCGGTGCAGTGAGGTCGAGGGCAGGGCGGAGGCAGGGGACTAGGCCGGTGGTCGCTGGTGTTTCGAGGAAGATTGTCAACACTGACTGGCTGGAGGTAGATGAAGGCGATCTGCCCGTTCTTTGTACATCGGATGGTGTAGAAAAAATGGACTGGCCTATTTGTTTTCAATTGACTATTATTTTCATAAGACCACACCTTGTGGTGCGCTGCAGGAGTATCTACATTTCCCAGCCATCCCTGTGCTCATGTTTCAAAATCCTAGAATCTAATTTCATGTGCCATGCATGTTGTAGAGCTATCATATATCTCCCGTAATTTATTTCTCACCCACCTCCTATCTGCTACTTTTACACTGTACTACTTGTGCACACACTTCACCCATACTCACACTATTGTTTTTTTATGCATGGGTATTTCAGACTCTGATGCACTGTTGATGAATACACAAAAGAAAAGACAGAAGTCGCTCGAGTGTAATTTGAGGATAAGCACTAAGCGTTTCAGCACTCTAAAGGGTGTAGTGTCAGCAGATGGAGATAGTAAACATAGCTTTGCGGTTGATGATCTCAATTGCCACACACAACCATCCCAGGTGCTTGCTTTAACTTCGCGCTGTCAAATGTGGTTGCATGTTGCATATGTTGTCTAGCTTGTATTGCTTCTAATTTGGTTAAATTTCATCTGCTTACTTTACACATTATACCTTTGATAATGACATGCCTTCCTGTTTTTGTTACATACTACATTTGTCTATTAACCATGTTCTTACATCAAACTAATGCTCTTGTGTATCCCTCATAAATCACTTATGATGAGATAGTCACCCCGGTGGGTTACTATGAGATGTGCTACTCTTTTAAAGAGTGCAGTGTCATCTTCCCCACATGATTCTCGAGAAACATCAAGGCTAAATGAAGATAGTCAACGTAGCTTTGTAGTTGATGTCCGCAATTCCCCTACACCACCATCGCAGGTGCTTGCTCTTACTTGGCAATGTGATATGTGGTTGCATGTTGCATATATTGTCTACCTTATAATGCTTCTATTTAGGGTAAATTGCATCTGCTTAGTTAACACATTATACCTGTGATGACATGCCTTCCTGTTTTTGGTACATATTGTGTCTTTCTATTAACCATGTTCTTACATCAAACTACTTTCCTTATGTATCCATCATCAATTACTTCTAACAAGACACCTTCAAATTAATAGTGTAATATTGGTTGCATCTTGCATATCATTTCAAACATGTATTGCCTCTAATTTGTTGAAATGCCACTTATAATGAGACACTTCTAACTTGGTAGAGTGATTTTGGTTGTATCTTTCATATGGTGTCTAGCTTGTATTGCTTCCAATTTGTTGAAATGCATTCTTCTTCGGTTTTTCATACATATTCCATCCTCCTACAATGTGGTTGCCTTACATAAAAGTTGTGTTTATCAGTATCCTGCATCAGCGAATTTGGAAGAGCGAATTTCATTCCATTTTCTTGTGTGTTTGACTTGACAAGGAAAAATCTAAAAGGATGAACGCACGGAATGATGGTGGTCCTCTAGAGAAACCGAAACAGATGATGTGTGCAGATTCTCCTGCTACTCCTACTGTAGTGCAAGTTCCAAATCTCATATCCCCTACTCCACAACCCCATGTGCTTGCTCTACCATGACAGTGTGATATCTGATTACATGTTGCATATGGTGCCTAGCTTGTATTGCTCATAATTTGTTAAATTGCATCTCCTTAGTTTACACATTATACATGTAAATATGACACACCTTCCTATTTTTGGTACATAGTACATATGTCTATCACACCATGTTCTTACATCAAACTACTGTTCTTGTGTATCCTGCATCTATCACTTATGATGGGATAGTCACGCCCGTGGGTTAGTATGAGACGCGCTACTCTTATAAAGAGTGCAGTTTCATCCTCCCCACATGACTCTCAAGAAACAACAAGTCTAAATGAAGATATTGAACATAGTTGTGTACTTGAAGACTGCATTTCCTCTACACCACCATCGCAGGTGCTTGCTCTAACTTCGTAGTGTGATATGTGGTTGCATGTTGCATACGGTGTCTAGCTTGTGATGCTTCTAATTAGGGTAATGCATCTGCTTAGTTTACACATTATAACTGTGAATATGACATGTCTTTCTATTTTTGGTACATACTACATCTATCTGTTAACCATGTTCTTACATGAAACTACCACTCTTCTGTATCCTGCATCAATCACTTATGATGAGACACCTTTATTTGTTGCATATTGCATCTTATTTCTTGCATGTTTCCATGTATTGCTTCTAATTTGGTCAAATGCATTTATGAGGCCACCCTTTTAATTTGGCAGAGTGATATTGGTTTCATCTTTCATATGGTGTCTAGCTTGCATTGCTTCTAATTAGTTCAAACACCTTGTCCTTAGTTTACACTTTACACATCATACATGTCAATATGTCATGCCATCCTATTTTTCATACATATTCCATCCTCCTATCATGCGACTGTCTTACATGAAAGTAGTGTTTGTCAGCATAATGCATCAATGAGTTCCGAAGAGCAAATTTTATTCCACTTTCTTGTGGGTTTGACTTGACAAGGTAAAATCAAAAAATAGGAAGGAAAAGAGTAAGGAGGGTGATGATGGTGGTCCTCTGCACCAGTGTAAACGGAGAATCTATACGGATTCTCCTCGTACTACTATTGCATTACAAGTTCCAAGTCTCTGCTCCCCTACTCCACCATCCAAGGTGCTTGCTCTAACTTGGCAGTGTGATATCTGGTTGCATGTTGCATATGTTGTCTAGTTTGTATTGCTCTAATTAATGTAAACTGCATCTTCTTAGCTTACACATTATACGTGTGAATATGACACACCTTCCTATTTTTGGTACATACTATATCTGTCTATCACACCATGTTCTTATATGAAACTACTCTTTTTGTGTATCCTGCATCAGTCACTTATGATGAGACGCCTTTAAGTTGGCAGTGTGATATTGGTTTGCATCTTGAATATGATTTCTAGCATGTAGTGCTTCTAATTTGATGATCGCCACCTATGATGAGACGGTTTTAACTTGGCAGAGTGATATTGGCTGCACCTTCCGTATGGTATCTAGCTTGCAGCGCTTCTAATTTGTTGAAGTGCCTTCTGCTGAGTTACCATATCATAGGTGTGAATATGTCATGCTGTCCAATTTTTCATACATATTCCATCCTCGTATCATGAATTTGCCATTCATCAAAGTAGTGTTTGTTAGTATCATGCATGAATGAGTTCTGAAGAGCGAATTTTATTCCTTTTTCTTGTCGATTTGACCACACAATGCAAAATCAATAAAGCGGAAGGAAATTGGTAAGCCATTGAATGATTGTGGTCCTTCCGAGCAACTAAAACGAAGAGTCTCTATAGATTTTGCTCCGCCATCCTCCCAACAAGATTCGCAAGACAATGCAAGGCTAGACAGTCAACGTAGTTGTCTAGATGATGAGCACAAAGCCCCTACTCCACCATCACATGTGTTTGCTCTAACTTGGCACTATTATATGTGGTTGCATGTTGCGTATGATGTCTAGCTTATATTGCTTCTAACTTTGTTGTATTGCATCTACTTACTTTACACATCATACATGTGAATATGACACATGTTCCTGTTTCTAGAACATACTATATCTGATCACACCATGTTCTTACATCAGACTACTGTTCTTGTGTATCCTACATCAGTCATTTATGATGAGGCACCTTTAAGTCGCCACTGTGATATTGTTGCATCTTGCATATGATTTGTAGTATGTATTGCTTCTAATTTGTTGAAACGCCAGATAGTTTGAACTTGGCAGAGTGATATTGGTTGCATCTTTCATATGGTGTCTAGCTTGCAGTGCTTCTAATTTGTTGAAATGCCTTCTACTTAGTTACCACATCATAGGTGTAAATATGTCACACTGTCCCATTTTTCATACATATTCCACCCTCGTATCATGTGTTTGCTTTTCATCCGAGTAGTGTTCGTCAGTATCATGCATGAATGAGTTCTGAAGAGCGAATTTTATTCCCTTTTTCTTATCGGTTTGACTTCACAATGAAAAATCAATACAACTGAAGGAAATTAGTAAGGCAGTGGATGATGGTGGTCCTTCGGAGCAACTCAAGCAGAGGGTCTCTACAGATTCTACTCCGCCATCCTCCCACCAAGATTTGCAAGACAACACAAGGCTTGATAGTCAATGTAGTTGTGTAGATGATGAGCACATCTCCCCTACTCCACCATCATAGGTGCTTGCTCTAACTTGGCACTGTTATATGTGGTTGCGTGTTCCGTATGATGTCTAGTTTATATTCCTTCTAATTTTGTTGAATTGCATCTGCGTAGCTTAGAACTTATACCTGCAACAATCGCATACCCATAAGACACATTTAATTTGGCAGTGTGATGTAGGTTGCATCTTGCATTGTCTTCTAGCTTGCACTGCTTCTAATTTCTTGAAATGGCCCTTATGACGAGGCACTTTTTACCTGGTTCAGTGATATTGGTTGCATGTTCATATGGTGCCTAGCTTTCATTTCTTCTAATTTTGTTGAAATGCCATCTTCTTACCATTTTTCATACATATTCCATCCTCCTATTGTACGTGTGAATATGCAATGTTGTCACTTTTTTGTATATATTCCATCCTCCTATCATGCGCTTGCCTTACATCAAAGTAGTGTTCGTCCGTATCATGCATCAAACAGTTATGCAGAGCTAGTTTTATTCATCTTTTTGTGGTTTTGACTTCAGGAGTCAATATCAAAAAAGAGAAAGGAAAAGAGTAAGTTAGGGGATGTTGGTGGTCCTTCGGACGATGCAAACGGAGACTCTCTAGATTTGCCACTGCTACTACTAATGTAGTTGAAGTCCCAAGTCTACATCATGAGGTCATCTCCCCTACTCCACCATCGCAGGTGCTTGCTCTAAGTTGACAGTGTGATAATCGGTTTCATGTTGCATATGTTGCCTAGCTTGTATTTCTTTTTTTATTAAATTGCACCTACTGAGTTTATATTTTATACATATGCATATGACATGCCTTTCTATGTCTAGAATACCCTGCATCTATATATCTATCATACCATGTTCTTACATCAAAGTACTGTTGTTGTGTATCCCACATCAATCACTCATGATTCGATGCTTTTAACATGGCAATGTAATAGTGGTTGCATCTTGCATTGATTTCTAGGTTGCACTGCTTCTAATTTTTCGAAATGCCACTTATGACAAGACACTTTTAACTTGGCAGAGTGATATTGGTTGCATCTTTCATATTGTCGGATTTTGGGTTCCGACATACCCTTGAGGTTTGAACACTGGGGTGCACACGGAGATCTCTCCCCTACCGATCTACGTCCAATCTCCTCGCCTGATCTAAGCTAGAAACAACGAGTAACACAAGGGACACGAGGTTTATACTAGTTCAGGCCACCGTTGTGGTGTAATACCCTACTCCAGTGTGTGGTGTGGTGGATTGCCTCAGGGGCTGATGATGAAGAGTACAAGGGAAGAACAGCCTCGCGAGAGGTGTTCTTGAGCTGGTGCGATGAACTGCTAGGGTGAGTTCAGTCACCTCTCTCTCTCTCTGCTAGGGCTCTACCAGATTTCTAGATGTCCCTCTACTCTGTGTGGCTAGTTATATTTATAGAGGCCCTGGGCCTCTCCCCAAATAATGTGTGGGAAGGGCACCAACAATTGGCCATTTTGAAGGGGAACATCTAGTACAAGTTATCCTGACCAAAGGTGGTCTTCGGTTGCCAAGAGTACTGGTGATGACGCCGTCTTGGGCTCCACGGTGACCTCCGTCTTGCCGCTCTGCTGGTCTTGGTCTCGTTGCACCGGAACGGTAACCTTTGCCCGATGCCTTGGCCTGTGCTTGCCCCCATTGCACCAAAGGGGAAACAAGGACACTGCGCAGGCCGGCGCCCGCCTGGCCTCGATCGTCATGGCTTGCGTCACGGGCTCCTCGTGAGGTATCCCCGCCTTGTTCTCTCCGCCTCCTCGCGAGCCTGCCTGACGAGGCTACCTCTGAGGAAGCTTCTTGTCGTCCGCCCCGCGAGGCTTGGCCCCTCGCGAGGGTCTTGAGCTTGAGCTGATGAAGATGGGCCGTGCTGGGCCCCCACTTGAGCCATGCCGCAGGCCGCAGGCAGGCAAGTCTGGGGACCCCCGTTCCCAGAACGCCGACAGTAGCCCCGGGCCCAAGGCATGCCCGGGCTTGGGCTAGCAGGGAAGCGAAAGGGGTAAACGTGAAGTGCCGTGGGCCCCAACAGCCTGCGGCCTTGGGCGCCGCGTGGTGGTTGACTAGACGTGGGCGTATGCGCTTCCCCATGATGCCTCGGCGACCGCACGACTTGACAAGTCCCTGCATGCAGAGAGACCGGTCATGATTACCTGCGATCGTGGTGCTCGGCGGTTGGTCTCCTCCGGCTATAAGTACGGGGCTGCGTGAGCCCATTCAGCCCGTCCCTTCTTGCTGCTCCTTTTCTTCTTCTTCGCTACTCACCGTCCTCATGGCCCCAAATAGATTCTCGGCCGTGGAGAAAGGAAAGGCCCCCCAGGCAGGGCCTGACTCCCCCCGACCAAGCGTGGCCGAGGCCGCCCTCGCAAGTATACCACGGTCCCCGTGGTGGCCTCCTGCGGGCATGGAGGTGGTTCCCTGCGCGGTGGTGAGCGCCCAGTTGCCAACGGGGGGCACGCCATGGGTGTGCGCCCCCCTAGGCCATGCTTTAACTCTGCGAAGGTGCTGCCGGAGTTCGTCGTGTGGTCGGTGGACCCATCCAGCACCCGGCTCCAGCTCCCCCGTTTCTTCGTAGATGAACTGCCGGCCAGCGCGCGGTGCGGCTTCTGGCTCCAGGCAGACGGCTGCTGCAGCTGGGCCTCCTGGGCTTTGCTGGAGGTCTCCGTTTCTAGGAATGGGGCTCTAACACGCGGCTGGCAAACGTTTGCCCACGCGCGCGGCCTGGGCCGGTGGTGCACCCTGTACTTCAAGTTTGATGGCGACGCCACCCTCTACGTGAGGGTGTTCGGGGAAGATGGTCGCCGTGCCGGGTGCTGCCCTGAAGACGACGACCGCGGCCACCTGCCCAGCCCCGGCACTGACCAGGATGAAGATGGCGACTGCCGTACAGGCGGCGGTGCTCGGGGTTCGCTGAGCTTCAGCGACCCCCTCTCAGGCAGCAGCTCCTCTAGCAGTGGCCGTGACCAGCCCCCACGCCATCGCGCCCGCCGGGGTGAAGGTAGCGGGTCAGCCCGCCGTCGCGCCCCGGTGAAGCGAGAGGAGGGATCCGCCTGAGCCCCAGGAGGAGCTCGAGCCTTCGCTGTGGGTTGGCGCAGGACGAATCGCTCCCGTTTTGTTTTGTTTCTTATCCTGCGCAGAAATAGAAAGTAATGTAGGGCCCTGCGGGGGCGTGTTAGAACTGTTGTTGTTTAACCATCACGTTGTTTCCGCTATTTCTGCACTGTGTTTCTGCGTCGTGCACCCATGTGCGGGAACTATTTTAGCTCGCTGGGGCTTGGCGCGGTCCTCGCCTCCCGAGGCCGTGGCCTCGTCGTGCTCTTCGTGCCCTACAAGGATCAGTCGGAGGGGTAACTTACGGTCTTGGTTGTGGGGGAGATCGTGTTGGAAATATGCCCTAGAGGCAATAATAAATTGGTTATTATTATATTTCCTTGTTCATGATAATCGTTTATTATCCATGCTAGAATTGTATTGATAGGAAACTCAGATACATGTGTGGATACATAGACAACACAATGTCCCTAGTAAGCCTCTAGTTGACTAGCTCGTTGATCAATAGATGGTTACGGTTTCCTGACCATGGACATTGGATGTCGTTGATAACGGGATCACATCATTTGGAGAATGATGTGATGGACAAGACCCAATCCTAAGCCTAGCACAAGATCATGTAGTTCGTATGCTAAAGCTTTTCTAATGTCAAGTTCCTTAGACCATGAGATTGTGCAACTCCGGGATATCGTAGGAGTGCTTTGGGTGTGCCAAACGTCACAACGTAACTGGGTGGCTATAAAGGTACACTACAAGTATCTCCGAAAGTGTCTGTTGGGTTGGCACGAATCGAGACTGGGATTTGTCACTCCGTGTAAACGGAGAGGTATCTCTGGGCGCACTCGGTAGGACATCATGATAATGTGCACAATGTGATCAAGGAGTTGATCACGGGATGATGTGTTACAGAACGAGTAAAGAGACTTTCCGGCAACGAGATTGAACAAGGTATCGGGATACCGACGATCGAATCGCGGGCAAGTATCGTACCGATAGACAAAGGGAATTGTATACAGGATTGATTAAGTCCTTGACATCGTGGTTCATCCGATGAGATCATCGTGGAGCATGTGGGAGCCAACATGGGTATCCAGATCCCGTTGTTGGTTATTGACCAGAGAGTTGTCTCGGCCATGTCTGCGTGACTCCGGAACCCGTAGGGTCTACACACTTAAGGTTCGATGACGCTAGGGTTATAGGGAAAGTATGTACGCGGTTACCGAATGTTGTTTGGAGTCCCGGATGAGATCCCGGACATCACGAGGAGTTCCGGAATGGTCCGTAGGTAAAGATTGATATATAGGAAGTATGGTTTTGGCCACCGGAAGTGTTCCGGGCATCACCGGTAGTGTACCGGGACCACCGGAGGGGTCCGGGGGTCCACCAGGTGGGGCCACCAGCCCCGCAGGCCTACATGGGCCAATAGTGGGAAGGGACCAGCCCCTAGGTGGGCTAGGGCGCCTCCCACCAAGGCCCAAGGCGCCTCCAATAGGGGAAGGGGGCAAACCCTAGGGCAGATGGGCCCTAAGGCCCACCCTAGGTGCGCCTCCCTCTCTCCCCCTTGTGGCCGCCACCCTAGATGGGATCTAGGGCTGCCGCACCCCTTGGGGTGGGAACCCTTGGTGGGGGCGCAGCCCTCCCTCTCCCCCTATATATAATGGAGGCAAAGGGGCAGCTCAACACACACGATTCAATCTCCCTGTTGGTGCAGCCCTACCCCTCTTCCTCCTCGTCTCTCGTAGTGCTTGGCGAAGCCCTGCTGGAGTCCCGCGCTCCTCCACCACCACCACGCCGTCGTGCTGCTGCTGGATGGAGTCTTCCCCAACCTCTCCTTCTCCCCTTGCTGGATGAAGGCGTAGGAGACGTCACCGGGCTATACGTGTGTTGAACACGGAGGTGCCGTCCGTTCGGCACTAGGATCATCGGTGATTTGGATCACGACGAGTACGACTCCATCAACCCCGTTCACTTGAACGCTTCCTCTTAGCGATCTACAAGGGTATGTAGATGCACTCTCCTTTCCCCCGTTGCTGGTATCTCCATAGATAGATCTTGGTGACACGTAAGAAAATTTTGAATTTCTGCTACGTTACCCAACAGTGGCATCATGAGCTAGGTCTATGCGTAGTTTCTATGCACGAGTAGAACACAAAGTAGTTGTGGGCGTCGATTTTGTCAATTTACTTGCCGTTACTAGTCTTATCTTGATTCGGCGGCATTGTGGGATGAAGCGGCCCGGACCAACCTTACACGTATGCTTACGTGAGATCGGTTCCACCGACTGACATGCACTAGTTGCATAAGGTGGCTGGCGGGTGTCTGTCTCTCCCACTTTAGTCGGATCGGATTCGATGAACAGGGTCCTTATGAAGGGTAAATAGAAATTGGCAATTCACATTGTGGTTTTGGCGTAGCTAAGAAACGTTCTTGCTAGAAACCTATAGCAGCCACGTAAAAACTTGCAACAACAATTAGAGGACGTCTAACTTGTTTTTGCAGCAAGTGTTTTGTGATGTGATATGGCCAAAGGATGTGATGAATGATATATGTGATGTATGAGATGATCATGTTCTTGTAATAGGAATCACGACTTGCATGACGATGAGTATGACAACCGTCAGGAGCCATAGGAGTTGTCTTAATTTATTTATGACCTGCGTGTCAATATAAACGTCATGTAATTACTTTACTTTATTGCTAACCGTTAGCTGTAGTAGTAGAAGTAATAGTTGGCGAGACAACTTCATGAAGACACGATGATGGAGATCATGGTGTCATGCCGGTGACAACGATGATCATGGAGCCCCGAAGATGGAGATCAAAAGGAGCAAAATGATATTGGCCATATCATGTCACTTTTTGATTGCATGTGATGTTTATCATGTTTTTGCATCTTATTTGCTTAGAACGACGGTAGTAAATAAGATGACCCCTCATTAAAATTTCAAGAAAGTGTTCCCCCTAACTGTGCACCGTTGCGAAGGTTCGTTGTTTCAAAGCACCACGTGATGATCGGGTGTGATAGATTCTAACATTCGAATACAACGGGTGTTGATGAGCCTAGCATGTACAGACATGGCCTCGGGACACATGCGAAACACTTAGGTTGACTTGACGAGCCTAGCATGTACAGACATGGCCTCGGAACACGGAGGACCGAAAGTCGAGCATGAGTCGTATGGTAAATACGATCAACATGAAGATGTTCACCGATGATGACTAGTCCGTCTCACGTGATGATCGGACACGGCCTAGTTGACTCGGATCATGTAATCACTTAGATGACTAGAGGGATGTCTATCTGAGTGGGAGTTCATAAGATGAACTTAATTATCCTGAACATAGTCAAAAGGTCTTCGCAAATTTTGTCGTGGCTCATGCTTTAGTTCTACTGTTTAGATATGTTCCTAGAGAAAATTTAGTTGAAAGTTGATAGTAGCAATTATGCGGACTAGGTCCATAAACTGAGGATTGTCCTCATTGCTTCATAGAAGGCTTATGTCCTTAATGCACCGCTCAGTGTGCTGAACCTCGAACGTCATCTGTGGACGTTGTGAACATCTGACATACACATTTTGATAACTACGTGATTGTTCAATTAAACAGTTTAGAGTTGAGGCACCAAAGACGTTTTGAAACGTCGCGAAACATATGAGATGTTTCGAGGGCTGAAATTGGGATTTCAGGCTCATGCCCACGTCAAGAGGTATAAGACCTCCGACGATTTTCTTAGCCTGTAAATTAAGGGAGAAAAGCTCAATTGTTGAGCTTGTGCTCAGATTGTCTGAGTACAACAATCATTTAAATCGAGTGGGATTTGATCTTCCAGATGAGATAGTGATGTTTCTCCGAAGTCATTACCACCAAGCTGCTAAGCTTTGTGATGAACTATAATATATCAGGGACATATATGATGATCCTTGAGATATTCGCGATGTTTGACACCACAAAAGTAGGAATCAAGAAGGAGCATCAATTGTTGATGGTTGGTGAAACCACTAGTTACAAGAAGGGCAAGGGCAAGAAGGGATACTTCATGAAACGGAAAATCAGCTGCTGCTCTAGTGAAGAAACCCAAGGTTGAACCCAAACCCGAGACTAAGTGCTTCTGTAATAAGGGGAACAGCCACTGGAGCAGAATTACCCTAGATACTTGGTAGATGAGAAGGCTGGCAAGGTTGATAGAAGTATATTGGATATACATTGTGTTAATGTGTACTTTACTAGTACTCCTAGTAGCACCATGGTATTAGATACCGGTTCGGTTGCTAAATGTTAGTAAACTCGAAATAAAAGGCTGCGGAGTTAACGGAGACTAGCTAAAGGTGAGCTGGCAATATGTGTTGGAAGTTTTTCCAAGCTTGATGTGATCAAGCATCGCACGCTCCCTCTACCATCGAGATTGGTGTTTGCGTTGAGCATAGACATGATTGGATTATGTCTATCGCAATACGGTTATTCATTTATGGAGAATAATGGTTACTCTGTTTATTTGAATAATACCATCAATGGTCTTGCACCTAAAATGAATGGTTTATTGAATCTCGATCGTAGTGATACACATGTTCATGCCAAAAGACATAAGACAGTAATGATAGTACCACCTACTTGTGGCACTGCCACGTAAGTCATATCGGTATAAAACGCATGAAGAAGCTCCATGTTGATGGATCTTTGGGCTCACTCGTTTTGAAAAGTTTGAGACATGCGAACCATGTCTATTGGTGTATATGCATGAAGAAACTCCATGCAAATGGACCGTTTGGACTCACTTGATTTTGAATCACTTGAGACATGCAAAACATACCACATGGGCAAGATGACTGAAAGCCTCGTTTTCAGTAAAATGGAACTAGAAAGCAACTTGTTGGAAGTAATACATTTTGATGTGTGCAGTCCAATGAGTGCCGAGGCGTGTAGTGGATATCATTATGTTCTTACTTCACAGTGATTTGAGTAGATGTTGAGTATATTTACTTGATGAATCACGAGTTTAAATTATTGAAAGGTTCAAGTAATTTCAGGGTGAAGTTGAAAGATCGTCGTGACAAGAGGATAAAATATCTATGATATGATCATAGAGATGAATATCTGAATTACGAGTTTGGCACAGAATTAAGACATTGTTTCACAACTAATACAGCCTGAAACACCATAGTATGATGGTGTGTCCGAACATCATAACTGCACCCTATTGGATATGATGCATACCATGATGTCTCTTATCAAATTACCATGATAGTTTATGGGTTAGGCATTAGAGACAACCACATTCACTTTAAATAGGGCACCACGTAATTCTGATGAGATGACACCGTATGAACTATGGTTTAGAGAAACCTAAGCTGTCATTTCTTAAAAGTTTGGGGCTGCGACACTTATGTGAAAAAGTTTCAGGATGATAAGCTCGAACCCAAAGCGGATAAATGCATCTTCATAGGGCACCCAAAACAGTTGGGTATACCTCCTGTCTCAGATTCGAAAGCAATAAGGGATTGTTTCTAGAATCGGGTCCTTTCTCGAGGAAAAGTTTCTCTCGAAAGAATTGAGTGGGAGGATGGTGGAGACTTGATGAGGTTATTGAACCGTCTCTTCAACTAGTGTGTGGCAGGGCACAGGGAGTTGTTCCTGTGGCACCTACACCAATTGAAGTGGAAGCTTATGATAGTGATCATGAAACTTCAGATCAAGTCACTACCAAACCTCGTGGGATGACAAGGATGCGTACTACTTCAGAGTGGTATGTAATCATGTCTTGGAAGTCATGTTGCTAGACAACAATGAACCTACGAGCTATGGAGAAGCGATGGTGGATTGGGATTCCAAAATGGCTCGAGGCCATATAATCCGAGAGAGGATCCATATATGAAAAAAAGTGTAGACTTTGGAAGAACTACTTGATGGTCGTAAGGCTGTTAGGTACATATGGATTTTAAAAGGAAGACGGACAATGATGGTAAGTATCACCATTAAGAAAGCTCGACTTGTCGTTAAGATGTTTTCCGACAAGTTCAAGGAGTTGACTACGATGAGACTTTCTCACTCGTAGCGATGCTAAGAGTCTATTGGAATTATATTAGCGATTACTGCATTATTTATGAAATCTTGCAGATAGGATGTCAAAACATTGTTTCCTCGACGATTTTCTTGAGGAAGGTTGTATGTGATACAACCGGAAGGTTTTGTCAATCCTGAAAGATGCTAATAAGTACGCAAAGCTCCAGCAATCCTTCTAAGGACTGGAGTAAGCATCTCGGAGTTGGAATGTATGCTTTGATGAGATGATCAAAGATTTTGGGTGTATACAAAGTTTATGAGAAACTTGTATTTCCAAAGAAGTGAGTGGGAGCACTATAGAATTTATGATGAATATATGTTGTTGACATATTGTTGATCAGAAATGACGTAGAATTTCTGGAAAGCATATAGGGTTATTTGGAAAGTGTTTTTCAATGGAAAGCCTGGATTAAGCTACTTGAACATTGAGCATCAAGATCTATAAGGATAGATCAAAACGCTTAATGGTACTTTCAAATGAGCACATACCTTGACATGATCTTGAAGGTGTTCAAGATGGATCAGTCAAAGAAGGAGTTCTTGCCTGAGTTGTAAGGTATGAAGTTAAGACTTAAAGCTCGACCACGGTAGAAGAAAGAGGAAGGACGAAGGTCGTCCCCTATGCTTTTGTCATAGGCTCTATACGGTATGCCATGCTGAGTACCGCACCTGATGTGTGCCTTGCCACATATCTGGCAAGAGGGTACAAAGGTAATCTAGGAGTAGATCACCAGATAGCGGTCTAAATTATCCTTAGAGGAATAAGGATATGTTTCTCGGTTATGGAGGTGATAAAGAGTTCGACGTAAAGAGTTACGTCGATGCAAGCTTAACACCTATCCGGATATCTCTGAGTAGAGATACCGGATACGTATAATGGAGCAACAATTTAGAATAGCTCCAAGTAGAACAGTTATTTGAAGTGGCTCCAAATGTAGCGTAGTAGTTGCATCTACAAGATGACATAGAAATTTGCGAAGTACATATGGATCTGAATGTTACAGACCCGTTGACTGAAACCTCTCTCACTAGCATAACATGATCAAACCCAGAACTCTTTGGGTGTTAGTCACATGGGGATGTCACCTTGAGTGTTAATCACATATCGATGTGAACTGGATTATTGACTCTAGTGCAAGTGGGAGACTGTTGGAAATATGCCCTAGAGGCAATAATAAATTGGTTATTATTATATTTCCTTGTTCATGATAATCATTTATTATCCATGCTGGAATTGTATTGATAGGAAACTCAGATACATGTGTGGATACATAGACAACACAATGTCCCTAGTAAGCCTCTAGTTGACTAGCTCGTTGATCAATAGATGGTTACGGTTTCCTGACCATGGACATTGGATGTTGTTGATAACGGGATCACATCATTAGGAGAATGATGTGATGGACAAGACCCAATCCTAAGCCTAGCACAAGATCATGTAGTTCGTATGCTAAAGCTTTTCTAATGTCAAGTATCATTTCCTTAGACCATGAGATTGTGCAACTCACGGATATCGTAGGAGTGCTTTGGGTGTGCCAAACGTCACAACGTAACTGGGTGGCTATAAAGGTACACTACAGGTATCTCCGAAAGTGTCTGTTGGGTTGGCACGAATCGAGACTGGGATTTGTCACTCCGTGTAAACGGAGAGGTATCTCTGGGCCCACTCGGTAGGACATCATCATAATGTGCACAATGTGATCAAGGAGTTGATCAGGGGATGATGTGTTACGGAACGAGTAAAGAGACTTGCCGGTAACGAGATTGAACAAGGTATCGGGATACCGACGATCGAATCTCGGGCAAGTATCGTACCGATAGACAAAGGGAATTGTATACGAGATTGATTAAGTCCTTGACAACGTGGTTCATCCGATGAGATTATCGTGGAGCATGTGGGAGCCAGCATGGGTATCCAAATCCCACTGTTGGTTATTGACCAGAGAGTTGTCTCGGCCATGTCTGCATGACTCCCGAACCCGTAGGGTCTACACACTTAAGGTTCGATGACGCTAGGGTTATAGGGAAAGTATGTACGCGGTTACCGAATGTTGTTCGGAGTCCCTGATGAGATCCCGGACGTCACGAGGAGTTCCGGAATGGTCCATAGGTAAAGATTGATATATAGGAAGTATGGTTTTGGCCACCGGAAGTGTTCCGGGCATTACCGGTAGTGTACCGGGACCACCGGAGGGGTCCGGGGGTCCACCAGGTGGGGCCACCAGCCCCGGAGGCCTACATGGGCCAATAGTGGGAAGGGACCAGCCCCTAGGTGGGCTAGGGCGCCTCCCACCAAGGCCCAAGGTGCCTCCAATAGGGGAAGGGGGCAAACCCTAGGGCAGATGGGCCCTAAGGCCCACCCTAGGTGCGCCTCCCCCTCTCCCCCTTGTGGCCGCCACCCTAGATGGGATCTAGGGCTGCCGCACCCCTTGGGGTGGGAACCCTAGGTGGGGGCACAGCCCTCCCTCTCCCCCTATATATAGTGGAGGCAAAGGGGCAGCCCAACACACACGATTCAATCTCCCTGTTGGTGCAGCCCTACCCCTCTTCCTCCTCGTCTCTCGTAGTGCTTGGCGAAGCCCTGCTGGAGTCCCGCGCTCCTCCACCACCACCACGCCATCGTGCTGCTGCTGGATGGAGTCTTCCCCAACCTCTCCTTCTCCCCATGCTAGATCAAGGCGTAGGAGACGTCACCGGGCTGTACGTGTGTTGAACACGGAGGTGCCGTCCGTTCGGCACTAGGATCATCGGTGATTTGGATCACGACGAGTACGACTCCATCAACCCCGTTCACTTGAACGCTTCCGCTTAGCGATCTACAAGGGTATGTAGATGCACTCTCCTTCCCCTCGTTGCTGGTTTCTCCATAGATAGATCTTGGTGACACGTAAGAAAATTTTGAATTTCTGCTACGTTACCCAACAGATCGATCCAGGTCCTGCGCTCGTGTCGCGATGCCTGTGGAGCACCGACTTGGAGGGGTGCTCCCGCAGAGGACTCAGATAGGAAAGCTCCAAATGATTGGGGTAGAAAACACTCGCGAGGGCGCCCGCGAACCTCCCTCGCGAGACTTGTGCGAGAGAAAACGAGGCAAGCAAGCGAGAAAGACAAAGAGTCACAAGCCAGGAATGTCAGCAACTCCAATAAAACTTCAAACGGGAGTAAACAAGCCAACTACAGAAAGCAAATGGGAAAGCTGCGTCCGGCACCTATTCTAGTCTTCGACGTCTTCTCACTAGCACGGAGCTAAGTGCTGCCACTGGGTGTGGGTGGGAGCCCTCGAGGACCGAGGGCGGCACTCCAGAGACTCCGGGGCGTGTACAACCCCACTCATTATTATGTGAGAGTGTCACGGGCGTCGAGCTTCATAGGCACCGGGCCTTTCCTAAAACGCAGCAGCTTCACAGGCATTCGCCTTCTTCACAGGCACCGGGCCTTTCCCAAATCGCAGCAGCTTCACAGGCATTCGCCTTCTTCACAGGCACCGGGCCTTTCCCTAAACGCAGCAGCTTCACAGGCATTCGCCTTCTTCACAGGCACCGGGCCTTTCCCAAAACGTAGCAGCTTCACAGGCATTCACCTTCTCCACAGGCACCGGGCCTTTCCTAGGCGCTAGGCCTCGCTCAGGGATAGAACCTCCGGAGATGTTGAATGTTCCACGCGTTCTGGACGGGTACCCCCTCCGGGGTCTCCAAGCGCGCGGAGCCAGGCCTGGAAACATGAGCAACCTTGAATGGGCCCTCCCACATGGGAGAGAGCTTGTGAAGCCCCTCCCTGGAGAGAACCCGTCTAAGCACGAGATCCCCTACCTCAAGAGTTCTGGGGCGGATGTTGCGGCAGTGGTATCGTCGCAACGCTTGTTGATACCTTGCCGCTCGTAGTGCGGCTTCTTGACGGCGTTCCTCCCCCAGCACGAGATCCGTCCCCCGCATGGCATCTTGCTGGGTCTCGTCGAACGCCAGGACCTATGCGGAGCGACGCCTGACCTCGTGAGGGAGAACAGCCTCTGCTCCATAGACGAGGAAGAATGGGGTCTCGCTAGTCGGCTTGGTCGCAGTTGTGCGGATTGAACACAGCACGGACTGGAGCTCGTCGTACCAGCCCCTGCCGCAGGCTTCCAGCTTCTTCTTAAAGGTCCTGGCTTTGAGGTCCCTCGGGACCTCCGCGTTGGCCCGCTCGGCCTGGCCGTTGCTTCGGGGGTGTGCTACCGAAGCGTAGCATATCTGCGTTCCAAGGTTAGCACAGTATGTTTTGAAGAGATTACTGGTGAATTGCAAACCGTTGTCGGTGATGATGCGGTTGGGCACACCAAATCGGCTCACGAGGCCCTTGATGAATTTGACCGCTGAGCCTACCGGGATTGTGCGGACGGCTTCCACCTCAGCCCACTTGGTGAATTTGTCCACGGCGACGTAGAGGTAGCGATAGTCCCCTGGCGCCCGAGGAAACGGGCCCAAAATGTCCATCCCCCAAACTGTGAACGGCCATGAGAGGGGTATAGTCTATAGACCCCCCGCAGGCTGATGGATCTGCTTAGCGTGAAACTGGCAGGCCTCGCAAGCCTTCACAAGCTCAACGGCGTCGTTGAGTGCTGTGGGCCAATAGAATCCACTACGGAACGCCTTGCCGACGAGGGCCCGTGACGACGAGTGGTGCCCGCAGTCTCCGCCGTGTATGTCCGCCAGTAGCTCCTTCCCTTGCTCTCGGGAGATGCAACATAGGGACACATCATTTGGTCACTTCCTATAGAGCTCTCCATCCCTGAGGCAATAAGTTGTGGCCTGCCGCGCCACACGCTCCACTTCCTCCTCATTCTCCGGCAGAGTCCCTTGCATCAGGTAGTTCTTGAGCTCCGGGATCCAACACCCTTCCTGAGGCTCTAACGCTAGGAGCAGGCGTGCCCCTGAGGCTGGGCCGCAGACCTGGGCTCCTGAGGCAGGCGGCTGAGGGAGCTCCTCCCTTGGTTGCACCGTGCTCGACCGTGATGGCACCGCCGAGGGTTTGAAGAGCCGCTCCTTGAAGACGCCAGGCTCCTGAGGCAGCCGCCTAGATGCCCTCTTGGCAATGTCATCAGCCTCCTGATTGGTTCCGCGAGGCACATGCTGCAACTCCAGCCCCCATAACTGTTTCTCCATCTTGCGAACCTTAGTGATGTAGGCTTCCGTGTGCTCGTCCTTTGGCTCGTATATCTTGTTGGAGAAGTTGACGAGGAGCTGCGAATCATCCTTGATGATGAGGCGCTTCGATCCTAAGGCAATTGCGGCCTTCAAGCGTGCTATTAGGGCTTCGTACTCCGCTATGTTGTTGGAGACCTTTTCTCCGTGCTAGAAGCAAAGTTGTACGGCGTAGTAGAGTTTGTCCTGGGTCGGGGATACGAGCACTGCGCCAGCTCCCGCATCACGTTGGGAGAATGCCCCATCAAAGTACATGACCCAGCCATCCGGTGCTTCACTTCCAGGGGAAAGTGATCGGTCTTCGCCTGCCTCGAGACCCGGCGCTTCTGCTCATTCTGCCACGAAATCCGCAAGTGCGGCTCCCTTGATGACTCTGGTCGTACTGAATTCTAGCTGAAATGCCTGTAGCTCAATGTTCCATTCAGCAACCCTTCCAGCTGAGTTGGGGCTCCTGAGCACTCTTTCTAAGGGGTATGCTGAGACGACTTTGATGGGATGTCCTTGGAAGTAGTGGCGCAGCTTGCGTGAGGCCACTAGTAGCGTGAGGAGGAGTTTTTGAGGCATGGGATACCGTGCCCTTGTGTCCCGTAGCACCGCGCTGACGAAGTACACGGGATGATCGACGAGGTTGTGGGTGCTGGCGCAGCTTGCGTACTCCAGACGTCTAGGCCTCTCTTGAGACGACGGAGCTCCCAGTGCTTGGTCGCCTGAAGAGGCCTCTCCTGCTTCGGGTGCGTTCTCCTGCTGCGGCTGTTCCTTTCCGGCTGCGGTTGCGGCCTTCGTGAGGCCCTCCTGGCTCTTCTTTGCTCTAGTTCGAACAGTCGATGCGGCCTTCGCACAGCGGTCCTCCCTGACCGCCACCAGGGCTGCGCTAGCGGAGTAGGGGGTGGCCGCAAGGTAGAGCACCAGGGGCTCCCGAGGACACGGAGCTACCATCACTGGTGGACTGGTAAGGTACCTCCTGAGGTCTTGGAATGCCTTGTCGGCCTCTTCAGTCCATTCGAAGGGGCCCTTTTTCTTCATCAGCTTGAAGAAGGGCAGCGCTCGTTCCCCCAGCTTGGAGATGAAGCGCCCTAGCGCAGTCACACGCCCGGTGAGCTTCTGCATTTCACTGAGGGTCCTCGGCGGGCTCATGTCTTCGACTGCCTTGACCTTCTCCGGGTTGGCCTCGATGCCCCTATGGGATACGAGGAAACCCAGGAGCTTGCCCGAGGGGACTCCAAACACGCACTTCTCCGGGTTGAGCCATAGGTCCACTTCGTTGAGGCTTGCAAAGGTTTCTTCCAGGTCCTGTATCAGGGTTCTTGCCTCACGAGACTTCACCACAATGTCATCGACGTAAGCTTCAGCATTCCTCCCTAGCTGCCGGCCTAAGGCGATGTACATCAGCCGCTGAAAGGTCGCGCCTGCGTTGCGCAACGCAAACGTCATGCACGTATAGCAGTACACTACACACAGGGTCAGGAAACCCGAGAAGGCATCTAGGAAGCACAATAGGTCACACTCTGTGGTGGAGTCGACTATCTGGTCAATGCGGGGGAGCGGAAATGGATCCTGCGGGCAGGCCTTGTTGAGGTTGGTGAAGTCGACGCACATGCGCTCCTTTCCTCCCTTTTTTGGCACAACGACCGGATTAGCCAGCCAATCAGGGTAGCGGACCTCGCGGATAACTCCTGCCGCCTCTAGCTTCCGGGTCTCTTGGACGATGAAAGCCTATTTTTCATTAGACTGCCGCCTTGCCTTCTGCTTCACGGGGCGCACATTGGGGCACACGTTGAGGTGATGCTCAATCACTCCCCCTGGGACCCCTTCTAACTGATCAGGTTCCCACGCGAACACCTTCTTGTTCGCACGCAGGAACCTGATCAGGGCCTTCTCCTGCTCGGGCTCGAGGTTGGCCCCTATGGTGAAGGTGGCGCTAGTGGGCCCATCCTCGTCGACTGGTACCTTCTTGGTTTCCGCCTTGTCTTGGGTGAACAACTGCTTCTTTTTAGTCGGCGCAGCCCCCTTGGGCTCGAGGGTGTCGATGCTAGTGGGCTGCACCTCCGCGGCCGCCCTGAAAACAAGCTGGAGCACCTGCAGCGCGTCCCTTGTGTCTCCTGACATGGTGAGGACGCCGCTGCTCCCAGGCATCTTCATGAGGTTGTACGCCGGGTGAGTTGCTTCCATGAACTGAGCCAAGGCCGGATAGCCGAGGATGGCATTGTAGGGTAGGCCAATGAGGGCGATGTCAAAGTCGATCAGCTCCGTGCGGAAGTTGTCGTAGGTGCGGAAGGTCACTGGGAGGTGAATCTGTCCCAAGGAGGTGGTGGAACCGGCTCCGATGCCCGAGAAAGGCCTGCTGGGTTCGAGCCGCTCCAGCGGCATGTGGAGGAGGCCGAAGGCCTCCATCGAGAGCACGTTGAGGCCGGCACCACCATCGATGAGGGTCCTAGTGACAGCCACTTGGCAGATGGTGGGGGTGCACAGCATCGGGTGCGCACCCAAACCAATGGGGTTGAAGGGGTGGTCCTCCGAGTCGAAGGTCAGATCGGCCTCGGGCGCCACCCAGCCCGGGGGGGCTTCTCGGCGCTTGGAGGCGATGCTGATCCCGCGGGTGAACCGATTGACATGATGGCTCGAGGGTGGTGCCTGGGAGCCACCCAGGAGAGCTGCAACGACGGGCGGCGCTGGTGCGGCGAAACGAACGAGGAAGAGGTCGCGCAGCTCCTCCCAGGAGGTGACAGAGGCCATCGGCAAGTGGAGGAGCCACGCACGCGGGACGCCGGTGAGGGCTATGGGTAACCAGTTGGCCATCATCCGGTCGTCACCCCGGGCTCTAAGGACAGCCTCCTCGTACGCCAGCAGGAAAATCATCGGGTCCGTCGCGCCGTTGTAGCGCGGCGGCGTCTCGGGCTTGAACTTGCGCGGCCACTGCACCTGTCGCAGGGCGAGGGCCAAGGCCTGGAGCCCCCTGGCCCCAGTGTAGGCATCCATTGCTGGAGCGGGCGGCACGTTGTCCGCCATGAGGGCGGGATGCGATGTCGGGGGAGAGCGGGTCGTCAGGAGGGAGGACTCCGGCGCACCCCAACCTGGCGCGCCAAATGTCGGATTTCGGGTTCCGACGGACCCTTGAGGTTCGAACACTGGGGTGTGCGCGGGGATCTCTCCCCTATCGATCTAAGTCCAATCTCCTCGCGTGATCTAAGCCGGAAACAACGAACAACACATGGGACACGAGGTTTATACTGGTTCGGGCCACCGTTGTGGTGTAATACCCTACTCCAGTGTGTGATATGGTGGATTGCCTCAGGGGCTGATGATGAAAAGTACAAGGGTAGAACAGCCTCGCAAGAGGTGTTCTTGAGCTGGTGCGACGAACTGCTAGGGTGAGTTCAGTCGCCTCTCTCTCTCTCTCTGCTAGGGCTCTACCAGATTTCTAGATGTCCCTCTACTATGTGTGGCTAGTTATATTTATAGAGGCCCTGGGCCTCTCCCCAAATAATGAGCGGGAAGGGCGCCAACAAATGGCCATTTTGAAGGGGAACATCTAGTACAAGTTATCCTGACCAAAGGTGGTCTTCGGCTGCCAAAAGTACTGGTGATGACGCCGTCTTGGGCTCCACGGTGACCTCCGTCCTACCGCTCTGCTGGTCTTGGTCTCGTTGCACCGGAATGGTAACCTTTGCCCGACGCCTTGGCTTGTTCTTGCCCCCTTTGCACCAAAGGGGAAACAAGGAAACTGCGCAGGCCGGCGCCTGCCTGGCCTCGATCGTCATGGCTTGCGTCACGGGCTCCTCGCGAGGTATCCCCGCTTTGATCTCTCCGCCTCCTCGCGAGTCTGCCTGACGAGGCTGCCTCTGAGGAAGCTTCCTGTCGTCCGCCCCGCGAGGCTTGGGCCCTCGTGAGGGTCTTGAGCTTGAGCCGATGAAGATAGGCCGCGCTGTGCCCCCACTTGAGCCACGCCGCAGGCCGCAGGCAGGCAAGTCTAGGGACCCCCGTTCCCAGAACACCGACACATATGGTGTCTAGCTTGCATTACTTCTATTTTCTTGAAAATCCTTCTGCTTAGTTTACACATTGTGGCTGTGAATATGTCACGCCGTCCAGTTTTTCTTACATATTCCATCGTCATACGGTTGTCTTACATTAAAGTATTGCTTGTCTGTATCATGCATCAATGAGTTCTGAAGAGCGATTTTATTCTTTTGTGTTGTGGCTACGGCTTGACATGGCAAAGTCAAAAAATAGCAAGGAAAATAATATAGTAGGGAATGGTGTTACTCGTCGGGTGCAATGGAAAATGATCTCCCTCGAGATTTTGTTGGTACTTATAGTGAAGTAGTAGGTCCAAGTCCACCAGTTGCAGCATCCCCTTCCACTGTACCAGCATCTTAATGAGTTACTCGTTGGTTTGCTCCGCAACTGGCCTATTCCCAAGTTGCCTTCACACCTAACACTACTTCCGAAGCACTGCTAACACAATAGGACTTCGTGATACATCTCCAATGTATCTATAATTTTTGATTGTTCCATGCTATTATATTATCTGTTTTGGATGTTTATGGGCTTTATTATACACATTTATATTATTTTTGGGACTAACCTATTAACCCAGAGCCTAGTGCCAATATCTGTCTTTTTCCTTGTTTTAGAGTATCGCAGAAAAGGAAAATCAAATGGAGTCCAATTGACCTGAATTGTTGTTTTCTTGCCTATTTCAGTGTTTCGAAGAAAAGAAATATCAAACGGAGTCCAAACGGAATGAAACCTTCAGGAGAGTTATTTTTGGAACGGAAGCAATCCAGGAGACTTGGAGTATATGTCAGGGAAGCTTTGAGGTGACCATGAGGCAGGGAGGCGTGCCTGCCCCCTTGGGCGCACCCCCACCCTCGTGGGCCCCTTGTGGCTCCCCTGACCGACTTATTTCGCCTATATATGTCCATATACCCTAAAAACACCAGGGAACAGAATAGATCAGAAGTTCTGTCGCCAGAAGCCTCCATAGCCACCGAAAACCAATCTAGACCCGTTCCGGCACCCTGTCAGAGGGGGGAATCCCTCTCCGGTGGCCATCTTCATCATCCCGGCGCTCTCCATGACGAGGACAGAGTATTTCTCCCTCGGGGCTGAGGGTATGTACCAGTAGCTATGTGCTTGGTCTCTCTCTCTCGTGTTCTTGAGGTGGTACGATCTTGATGTATCGCGAGCTTTGCTATTATAGTTGGATCTTATGATGTTTCCCCCCTCTACTCTCTTGTGATGAATTGAGTTTTCCTTTTAAAGTTATCTTATCGGATTGAGTCTTTAAGGATTTGAGAACACTTGATGTATGTCTTGCATGTGCTTATCTGTGGTGACAATGGGATATCACGTGATCCACTTGATGTATGTTCTGGTGATCAACTTGCGAGTTCCGTGACCTCGTGAACTTATGCATAGGGGTTGGCACACGTTTTCGTCTTGACTCTCTGGTAGAAACTCTGGGGCACTCTTTGAAGTTCTTTGTGTTGGTTGAATAGTTGAATCTGAGATTGTGTGATGCATATCGTATAATCATACCCACGGATACTTGAGGTGACATTGTAGTATCTAGGTGACATTAGGGTTTTGGTTGATTTGTGTCTTAAGGTGTTATTCTAGTACGAACTCTATGATAGATCGATCAGAAAGGATAACTTTTAGGTGGTTTTGCACCCTACCATAATCTCTGCGTTTGTTCTCCGCTATTAGTGACTTTGGAGTGACTCTTTGTTGCATGTTTAGGGATAGTTATATGATCCAATTATGTTATTATTGTTGAGAGGACTTGCACTAGTGAATGTATGAACCCTAGGCCTTGTTTCCTAGCATTGCAATACCGTTTGTGCTCACTTTTATCATTAGTTACCTTGCTGTTTTTATATTTTCAGATTACAAAAACCTATATCTACTATCCATATTGCACTTGTATCACCATCTCTTCGCCGAACTAGTGCACCTATACAATTTACCATTGTATTGGGTGTGTTGGGGACGCAAGAGACTCTTTGTTATTTGGTTGAAGGGTTGTTTAAGAGAGACCGTCTTCATCCTACGACTCCCACGGATTGATAAACCTTAGGTCATGCACTTGAGGGAAATTTGCTACTGTCCTACAAACCTCTGCACTTGGAGGCCCAACAACGTCTACAAGAAGAAGGTTGTGTAGTAGACATCACTTGGCAAGATCAGATGAACCTCGTGAGCATCAACACCAAGACGGTACCTGACCGAGTCAAGTTGTAGTTGCATGCTCCTTTATATGTACTCTCACAGTTTGATGTGCATTAACACTTTCCATATTCGTTGTTGAACTACCACCATGGCGCAAGCGAAAACAGACATCAGGGATAATACTTGATAGATTAACAAAATCTAAAGGAGGAAGAATGTGGATCCATTTTGAGGCAGGTTTAAAAAGGCCACGTGATGCTACCGAGTCAACCAAGTTAGTATCAGAGGCAGTCGTTGCCGTTAGGTGTTGTCGCGGGAAACCACGACCAACTATGGGACCAGGAGGTTGAAGGAAATATGCCCTAGAGGCAATAATAAAGTTATTATTTATTTCCATATATCACGATAAATGTTTATTATTCATGCTAGAATTGTATTAACCGGAAACTTAGTACATGTGTGAATACATAGACAAACAGAGTGTCACTATTTTGCCTCTACTTGACTAGCTCGTTGAATCAATGATGGTTATGTTTCCTAACCATAGACATGAGTTGTCATTTTATTAATGGGATCACATCATTAGAGAATGATGTGATTGACTTGACCCATTCCGTTAGCTTAGCACGATGATCGTTTAGTATGTTGCTATTGCTTTCTTCATGACTTATACATGTTCCTGTGACTATGAGATTATGCAACTCCCGAGTACCGGAGGAACACTTTGTGTGCTACCAAACGTCACAACATAACTGGGTGATTATAAAGGTGCTCTACAGGTGTCTGTGATGGTACTTGTTGAGTTGGCATAGATCGAGATTAGGATTTCTCACTCCAATTGTCGGAGAGGTATCTCTGGGCCCTCTCGGTAATACACATCACTATAAGCATTGCAAGCATTGTGACTAATGAGTTAGTTGCGAGATGATGTATTACGGAACGAGTAAAGAGACTTTCCGGTAATGAGATTGAACTAGGTATGAGGATGTCGACGATCAAATCTCGGGCAAGTAACATACCGATGACAAAGGGAACAACGTATGTTGTTATGCGGTTTGACCGATAAAGATCTTCGTAGAATATGTAGGAACCAATATGAGCATCCAGGTTCCGCTATTGGTTATTGACCGGAGACGAGTCTCGGTCATGTCTACATAGTTCTCGAACCCGTAGGGTCCGCACGCTTATAGTTCGATGACGATCGGTATTATGAGTTTATGTGTTTTGATGTACCGAAGGTATTTCGGAGTCCCGGATGTGATCACGGACATAACGAGGAGTCTCAAAATGGTTGAGACGTAAATATTGATTTATTGGACGGCTATATTCGGACACCAGAAGTGTTCCGAATGATTTCAGAGAAAACCAGAGTGCCGGAGGGGTTACCGGAACCCCCCGGGGAAGTAATGGGCCTTAGTGGGCCTGAGGGGAGAGAGATGGCTGCAGCCCAGGAGGTGGCGTGCCCCCTCCCATGAGGAGTCGAAATTGGACTAGGGGAGGGAGCACGACCCCTCTTTCCCTCTCCCTCTCCCTCTGTTTCCTTCCCCCTTCCCCCTTCCTAGCAGGACTAGGAAAGGATGAATCCTACTCCTACTAGGAGGAGGATTCCTCCTCTCCTTGGGGCGCACCAAGGCCAGCCGGCCTCCCTTGATCCTTTATATACGGGGGCGGGGGGGGCACCCAAAGAAATAGAAGTTGATTGTCCCAAGCCGTATGCGGTGCCCCCCTCCACCATAATCCACCTCGATCATATCATAGTGGTGCTTAGGTGAAGCCCTGCATCGGTAGCAACATCATCACCGTCATCACGCTGTCGTGCTGACGGAATTCTCCCGTGAAGCTCTGATGGATCGGAGTTCGTGGGACGTCATCAAGCTGAACGTGTGCTGAACTCGGAGGTGTCGTGCGTTCGGTACTTGGATCGGTCGAATCATGAAGACGTACGACTACATCAACCACGTTCTCATAACGCTTCCGCTTACGGTCTATGATGGTACATGGACGATACTCTCCCCTCTCGTTGCTATGCAACTCCATGATCTTGCGTGTGCGTAGGAATTTTTTTGAAATTGCTACGTTCCCCAACAGTGGTATCCGAGCCAGGTTTATGCGTAGATGTTATATGCACGAGTAGAACACAAAGGAATTGTGGGCGTGGATATATACATATTGCTTGCCGTCACTAGTTGATTCTTGATTCAACGGCATTGTTGGATGAAGCGGTCCAGATTGACATTACGCTTATGCTTTCGCGAGACTGGTTCTACCGACTTGCTTTGCACATGGGTGGCTAGTGGGTGTCTGTTTCTCCAGCTTTATTTGAGTCGGATTCAATGAACACGGTTCTTTCTGAAGATCAAAAAGCAATCACTATACTGTGTTGTTCTTTTTGATGCGTAGGTAAGAATGGTTCTTGCTCAGCCTGTAGCAGCCACGTAAAACTTGCAACAACAAAGTAGAGGATGTCTAACTTGTTTTTGCAGGCATGTTGTGATGTGATATGGTCAAGACATGATGCTAAATTTTATTGTATGAGATGATCATGTTTTATAACACAGTTATCGGCAACTGGTAGCAGCCATATGGTGGTCGCTTTATTGTATGAAATGCAATCACCATGTAATTGCTTTACTCTATCACTAAGCGGTAGCGATAGTCATGGAGGCAATAGTTGGCGTGACGAAAACGATGCTTGGATGGAGATCAAGGTGTCAAGCTGGTGACGATGGTGATCATGACGGTGCTTTGGAGATGGAGATCACAGGCACAAGATGCTGATGGCCATATCATATCACTTATATTGATTGCATGTGATGTTTACCCTTTATGCATATTATTTTGCATAGATCGACGATAGCATTATAAGATGATCTCTCACTAAATTTCAAGGTAAAAGTGTTCTCCCTGAGTATGCACCGTTGCGAAAGTTCGTCATGCCGAGACACCACGTGATGACAGGGTGTGATAAGCTCTACATTCACATACAATGGGTGCAAGCCATTTTTGCACACGCAGAATACTCGGGTTAAACTTGACGAGCCTAGCATATGCAAATATGGCCTCGGAACACTGAGACCGAAAGGTCGAGCGTGAATCATATAGTAGATATGATCAACATAGTGATGTTCACCATTGAAAACTACTCCATCTCACGTGATGATCGGACATGGTTTAGTTGATATGGATCATGTGATCACTTAGATGATTAGAGGGATGTCTGTCTCAGTGGGAGTTCTTAAGTAACATGATTAATTGAACTTTAATCATCATGAACTTAGTACCTGATAGTATTTTGCATGTCTATGTTGTTGTAGATAGATGGCCCGTGTTGTTGTTCCGTTGAATTTTAATGCGTTCCTTGAGAAAGCAAAGTTGAAAGATGATGGTAGCAATTACACGGACTAGGTCCGTAACTTGAGGATTATCCTCATTGCTGCACAGAAGAATTACGTACTGGAAGCACCGCTAGGTGCCAAACCTACTGCAGGAGCAACGCCAGATGTTATGAACGTCTGGCAGAGCAAAGCTGATGGCTACTCGATAGTTCAGTGTGCCATGCTTTACGGCTTAGAACCGGGACTTCAACGATGTTTTGAATGTCATGGAGCATATGAGATGTTCCAGGAGTTGAAGTTAATATTTAAAGAAAATGCCCGAATTGAGAGATATGAAGTCTCCAATAAGTTCTACAGCTGCAAGATGGAGGAGAATAGTTCTGTCAGTGAACATATACTCAGAATGTCTGGGTACCACAACCACTTGACTCAACTGGGAGTTAATCTTCCTATTGATAGTGTCATTTACAGAGTTCTTCAATCACTGCCACCAAGCTACAAGAGCTTCGTGATGAACTATAATATGCAAGGGATGGATAAGACGATTCCTGAGCTCTTCGCAATGCTAAAGGATGCGGAGGTAGAAATCAAGAAGGAGCATCAAGTGTTGATGGTCAACAAGACCACCAGTTTCATGAAAAAGGGAAAGGGAAGAAGGGGAACTTCAAGAAGAACGGCAAGCAAGTTGCTGATCAAGTGAAGAAGCCCATGTCTGGACCTAAACCTGAGACTGAGTGCTTCTACTCCAAAGGGACTGGTCACTGGAAGCGGAACTGCCCCAAGTATTTGGCGGATAAGAAGGATGGCAAGGTGAACAAAGGTATATATGATATACATGTTATTGATGTGTACCTTACTAATGCTCGTAGTAGCACCTGGGTATTTGATATTGGTTCTGTTGCTAATATTTGCAACTCGAAACAGGGGCTATGGATTAAGCGAAGATTGGCTAAGGACGAGGTGACGATGCGCGTGGGAAATGGTTCCAAAGTCGATGTGATCGCGGTTGGCACGCTACCTCTACATCTACCTTCGGGATTATATCTGGATCTTGTTTAATGTGAGATGGTTATTAATTTAAATCTGAGAATAATGATTGTTCTATTTATATGAGTAATATCTTTTATGGTCATGCACCCTTGAAGAGTGGTCTATTTTTGATGAATCTCGATAGTAGTGATACACATATCCATAATATTGAAGCTAAAAGATGTAGAGTTGATAATGACAGTGCAACTTATTTGTGGCACTGCCATTTAGGTCATATTGGTGTAAAGTGCATGAAGAAAATCCATTCTGATGGACTTTTGGAATCACTTGATTATGATTCACTTGCTACTTGCGAAGCATGCCTCATGAGAAAGATGACTAAAACGCCGTTCTCCGGAACTATGGAGCGAGCAACAGATTTGTTGGAAATCATACATACTGATGTGTGTGGTCCGATGAATATTGAGGCTCACGGTCGGTATCGTTATTTTCTCACCTTCACAGATGATTTGCGCAGATATGGGTATGTCTACTTAATGAAACATAAGTCTGAAACATTTGAAAAGTTCAAAGAATTTTAGAGTGAAGTGGGAAATCATCTTAACAAGAAAATAAAGTTTCTACGATCTGATCGTCGAGGAGAATATTTGAGTTACGAGTTTGCTCTTCATTTGAAACAATGCGGAATAGTTTCGCAACTCACGCCACCCGGAACACCACAGTGTAATGGTGTGTCCGAACGTCGTAATCGTACTTTACTAGATATGGTGCGATCTATGATGTCTCTTACCGATTTACCACTATCGTTTTTGGGTTATGCTTTAGAGACGGCTGCATTCACGTTAAATAGGGCACCGTCTAATCCGTTGAGACGATACCGTATGAACTATGGTTTGGCTACAAACCTAAGCTGTCGTTTCCTAAAGTTTGGGGTTGTGATGCTTATGTGAAAAAGTTTCAGGCTAATAAGCTCAAACCCAAATCGGAAAAATGTGTCTTCATAGAATACCCCAAAAAATAAACTGTTGGGTACACCTTCTATCACAGATCCAAAAGGCAAGATATTTGTTGCTAAGAGTGGATCCTTTCTAGAGAAGAAGTTTCTCTCGAAAGAAGTGAGTGGGAGGAATGTAGAGCTTAATGAGGTAATTGTACCTTCTCCCGAATTAGAAAGTAGTTCATCACAGAAATCAGTTCTAGTGATCTCTAAACCAATTAGTGAGGAAACTAATGATGATGATCATGAAACTTTAGATCAAGTTACTACCGAACCTCGTAGGACAACCAGAGTATGGTCCGCACCAGAGTGGTCTGGTAATCCTTTCTGGAAGTCATGTTACTAGACCATGAGGAACCTACGAACTATGAGGAAGCGATGATGAGCCCAGATTCCGCGAAATGGCTTGAGTCCATGAAATCTGAGATGGGATCCATGTATGAGAACATAGTACGGACTTTGATTGACTTGCCCAATGATCAGTGAGTCATTGAGAATAAATGGATCTTCAAGAGGAAGACGGACGCTGATAGTAGTGTTACTATCTACAAAGCTCGAATTGTCGGAAAAATGTTTTCGACAAGTTCAAGGTGTTGACTACAATGAGATTTTGTCACTCGTATCGATGCTTAAAAGTTTGTCCGAATCATGTTAGCAGTTGCCGCATTTCATGAAATCTGGCAAATGGATGTCAAAACTACATTCCTTAATGGATTTCTTAAAGAAGAGTTGTATATGATGCAACCAGAAGGTTTTGTTGATCCTAAAGGTTCTAACAATGTAAGCAAGCTCCAGCAATCCATCTATGGACTGGTGCAAGCATCTCGGAGTTGGAATATATGCTTTGATAAAGTGATCAAAGCATGTGGTTTTATACAGACTTGCGGTGAAGGCTGTATTTACAAGAAAGTGAGTGGGAGCACTACAACATTTCTGATAAGTATATGTGAATGACATATTGTTGATCGGAAATAATGTGGAATTTTATGGAAAGCATAAAGGAGTGTGTGAAAAGATTTTTTCAAAGAAAAACATCGATGAAGCTGCTTACACATTGAGCATCAAGATCTATAGAGATAGATCAAGACGATTGATAAGTTTTTTCAATGAATACATACCTTGACAAGATTTTTAAGTAGTTCAAAATGGAACAGTCAAAGAAGGAGTTCTTTCCTCTGTTGCAAGGTGTGAAGTTGAGTAAAGACTCAAAACCCGACCACAACAGAAAATAGAAAGATAATGAAAAGTCATTTCCTATGCCTCGGTCATAGGTTCTATAAAGTATGTTATGCTATTTACCGATCCTATTGTATACTTTAGCATGATTCTGGCAAGGGAGTACAATAGTGATCTAGGAGTAGATCACTGGACAGCGGTCAAAATTATCCTTACAGGACTAAGGAAATATTTCTCGGTTATGGAGGTGATAAAAGAGTTCGTCGTAAAGAGTTACGTCGATGCAAGCTTTTTACATCAATCTAGATGACTCTAAGTCTCGATCAGGATACATATTGAAAGTGGGAGTGAGGGAGTCCTGGATTAGGGGGTGTCCGGATGGCCGGACTATACCTTCAGCCGGACTCCTGGACTATGAAGATACAAGATTGAAGACTTCGTCCCGTGTCCGGAAGGGACTTTCCTTGGCGTGGAAGGCAAGCTTGGCGATACGAATATGCAGATCTCCTACCATTGTAACCGACTCTATGTAACCCTAACCCTATCCGGTGTCTATATAAACCGGAGGGTTTTAGTCCGTAGGACAACATACACATCAGCAATCATGCCATAGGCTAGCTTCTAGGGTTTAGCCTCTCTGATCTCGTGGTAGATCTACTCTTGTACTACCCATATCATCAATATTAATCAAACAGGACGTAGGGTTTTACCTCCATCGAGAGGGCCCGAACCTGGGTAAAACTTCGTGTCCCTTGCCTCCTGTTACCATCCGGCCTAGACGCACAGTTCAGGACCCCCTACCTGAGATCCGCCGGTTTTGACACCGACATTGGTGCTTTCATTGAGAGTTCCTCTGTGTCGTCGCCGTCAGGCTCAATGGCTCCTACGATCATCAATAGCGATGCAGTCCAGGGTGAGACCTTCCTCCCCGGACAGATCTTTGTCTTCGGCGGCTTCGCACTACGGGCCAATTCACTTGGCCGTCTGGAGCAGATCGAAAGCTACGCCCCTGGCCGTCAGGTCAGATTTGGAAGTTTAAACTACACGGCTGACATCCGCGGGGACTTGATCTTCGACGGATTCGAGCCACTTCCGAGCATGCCGCACTGCCCCAACGAGCATGATCTAGCTCTGCAGCCGAACAGTGCCCAGGAGGCCGCACCCGCATCAGCTTCGACCCTTAATTCGGAGCCAACTGCGCCGATCGAGGATGGGCGGTTGGACGCCACCTCGGGGGCTGCGATCGCAACAGCGATTGAGCCGAACACCAGCCCCGTACTCTGCAAGACTCGTGACTCCAAGGAGCTGGACTCCTCTCCGGACTCCGAACCCTCCGCGCCCCTGCCGATCGAATCCGATTGGGCGCCGATCATGGAGTTTACTGCCGCGGACATCTTTCAGCACTCGCCTTTCGGCGATATCCTGAAGACACTGAAGTCTCTCTCTTTATCAGGAGAGCCCTGGGCGGACTATGGTCAGCAAGGTTGGGATTCGGACGATGAAGAAATTCAAAGCCCACCCACCACCCACTTTGTAGCCACTGTCGACGACTTAACCGACATGCTCGACTTCGACTCCGAAGACATCGATGGTATGGACGCCGATGAAGGAGACGATGAAGAACCAGCGCCTATCAGGCCCTGGAAAGCCACCTCGTCATATGACATATACATGGTGGACACCCCAAAAGAAGGAGATGGTGATGGAACAGTGGAGGATGACCCCTCCAAGAAACAGCCTAAGCGCCGGCGTCAGCGGCGCCGCTCAAAATCCCGCCAAAACAAATACGATGATTCCAGCACGAGAGATAATAATACTCCGGAAAGTGCCGAAGAAAACCCCCTCCAGCAAAAATTAGCACAGGAGGATGGAGAAACCAGCCCTCATGAGAGAGCGGCAGACAGAGAGGTCGAGGACAATAATTATATGCCTCCCTCCGAAGACGAGGAAAGCCTCGACGACGACGAATTCGTCGTGCCAGAGGATCTCGTTGAGCAAGAGCATTTTCAACGCAGGCTTATGGCCACGGCAAGAAGCCTCAAGAAAAAACATCAACAGCTTAGAGCTGATCAAGATTTGCTAGTCGACAGATGGACTGAAGTCCTTGCGGCCGAAGAGCATAAACTTGAATGCCCCTCCAAGAGCTACCCAAAGCGCAGGTTGCTACCCCGATTAGAGGAGGAAGCACTTGATGCGGCCGACCGGCCACCTCGTGGCCGCGACAGAGAGGCCTCTCGGCCCTCCACTCAAGCCGCACCCCGTACCAAGGCACGGGAATATGCACCGGACTTATGAGATATGTTGGAGGACAAGGCAAGGCAAACAAGATCGATCTACGGATCGCGGGGGCGCCCCATGGCTCGAGACGGTAACCGTCATGCCGGCCACAAATTTGGGAGGGCCGAACACAGTAGACAAAGCTCATCGGAGTTGTGTCATGATATAGCCCAGTACAGAGGCGCCGCACACCCACTATGCTTCACAGACAAAATAATGGATCATTGAATCCCCGAGGGTTTCAAACCCGTAAATATCGAATCATATGATCGCACAACAGATCCTGCGGTATGGATCGAGGATTATCTCCTTCATATCCACATGGCCCGCAGCGATGATTTCCACGCCATCAAATACCTCCCACTCAAGCTTAAAGGACCAGCTCGGCATTGGCTTAACAACTTGCCAATAGGATCAATCAGTTGTTGGGAGGACCTGGAAGCCGCATTCCTCGACAATTTCCAGGGCACTTATGTGCGATCCCCAGACGCCGATGACCTAAGTCACGTAATTCAGCAGCCAGAGGAATTGGCCAGGTAATTCTGGACACGGTTCCTAACAAAGAAAAATCAAATAGTCGACTGTCCGGACGCTAAGGCCCTAGCAGCTTTCAAGCACAATATCCGTGTTGAGTGGCTGGCCCGGCACCTTGGACAGGAAAAGCCAAAATCCATGGCAGCACTCACGACACTCATGACCCGCTTTTGCATGGGAGAAGACAACTGGCTTGCTCGTAGCAACAATATGACCAAGAACCCTGGTAATTCGGACACCAAGAACAGTAGTGGCAGGTCGCGTCGCAACAAGCAGAAGCGCCGCATTAACGGCGACAATGCTGAGGATACGATAGTTAATGCCGGATTCAGAGGCTCTAAATCCGGTCAGCGGAAAAAGTCATTCAAAAGGAATCCTAGGGGCCCGTCCAGTTTGGACAGAATACTCGACCGCTTGTGCCAGATACATGGCACCCCCGAAAAGCCAGCCAATCACACCAACAGGGATTGTTGGGTGTTCAAGCAGGCATGAAAGTTAAACGCCGAAAATGAAGACAAGGGGCTGCATAGCGATGACGACGAGGAGCCCTGACCGCCAAACAATAGTGGACAGAAGGGTTTTCCCCCACAAGTGCGGACGGTGAACATGATATACGCAACCCACGTCCCCAAAAGGGAGCGGAAGCGCGCGTTAAGGGACGTATACGCAGTAGAGCCAGTCGCCCCAAAGTTCAACCCATGGTCCTCCTTCCCGATCACCTTTGATCGAAGGGACCATCCCACTAGCATCCATCATGGAGGATTCGCCGCATTGGTTCTAGACCCAATTATTGACGGATTTCATCTCACTAGAGTCCTTATGGACGGCGGCAGCAGCCTGAACCTGCTTTACCAGGATACAGTGCGGAAAATAGGCATAGATCCCTCGAGGATTAAGCCCACCAAAACGACCTTTAAAGGCATAATACCAGGTGTAGAGGCCAACTGTACAGGCTCAGTCACACATGAAGTGGTCTTCGGATCTCCGGATAATTTCTGAAGCGAGGAGTTAATCTTCGACATAGTCCCATTCCGCAGTGGTTATCATGCACTGCTCGGGCGAACCGCATTTGCCAAGTTCAATGCGGTACCACACTACGCATACCTTAAGCTCAAGATGCCAGGCCCTCGAGGAGTAATTACGGTCAATGGAAACACCGAACGCTCCCTCCGAACGGAGGAGCACACGGTGGCCCTTGCAGCGGAAGTACCAAGCAGCCTCTCCAGGCAGTTCTTCGGTCTGGCCACTAAACGGCCGGACACCATCAAGCGCGCCCAGAGTAACCTACAACAAGACCGCCTAGCACGATCCGATCAGGCGCAGCAATGTGGCCCCAACTCCAACCCTCGCAAAAAGGCGACACCAGTACTTCGCGTACATAACTACGCTCTAGAGATACCATGGGTACAGGGGGAGGGGCACCATCACGGCACGCCCAAAACACGGTTTAAACCGTACCAGGGGCTGCCGATTTTTTAATTTTCTCTTACTTTCAGGACTCCATCCTTCGGAAGGCCTGTTCGGCAGTTCAGTTGCCACTCAAACGATGCAAGAACCAGGGAAGCATACAAGCCACGCCGCATTACGGAACTTCCAGGTGGTCTCTATCATGAGCAGTATACCTGTTCCGCATACTATTCCGCAGCTTGCCCCTGGAACGGACATGTTAACTAGTCCAACCTTTCACTTATCGCATTATTTGTATCGTTCTGCTTTGATCGCAGCCCTTTTTAATAAACAATGCATAGCTTTCGTCTATTTTTGTATTACGTTTTTTCTTTATATGTTCCTTAACGACATGTTGCACCCGTACACGTTAGTACGGCCAAAATACGCCAGGAGCTTTAGTACCCCTCAATATGGTGTGAGAAGTCCGAACACTTTAAACAAGTGTGGCACCCCGAACTTACAGCATTATATGCATCGGCTCCGAATCATGTCTTGGGTCAATAGTTGGGTTTGCCCGGCTCCTATGTTTTGGTGCCTTATGTTCCGCTATATCGGCTAAGGTAGCACTAGGAGAACCACTGCGATTGTGCCCCAGTTGAGTTGGGTCGAGCACCTCAGTGGAGAAAGCTAAAACTGACTGTCATGATGAAGCGAGAGCTGGTCGCTGTTCGAGAGGTTTTTCGAGTCCCTAAAGACTTATGCCGCTTAGGGCGAGGAGCCGGCTCTGTCCGGCCAAGGCGTGGATAGCGCCCCGAACTCGGTCTTCCGAATACCAGGGGCTTCGCCGAAATTTAAAATTATAGAATTCTATGGCTAAGTGAGAGTGTTCATGCATTATAGTTCGATTGCCTTGTTCGTTGGGCTGAGCGCCTCCCTCGAAGGACCCAAACATGGGAAAAAGAGCGCTCAGGTTTATCCCTGAACACCCCAGCACTAGCGGCACGGGGGCAGAAGCCGACGACTCGCCATCTCACAGAATTGATAAACAACCGCACAAAAGGTAATATTTTAAATTCCAACAGCATTGCTTAGCGCATATGAACAAGTTTTCAGCGCACATGACAAAACGAGCAAGTTTCACTCAAAAATTACATCCCTAGAACATTCATCCACCACAAGGCAGGCACCCTTCAGAACAGCCTTATAGTAATTCTCGGGCTTGCAATGCTCTTTCCCCGGCGGTGGCCCGTCCTTCACAAGCTTCTCAGCATCCAGCTTGCCCCAGTGCACCGTAGCACGGGCATGGGCCCTGCGGGCACCTTCAATGCAGACGGAGCGCTTGATGACTTCGAGCCTTGGACAGGCCTCCACCAGCCGCCGCACCAGCCTGAAATAGCTCCCAGGCAGAGCCCCTCTAGACCACAGCCGAACTATGAGGCCCTTCATGGCCTGTTCGGCCGCCTTGTGGAGCTCGACCAGTTGCTGCAGCTGGTCGCTCAGGGGCACGGGGTGTCCGGCCTCAGCATACTGAGACCATAACACCTTCTCTGTCGAGCTGCCCTCCTCGGCTCGATAGAATGCGGCGGCATCGGACACACTCCGGGGAAGATCTGCGAACTCTCCTGGAGAGCTCCGGATTCGGGTAAGTAACAAGTAACTCACGTTTATGTGTTTGCTTTGCATAAAGAATGCCTTACCCGCCGCTATCTTCTTCACCTCATCCAACTCCTGGAGGGTCTTCTGGGATTCGGCCTTGGCAGACTTGGCATTTTCAATAGCCACCGCGAGCTCGGACGCTCGCATCTTTGAGTCAAGCTCCAAACTCTCATGTTTTTCCATAAGAGCCTGGAGCTCTTGCCGCACCTTGCCAACCTCGGCCTCATACTTCTCCTGCTCGGTGCGCTCCGTGGCCGCCCTCTTCTCGGCCTCGACCAGCGCTTTCTTAAGGGTCGCCACCTCAGACGTGGCCCCTACAATAGCCATGATAATCCTGTCATTTTTTGCAATTGCACCTTTATATATATATATTTAAACAAGGTATTTCTTACCTTCATTGTCCTTGAGCTGCTTCTTGGCGCGCCCGAGCTCTTGCTCGGACCGCTCGAGGTTCTTCTTTAGCGTGTCCACTTCCGCAGTCAGTGCGGCGGACGCAAGCAGAGAAGCCTGCATACGCATATTGACTCCTTTTTGTTAGACTCCTGCGAATTTTATTTGATCCTCTATTCGGCTTTTCTTCCCGAACGCCAAACAGAGGATCAGGGGCTACTGTCTATGCAGTAATATTATTTACACATTCTTTACTTACCTCAAAGCCTATTAAAAGGCTAGTACAAGCTTTAGTCAGTCCGCTCTTGGCGGACTGAACCTTCTGGATCACCGCACTCATAATAGTGCGGTGCCCCTCGTCGATGGAGGCGCCTTGGAGCGCCTCCAACAGATTGTCCGGCGCCTTGGAGCGCCTCCAACAGATTGTCCGGCGCCTCCGGTTGGACGGGGGTCACCGGTACAGTGGGCTGGCTCCTCTTGGAAGGAGGTCGCCCGCCGGACTCTGGAATCTTTGAAGGTTCCGGAGCAGTGTCTGGCCTAGAGCCAGACATGGAGCCCTGGGGGGTTTCATCCGCTTTACTCCTGGAGTCCAGGAGGTCGCCTTGCGGCGCCTCTAGTACCACCTCCTCCCGGCTTGGAACCTGTTGGGACAACACTTCGGTGTCGTCCGTAGGGCAGGGGGAGGAAGCCGTCGGAAGCGAGTTCACATCCGACGAGTCCAGTGAGCCGCTCGACGACGCGTCGAGACGGTCTCTGGGTGGGCTGCATAAACATATTCGACGTAAGGGAAAGTTGTGCAATAAACGAATACTATGAATTACTCTGGTATCCGGATACTTACGATTTTGCCAGGGGCTTGGCCCTGGGCAGCCACTCCTCTCCACCATCGTCGGCGTCGGTGGAGTAGTCCGGAGGAAGGGTTTTCCCCTTCTTGGACCCTCCGGCCTCCCCAGAGAGGGCGGCCTTCCTTTTCTTCTCTCCTCCCGCTGGAGGGGGAGATGTCTCTTCTTCTTCCTCCTCGTCATCACGGGAGGAATGCGCCTCGGAACCATCGGATGATGGATCCGACACCTCCTGGCGTCGGGCACTCTTTCGAGTCCCCGTGGCCTTTTTCGCGGCCTTCTTCTCCGGCACCACATAGGGTGCCGGAACCAGCAGCTTCGCCAAGCGAGCGTCCGCTGGGCCTTCGGGCAAAGGAGCCGGACAGTTGATCTGTCCGGACATCACCTGCCAATCCTGTCAAAGGTATGGGAGCTTAGATCCCGCATGGAGTCAAACTATGAAAAACTGATACCCTGTAAAAGGAAAAAACAGCTTACCGCAAGAGCGTGACGCTGCGCACTGAATTCGCGATCCTCAGTAGCGGATGCGGGAGCCTCGGCGCCCTTGAAAAGCACCTTCCAGGCATCTTCGTACGTCATGTCGAAGAGCCTGCTCAGAGTTTGGTGTCGCGCCGGGTCGAACTCCCACAGGTTGAAAGCCCGTTGTTGACACGGGAGGATCAAGCGGATGAGCATAACCTGGACTACGTTGACAAGTTTGAGCTTCTTGTCCACCAGGGTTTGGACGCATGTTTGGAGTCCAGTCAGCTCTCCTTTTTTACCCCACGACAGGCCCGTCTCCTTCCAGGAGGTGAGCCGCGTAGGGGGTCCAGCTTGAAACTCGAGGGGTGTGACCCATTCGGCATCGCGCGGCTCGGTGATGTAACACCACCCTGATTGCCACCCCTTCAGGGTCTCCACAAAGGAGCCCTCGAGCCATAGGACATTGGCCATCTTGCCCACCATGGCGCCTCCGCACTCCGCCTGGTTGCTGCCCACCACCTTCGACTTGACATTGAAAGTCTTGAGCCATAGGCCGAAATGGGGGCGGATGCGGAGGAAAGCCTCACACATGACGATAAATGCCAAGATGTTGACGACAAAGTTTGGGGCCTGATCGTGGAAATCAAGGCCGTAGTAGAACATGAGCCCCCGGACAAATGGGTGGAGAGGGAAGCCCAGTCCGCGGAGGAAATGGGGGAGGAACACCACCCTCTCATGGGGCCTAGGGGTGGGGAGGAGCTGCCCCTTTTCGGGAAGCCGGTACGCGATGTCGTTAGACAGGTATCCGGCCTTCCTCAGCTTTTTGATGTGTCCCTCCGTGATGGAGGAGACCATCCACTTGCCTCCCCCTCCAGACCTGGCTGGACAAGGTTGAGGTGGGGAGTACGGACTTGGGCGCTGGAGCTCGAGTGCGCAAGAATGGATAGGTGAAGGAGGAAGAAGGTGTAGGTGAAAAGGTGGATCCCTATCCCCTTATATGGATGGACGCAACTACATGTCCCCACCAGCCTGGTAAAACTCGCTTATCTCCAAGCGCCGTAATCAATGGCGCGGTTGGGTTACCCACGCCCATAATTATGAGAATCCCGGGATAAGGGGACATGATCTCTGCTTTAACAAGACGTGCCAAGGAAACCGCCTCGCATGACACGCTGAGGTGGGACAATAAAACGATTCGAATAAAGGCTTGGCCGTGGTGCGATGTCACACTACGGAATACGTCAGCAGATTAGATTTGTGTAAATATTATTCTCTCTATGGCAATATGTGGAAACTTATTTTGCAGAGCCGGACACTATCTTTGTGTTCAAAATCTTCTATGAAGTACTTGGAGGAGGAACCCGCCTTGCAATGCCGAAGACAATCTGCGCGCCGGACTCGTCGTCATTGAAGCCTGGTTCAGGGGCTACTGAGGGAGTCCTGGATTAGGGGGTGTCTGGATGGCCGGACTATACCTTCAGCCAGATTCCTGGACTATGAAGATACAAGATTGAAGACTTTGTCCCGTGTCCGGAAGGGACTTTCCTTCGCGTGGAAGGCAAGCTTGGCGATACGAATATGCAGATCTCCTACCATTGTAACTGACTCTATGTAACCCTAACCCTATCCGGTGTCTATATAAATCGGAGGGTTTTAGTCCGTAGGACAACATACACATCAACAATCATACCATAGGCTAGCTTCTAGGGTTTAGCCTCTCGGATCTCGTGGTAGATCTACTCTTGTACTACCCATACCATCAATATTAATCGAGCAGGACGTAGGGTTTTACCTCCATCGAGAGGGCCCGAACCTGGGTAAAACTTCGTGTCCCTTGCCTCCTGTTACCATCCGGCCTAGACGCACAGTTCGGGACCCCCTACCCGAGATCCGCCGGTTTTGACACCGACAGGGAGCAATTAGCTATAGTAGCTCTGTGCAGAGTATTGTAGACATAGAACTTTGTGAAATGCATACGGATCTGAATGTTGCAGACCCATACACTAAACTTATCTCACAAGCAAAACATGATCGCTCTTTGGGTGTTAATCACATAGTGATGTGAACTAGATTATTGACTCTAGTAAACCCTTTGGGTATTAGTCACATGGAGATGTGAAACTAATCACATAAAAATGTGAACTAGATTAATGACTACTACAAGTGGGAGACTGAAGGAAATATGCCCTAGAGGCAATAATAAAGTTATTATTTATTTCCTTATATCATGATAAATGTTTATTATTCATGCTAGAATTGTATTAACAGGAAACTTAGTACATGTGTGAATACATAGACAAACAGAGTGTCACTAGTTTGCCTCTACTTGACTAGCTCATTGAATCAATGATGGTTATGTTTCCTAACCATAGACATGAGTCGTCATTTGATTAACGGGATCACATCATTAGAGAATGATGTGATTGACTTGACCCATTCCGTTAGCTTAGCATGATGATTGTTTAGTTTGTTGCTATTGCTTTATTCATGACTTATACATGTTCCTATGATTATGAGATTATGCAACTCCCGAGTACCGGAGGAACACTTTGTGTGCTACCAAACGTCACAACATAACTGGGTGATTATAAAGGTGCTCTATAGGTGTCTCCGATGGTACTTGTTGAGTTGGCATAGATCGAGATTAGGATTTGTCACTCCGATTGCCGGAGAGGTATCTCTGGGCCCTCTCGGTAATACACATCACTATAAGCCTTGCAAACATTGTGACTAATGAGTTAGTTGCGGGATGATGTATTACGGAATGAGTAAAGAGACTTGCCGGTAACGAGATTGTACTAGGTAGGAGGATGCCGACGATCGAATCTCGGGAAAGTAACATACCTATGTCAAAGGGAACAACGTATGTTGTTATGTGGTTTGACAGATAAAGATCTTTGTAGAATATGTAGGAACTAATGTGAGCATCCAGGTTTCGCTATTGGTTATTAACTAGAGACGAGTCTCGGTCATGTCTACATATTTCTCAAACCCGTAGGGTCCGCACGCTTAAAGTTTGGTGACGATCGGTATTATGAGTTTATGTGTTTTGATGTACCGAAGGTATTTCGGAGTCCCGGATGTGATCACGGACATGACGAGGAGTCTCGAAATGGTCAAGACGTAAAGATTGATATATTGGACGGCTATATTCGGACACCGGAAGTGTTCCGGAAGACTTCGGAGAAAACCGGAGTGCCGGAGGGGTTACCGGAACCCCCCGGGGAAGTAGTGGGCCTTAGTGGGCCTGAGGGGAGAGAGAGGGCTGTAGCCCAGGAGGTGGCGCGCCCCCTCCCATGAGGAGTCCGAATTGGACTAGGGGAGGGGGCACGGCCCCTCTTTCCTTCCCCCTTCCCCCTTCCTAGTAGGACTAGGAAAGGATGAATCCTACTCCTACTAGGAGGAGGATTCCTCCTCTCCTTGGGGAGCACCAAGGCCGGCTGGCCTGCCCCCTTGCTCCTTTATATACGGGGGCGGGGGGGCACCCAAATACACACAAGTTGATTGTTACAAGCCGTGTGCTGTGCCCCCCTCCACCATAATCCACCTCGATCATATCATAGCAGTGCTTAGGTGAAGCCCTGCCTCGGTAGCAACATCATCATCGTCATCACGCCATTGTGCTAACGGAACTCTCCCGTGAAGATCTGCTAGATCGAAGTTGATGGGACATCATCGAGTTGAACGTGCGCTGAACTCGGAGGTGCCGTGCGTTCGGTACTTGAATCAGTCGGATCGTGAAGACGTACGACTACATCAATCGCGTTCTCATAACGCTTCCGCTTAGGGTCTACGAGGGTACGTGCACGATACTCTCCCCTATTTTTTGAAATTGCTACGTTCCCCAACAAAGGTCCCTTACTGGTTCGGCAGGGGGGCGACGCGTTGCACAAAGAGCAGACGAGCATGAGACAGCACGTTACAGATCACGCGGGCTATTTACCCAAGTTTGGGCCGCTGTGAGGCGTAAAACCCTACTCCTGCTTTGGTGGATTGATAGTGGAAAAGGTGGTGGTGAGCGTAGTACAGTCGCTCGGCAGAGGTTGCCTTGGGGAAGGAGCGACTACGCGCATATGGGTGTGTGAGTTATCCAACCTTCTAACCCTTTCTACGGTTGCCATGGGCCTCCTTTTATAGATCAAGGGGTAACCACAGTGGCAAAGTAGTCATTATGCGCTGATAAGATAGCAAATAGTGCTATCATACCTAACTCTGCGGGCTGATAGGGCACATTAAATGAACCGCTTAACGTCACATCGCTGGTTACCCGGCAAAGCTTGCCGGGCTATCTCGCCAGCTCCGCGCCTGTTCTCCTGACACGTCGCAGGACGGGTGTCGCCTGTGAGTTTATCCTGTAGAAAATGGCTGCCATGTGGCGAATGGTTGCCACTTAATCACTTTGCGGCTTGACACTGCACTGATTGACGACGTGAGTCGTGGTGGAATAGTTGGTGAGGTGGTTCTGCCTCTGTGAGCCATGGTAGGACCTGTCGGGGTGCCCTGGTTGTCTGCTTCTAGGGGTGGCCTTGCCCCTTGTCGGGCTCGCCTGCCTGACAAGGGAGGCTTTTCTGTTGACGATACCTTGCTTTTCTGGGTTGATCTTGGTCCTTCTGATCTGTATGTTAGTCCTTCGAATCCTTTGGGGTGGTGCTTCAATCTCGTTCCCGCGCCTGTGCACAGTCTGGGCAATAGACCCAGGGTTTGTTGCACCGACAGAAGCCCCCCGGCCTGCCCCCAATGCGTTGTTGAGCGACGTCGGGGTAGGACCTAATAAGTGCACATGCGAGGGTTGCTGAAGAGGCTGGTCACTTGAGGTCTTTTTTGCTTCTTCATTAGCATTGACTCCGGGCCAGTTTTCGGTTTCCCCGCGTGTCGTGCGCAACGTTGTGGAGAAGTTTGATCGTGGCTTGTGGATTCTTCTTGCCCCGCGATCACAGAACGGAAACCGCCACCCCACCTGCCTCTAGTTTCTCATGTACCTGCCACGTGTCCCGCATGCATTGGGCGTGGTAGGTGGTGGATGCGGAGGTCATGGGTAAGAGTGCCATGGCTGAAAACTGAGCGCTGATGGTTGGAGCAAAGGGGCGGCCTCGACTCTCAGTGTCACAGAGGTGCAGAGAGGCCGAATTGGAGGAGCGGGGCGGCAGTTTCCCCCATGGGAAGCCCGCTCCATGCCCCGCTTCCCTATAAAAAGGGGAAGGAGTGGCGCTTCTTTGCACACACTTCTTCTTCTTCTTTTCTGCAACCCTTCCCTTCTAGCCATGGTGAGAGGGCGAGGGCACGGTAGTGTCTCGGCGGCGGTGACGAGGGATTCTGCTCGACTACGTGTCCCTCCTCCCCCGGAACCTAAGGTGACGGAGTTGGCCACAAGGGGAGGAGGAATAGGACGAGGTCGTGGTCACTGTGGCGCTCAGGGAGTCGGAGGGCGAGGCGGTGCCTTAGTGGCATCCCCGCCGGCGGCTCCTCCCCCGATGGAAGGCCACGTCGGTGACCAACCTCGAGAGTTCATCGTCAGGCTATATAAGCCCCTGTGTGGTCATCTTCGCCTCCCAACTCCCTTCGCGCGGGAGATGGAGCTTCAGCAACCACGCGCTCTGAGGCTGCACATGAGGGGCTGTGGGAACGGAGGCATGAGGGTCGATGTCGACTTCCCTACCCCTCATGTGATGTACCTTCGCCGTGGTTGGAAGACCTTTGCTCGTGCCCATGGCTTCTTGGAGGGGCACGTTCTCCGGTTCAAATTAATGGAGAACGGCCTGCTCTCCGTCAAGATCTTCGGGCGCTCGGGAGGTCGCTTAGGGTTCTACACGGAGAGCTCGACCGACGACGAAAGCTCCTCCTCGAGCGAGAGTGACGAGGAGGACAGTGACGGCAATGACAACGACAGCAGGCAGGGGAGCGATGATTCTGACTCCGGTTGACCTTCGCCCGCACCATCTTCATCAGGCGGCAGCACCATCATCTGCATCTGCATCTCCTCCCCGGCAACGTGATTTTTGGGGGAGTTGGATGCAGAGGTGCGAATGGTGCTCCTGGGCTCCTCCAGCAGTCTTCCAGCTGCACCCCGGCAGGCTTCCTCTCAGGTTGCAACTCCGTTAGTCCTACCGAGTCCTACTGGCCCTGGTGACAGTGGTTGACGAGACCGCCTTCTGCCATGCTCTCCATCGAGGCGTTCCCTCGCACTCCCGTTCCCGCCGGGCTGCCTCCCCTGGAGCCCGATGGAAGTGGGCTGGGCTTCCGCCCAGGCTCTCCTTTTTCCCTCCCCGCATTCGACGGCCGTGCCTAGGAGGAGAGGGACAAGAAAGGGCACTTGCCTTTTTTCAATCTTAAACCTATAAGTGATTGCCATACTTTAATCCAAATAATGTAATCTCTCTAGTCCATGTTTGCGTTCTGTAATGCTTGTACTTGTTTTAGCATATTAATGAAAAAGATGAGCCTTGCCGGGAACCCGTGCATGTGTATGTCCATGCAGAGGTGAGATACCTCTTTAATATAAATAAACGAGTTTTCCCCGGTAGACTATCTTGTCGGTACCCTTCTCGTTTGCTGGAGAGGGCGTTTTCCGGTGAACAGATAGAGGGACCAGCCCCCACAAACTCCTTTTTACCAAAGGTCACTGCGACCATCCTGACTGAAGCAACGTTCGAGTCATGGATGGGAGCACCTAAGTCTTAAAAGAGAGGCGAGGCTTTCTCATGCAAAGTTATAGCCTTACAGAACACTAATGGATAGGAGGTAGAACTTATCTGCTTGGCTCGTCGGGGACCGCTGTGCCGGGCAATCTTCTCAAATATTTGTCAGAGCCAAGTCCACGACAGGAACCTGCAACTTCACGTAGATGAGAATGAATGCTAGATGCGTTCCGATCTATATGCACATGCAAATGCTCATGAAATGCTTATGCAGTGATCTTGGAATGTCCATGCATGCATGCAATCTTGGTCGGTGGCCCCTACAACGCTTCTTTATTTTCTCTTGCATGGGTTCATCGCCCCGGCTTTGTACAAGGGGTTACATGCAGCTAAGGCAAGGCCTATACAAAAGGGTGGCTGCCGGGCAGGGCCCGACAGCCGTGCCTTATGGGTAGAACTTGTGGAGATGCTCAATATTCCATGAGTTTTGCAACTGAGCGCCATCTCCAGTCTCCAGACGGACAGTGCCAGGTCTGGTGACTCGTACTACCCGGTAAGGGCCTTCCCACTTTGGTGACAAACTTGTGTGTATCCTTGGTGGACTAAACGCGCCTAAGGACAAGGTCAGCTTCCTCAAAACACCTGGCATGAACCCTACAGTTATGATAGCGACACAGGGCTTGCTAGTAGCGTCCAACACGTGTAGCAGCCCGGAGACGGTTCTCTTGATTAGCACAACATCGTCATGCTGGTGCTGATCTTGCGCTACTTCATCATAGGCAAGCACTCGAGGCGACCCGTAAATGAGTTCCGTGGGGATAACTGTTTCTGCCCCGTATACCAGGGAGAAGGGAGTCTGCCCAGTAGCCCGGTTTGGTGTCGTTCTGAGGGACCAGAGGACTGTCGGCAGCTCCTCGATCCACCGCCTTCCTTGCTTCTGCAGCGTATCAAAAGTTCTGGTCTTAAGTCCATGCAACACTTCATCGTTCTCGTTCTCAGCTTGTCCATTGCTCTGGGGGTATGCCATAGAGACGAATGAGATCTTGCATCCGAGGGCATAACATATTGCATGAAGGCGTGAATCGTGAACTGGGTGCCATCGTCGGTGATGATCCTTGCCGAAACTCCAAAATGACACACCAATTCTTTCATGAACTTGATAGCCGACCAAGCAGTCACCTTTCTCATGGCAGTCACCTCCGGCCACTTTGTAAACTTGTCGATGACAATGAACAAGAATTCAAAGCCCCCGATCGATCGAGGGAAGGGGCCAAGGATATCGAACCCCCAGACCTAAAATGACCATGATAGAGGGATTGTTTCAAGAGCTTAGGTAGGCAGGTGTGTTTTCATGGAATGGAATTGGCAGGCTTCACATGTCGTGACTAGCTCGGCCGCATCTTGGAGGGCTGTGGGCCAATAGAATCCTTGCCGGAATGCTTTCCCAACTAATGCCCTTGATCCAATGTGGGAGCCGAACATTCCTCTATGAATCTCAGCCAGCAGTTCCTTTCCTTCTTCCCGACAGACACACTTCAATTTCACACCGTTGGGCCTCCTTCTATACAGAGTGTCATCGACAAACTGATACATACTGGCCCTTTGGGCTACTTTTTTAGCTTCGTCTTGGTCGGGGGGAAGCTCTCCGGTTTGGAGGAAGCAGACAATGTGCCTTGCCCAAGTTGGATCCTGGAGCTCGACAACGAGGATTGGTGGCACCTCCTCTGCTGCGGGAGCACCAGCCTCGTTCATGGGGTACGTGGACCTGGCTGGAGGGGGTGGTCTGGCAGGCTGTGAGGAGTTGTTTCCGGCAGGGTCTCTGCTGGGAGCGGACGGCTCTACTGGGAGAGGCTTACCGTAGTACAACTTTCTCCTCTTTCGGGCCATTGTTGGTGGGGATATGGAGGGCTGAGTGAGATGGAGAACAAAAGTTCCCAGTTCCACAGGAAGCTTTCATGCAGCACACCTTCACAAATGATCAGCTATGCTGTTTTCCACACGGGGCCTGTTTGCAATCCGTCAAAGTGCTCCTCCAATCTTCTAACTTCCTCGACGTATGCCTCCATTAATGGACTTTGATCATCCTTGTTGACTTGTCTCATCAGAAGTTGTGAATCTCCTTGAATGATCAGCTTCTTAATTCCCAATTCTGTTGCAATCCTGAGCCCGACAAGGAGCCCTTCATACTTAGTTGTATTGTTGGTCGCTTCTTCCCTGAAAAATGCATCTGCACGACGTACTTCAAGTGGTCCCCGAAGGGGGCGACAAGAAGCACGCTAGATCTTGCACCTTGTAGGCAAAAGGCACCATCAAAATACATAATCCATTCTTGGGGCGATTCCTCACTGAGGATAACCATTTCTATCACCTCCTCATCAGGGGTTGGCGTCCATTCTGCAATAAACTCTGCCAATGCCCTGCTTTGAATAGTTGACTTACTCTCAAACTTCAAACCAAAGCTGGATAACTCCAAATCCCACTCCACTATTCTGTCGGTAGCCTCAGGGTTTCGGATTATCCTTTGCAACGGAAAATGAGTAACAACCGTGATCTCATGGGCTTGTAAGTAGTGGCATAGTTTCCTTGAGGCCATGTTGAGACCAAAGATCAACTTCTGCACACCAGAGTACCTCGATCTGCCCCCTGTAACAAGGAGCTAATGAAGTACACTGGTCACTGCACCACTTTCTTCCTTGCCATGTCCAAGGGGTTGCTCTCATTGCCATGCTCATTGCTATCCTAATCCTTCTCTGATCCTACTAGTTTCTTCTCACTTTTTTCCTCATCCACTTCCCGCTGCACCACCAGGGCCGCACTGACCACTTGGTTGGTTTCCGTCAAGTATAGCAACAATGGCTCCTAGGGTTTGGGAGCAACCAATGTAGGTACAGAGGACAAATAATCTTTCAACTCTTGCAAAGCTGCATCTGTTTCTGGGGTCCACTTCGTAGGGCCGACCTTCTTAAAAAATTTAAAGAACGGCAGGGCGCGCTCGGCAAACTTGGAAATGAATTTGCTTAGTGCGGCAACACATCCTCTCAGGCACCTCTGTAAGTGCATCTAGTGCGACCCCTAGTTGGTTTTGGAGTATTGAAGACAAACCTAGTTGAGGGACTAATGTGTTTGTGAGAATTGCAGGATAACACAGGTAGAAGCCCCTCATTGATTCGGTTTTCCTACCAGAGATGACCCCTAAAAATGTATGAAGACATTGAAGTCAAAGGTGATATGTGAAGACATTCACTTTGAAGACTATGACAAGAGAAGACATCGCATGAAGACTATGGAGCACGAAGACTTAGATCTTTCATAGTTCTTTTCTTCTTTGTTGAGTCATAGGAACCACCGTACTGTTAAGTGGGGTCCAACAGAACTAGTCAGAATGACTGAAGTGATGCTTAACCAAAATCCTATGTCTTCGAGCGAAGACTATGAGAGCGAATCTTGTCCAGAGTTGGACAAGTCAGCTATGCTTGTAGCCCAAGTAAAGTTTCCGTGTGTGTTTGAAATCTGACTGATGGAACACATGTCAGTTCCTTAGTGACCCAGGGTCATTTCGGACAAATCAGGTCGGGTTGCCTAGTGGCTATAAATAGCCCACCCCCTACAACCATAAACAGTTGGCTGCTCAGAGTTAGTGTACGGATTTTGTCATTTGAGAGCAACCCACCTCGAAGCCTTTGATAGAGAATTCCTTGCGACGATAAAGCCCTAAACACCCAGAGCCAAAGAGTGTTAGGCATCACTTAAGACTTCTTGTCTATGTGATCTGAAGACTTATTACACTTGAGGACTGTGAATCCTCCAGCCGGTTAGGCGTCGCATTCTGAGCATCCAAGAGTCATTGTGGATCGCCGGTGAACGAAGTCTGTGAAGGATTGGAAATCTACCTTGAAGACTTACCAGAGTGATTGGGGAAGGACTGGGTGTCCTTAGCTCAAGGGGAATAAGGTGAAGACAGGGTCTTCTGAGTTGAATCTCAGCCTCCCTAACCAGACGTACAGTTGTCACAACAACTGGAACTGGTCCAACAAATCATTGTCTTCAACGAGTCACTGGTTTCGTCCTTCCCTTCCCTTTACTTACTGTTGGTCCTTGTGAAATCATTATACGATTGCAACACCATTTGGCTTCACTGAGTGATTACTTATTCTGCTTGGCTTCACAATATCTTCCTACCTGATCCTTACTGGCTAGCTGCTATTAGTCATTGTGCTTTCACTTCATTGAATACTTGACTATGGTTTGCCTAGTGTAGTCTACCTTCCGCTGCATGGTAATAGGTTTATTTCTATCGTTTCTCTTTGAAACTTACATGTTTTAAAGACTTTCATAAAAATCGCCTATTCACCCCCTCTAGTCGATCACTAGCACTTTCAATTAGTATCAGAGCAAGGTACTCCCTTGTTCTATGTGATTCGGTTTAACCACCTGGAGTTTTAGCTATGTCGACTGTAGGGATAATTAAAGTCTCCGTTGTGTGCCCCGTCTTCGATGGAACTGAATATCCCTACTGGAAGAATAAGATGCGCATGCATCTTGAAGCCATTGATGTCGACCTATGGTATGTCGTCAAGAACGGCGTTCCCAAGGCTGGAGAAGGTGTCACTGCCGCTGATGTCAAGAAGTTCGTTCAACTGGACTCTACTGCCAAGAACATCATCTGTGGTCATCTGACCAAAGGACAGTATGGCCACGTGAGTGCTTTGGAAACATCTATGCTAGTCTGGGACTGGCTCTCCAAGGTCAACGAAGGCGTCTCAACCCAGAGAGATTAGAGAATCAGTGTCCTTCGCAACCTCTTCAACCGCTTGAAGAGAAATGACAATGAGAATGTCCAGCTCACGTTTGATCGACTCACTGACATCAAAAATGAGCTTCAAGCCCTCGGCGCTACTGAGATCACCAAGCATGAAGTCGTCAAGACACTCCTGAGATCACTTGACAGTTCGTTTGACACCCTAGCCCTGATGATTCAAGAACGTCCTGATTTCAAGACACTTGATCCGTCTGACATACTTGAGAGGCTCAACACACACGAGTTTCAGCTTTCTGAGAAAAGAGACATCTACGGTCCCAACTATGGGTGAACTCGTGCCTTGAAGGCAAAAGCTGTCTCCTCATCTGAAGAAGAATCTGACAGCAGTTCTGATGATCCTGAAGACATTGGAAAGGAGCTTGCTATGCTTGTGAAGAAGTTCCAAAAATTCACCAAGAAGAAAGGCTTCAGAAAGTCTTCACGATCAAGCTCAAGGAATGATGAAGCTTCTGCTCATGACTACAAGAAGAGAACATGTCACAAGTGCAAGAAACCGGGCCACTACATCTCTGAGTGTCCACAGTGGGACAATGAGAACAAGAAGAAGAAGAAGAGCAAGGAGTATGACTCTGACGACAAGAAGAAGAAGAAATACTCAAAGTCTTCTTCCAAGTCTTCGTCAAGGTCTTCATCACACAACAAGAGCTCATCTGGCAAGGCACGTGCGTTTGTTGGCAAGGAAATAGATTCTGAGGAGGAGTCTGCTTCTGAGGAGGCGGAGGTGGAGTCTGAGGAGGAGTCCGATTCTGGCGTTGCGAGTCTGGCTACAGCATACGTTGCCAAGTCTATCTTCCACACTGAAGACAATGACTTCATCACCGCCACCGATGAAAATGACAAGGACTACTCCGCTCCTTCCTACTGCTTCATGGCACGCGGTGCCAAGGGAAAGGTCTCCAGCCGAAAACCAAAATCGTCTGACGCTATTGCTGGGGACCTTAAACATCTTGTAGGGCGCAAGATCAAATGCCCAAATGGTCTTATTATGTACTTTGTTCCTGAATCACTTGCTATTTGCCCTATCAGTCCTAATCTCGATCTAAGATTTAATAATCCACTAGTTTGTCAAATGTTTTTGCTTCACAATTCTCTTCGTGAAGCCTATCCCCCTAACTGCACTGTAGGGTACGACACCAGCAGCTTCAGAATGGATTATTGATAGTGGGTGTACCAATCACATGACTGGCAAGCGAAGCCTTCTCATGGACTCAACCTTACGTCCATCTGACAAAAGTCACATCACATTTGCTGACACTAGTAAAAGCAAGGTATTGGGTCTAGGTAGAGTTGCAATCTCAAAGGATCAACACATGGATAAAGTCATGCTTGTTGAATCCCTTGGTTTCAACTTAATGTCTGTCTCAATGCTTTGCGATTTAAACATGATTGTGATGTTTGGAAAATATCGTTGCCTTGTACTAATGGAATCTGACAAGTCTCTAGTGTTTGAAGGGTATCAGAAAGATGATTTGTACGTGGTAGATTTCTCAGCAGGACCACAACTTGAAGTATGTCTTCTAGCAAAATCTTCTGAATGCTGGCTTTGGCATCGAAGGCTAGGGCATGCTGGCATGAGGAACCTCCACACCATTGCAAGGAAGAAGCATGTCATAGGCATCGAGGGCGTCAAGTTCAAGAAGGATCACTTATGCGGTGCCTGTGAAGCAGGAAAGATGACGAGGGCCAAGCATCCCTCGAAGACAATCATGGCAACGACTCAACCCTTCGAACTGCTACACATGGATCTTTTCGGTCCCACTCATTACTCAACTCTTACTACCACTGCTTGTCTCTATGGCTTTGTCATTATTGATGATTATTCAAGATATACTTGGGTGCATATAATCCTTTACAAGACTGAAGTGCAGGATGTCTTCAGACGCTTCGCCAATCAAGCAATGAACAACTATGGCGCCAAGATAAAGCACATTAGGAGTGACAATGGCACTGAATTCAAGAACACTGGCCTAGATACATATATTGATAATTTGGGCATCACACATGAATTCTCAGCTTCATACACGCCATAGCAGAATGGCGTCATCGAACGCAAGAACATAACACTTATTGAGATGGCTCGGACGATGCTTGATGAATAGAAGACTCCAAGAAAGTTATGGCCTGAAGCCTTTGACACTGCATGCCATATCATCAACCGTGTTTATCTTCACAAGCTTCTGAACAAGACATCCTATGAGCTACTTACTGGCAAGAAGCCAAATGTCAGTTACTTCAGAGTATTTGGCGCCAGGTGCTGGATCAAGGATCCACATCACACTTCAAAATTTGCACCAAAAGCACATGAGGGTTTTATGCTTGGATATGGAAAGGATTCGCACTCCTATAGAGTCTTCAACCTTTTTCACTATAAAGTGGTTGAAACAGTGGATGTGCGGTTTGATGAGACGAATGGCTCACAAAGAGAACACCTGCCAAATGTGCTAGATGAAGTCCCATCCAGTGAATCAATTGAACTTATGGGAACTGGAGAAATCATACCTTCTGAAGCTCAACCAGAAGAGGAACTTATCATCTCCGCACCTGATCAACATGAAGACAATGCTCAGCCTGAAGACAATCCCTCTAACAATGACAATGATCAGCAAGAGCAAAATCTTCGTCCTGTACATCCTCGTGTTGCAAATGAAGTACAGATTGAGAGAATAATTGATAGCATCAATGCACCAGGTCCACTCACTCATTCAAGGGCAACACAACTAGCAAATTTCTGTGGGCACTTCGCACTCGTCTCAATAACTGAACCGAAGAAAGTTGAAGAAGCCTTCTTGGAACCTTAATGGATTCAAGCTATGCAAGAAGAGCTTCAACAGTTTGAGCTGAATAATGTATGGGAACTGGTTAAGCGTCCTGATCCTCGCAAGCACAATATAATAGGCACCAAATGGATATATCGCAACAAGCAAGATGAGCATGGTCAAGTTGTCAGAAACAAAGCTCGTCTCGTTGCTCAAGAATACACTCAAGTTGAAGGGATTGACTTCGATGAAACATTTGCTCCCGTGGCTAGACTTGAAGCCATACACATACTGCTGGCCTATGCAAATCATCATAACATACTTCTATATCAAATGGATGTGAAGAGTGCTTTTCTCAATGGCAAGATTGAAGAAGAAGTATATGTTGTACAACCGCCTGGCTTTGAAGATCCAAAACATCCTGACATGGTGTACAAGCTCAACAAGGCACTGTATGGCCTGAAACAAGCACCTCGGGCTTGGTATGACACACTCAAAGACTTCCTGAAGAGCAAACACTTCAAATCTGGTTCCCTCGACCCACTCTCTTCACGAAGACATATGATGGTGAACTGTTTGTGTGCCAAATATATGTGGATGACATTATCTTCGGCTGCACCAATCAGAAATACAGTGAAGAGTTTGGATATATGATGCAAGAGCAATATCAGATGTCCATGATGGGTGAGCTGAAGTTCTTCCTTGGTCTTCAAATACGTCAGCAACGCAACGACATCTTTATATCTCAAGAGAAGTACCTCAAAGATTGCCTGAATAAATTTGGTATGCAAGACTACAAAGGCTTCACGATGCCAATGCTAGCCAAACATCATCTGGGTCCCGACGACAATGGTAAAGAGTTTGATCAAAAGGTATACCGCTCTATGATTGGTTCTTTACTTTATCTATGTGCATCTAGGCCAGATATTATGCTTAGTGTTTGCATGTGTGCTCTATTCCAAGCGGAACCAAAGGAATCGCATCACTTAGCTGTGAAGCAAATTCTTCGATATTTGGCTTACACCCCAACACTAGGATTATGGTATCCAAAGGGCTCAGAGTGTGATCTAGTTGGATTCTCGGATGCTGATTACGCTGGTGACAAGGTGGATCGCAAGTCTACATCAGGAACATCTCATTTTCTGGGACGATCACTTGTATGTTGGTCTTCAAAGAAGTAGAACTGTGTATCTCTCTCCACTGCTGAACCTGAATACATTGCTGCTGGATCTTGCTGCGCTCAGCTTCTATGGATGAAGCAAACACTCAAGGACTATGGCATTCATCTGAAGCAAGTCCCACTCTACTGTGACAATGAAAGCGCCATCAAGATTGCCAACAACCCAGTTCAGCACTCGAAGACAAAGCACATTGAAATTCGTCATCACTTTCTCAAAGATCTTGTTGTGAAGGAAGATATTGATATCATACATGTCAACACTGAAGAGCAATTGGCAGATATCTTCACCAAGCCCTTGGATGAGAAGAGATTTTGCAAATTACGGTGTGAGCTAAATATCTTGGAATCCTCAAATGTCCTATGATCAGGCACACATCCTAACACTTATGCATATTGATGACTTAGATGTGCAACACACGAAGTAAAGTATGTCTTCAATCAATGAAGACTTACATTCTAAGTGTGAATACATTAATGTGGAATTTGACTTCGGAGCGCCACGATAATTGTGCGCCGTGTCTGGGTCTAATACTTCCTATACGGTGGGTAACGCCACCACCAAATTCTTCTGTTTGAAGTGTTTCACCCATGCGTTACATTTGCTATGTCTTCACATTTGGTTTGTCTTCATGATTATCTTCACTATGTTGATTATATATATACTAGTGTTCTGTCCTCTACAGCATTCACTTATAGCTATGTCTTCTTGTTGAATCGTTTGAACTAGGTAAATGTGATCGGACCCTAACCTTTCTATGCTTTCTATCTCAAACTCTATTTCTCCAAATCATATGCATTCTCTTGAAACTGTCGAATGTCTTCTCTGCGTCCTTGTCAGCAGAAGATACAGAGACAAACATTAAGTCCGCTTTCAATGCTAATTCCTTCACCTGAAACCCGAAGAAGTGGGAACGACCACCCGACAATCCAGCCGTGCGTGGGAACGTGGAACAACCTCCGATATGTTGCATGATGGCCACGTGTTCTTCAGATGTGAATCGCCAGGGGCATTTGTGTAATAACGCTGTGCCGTCCCTGTCCCTATAAATACACGCCTCACCACAGTCATTATACTTTCTTCCACTCTCGCACGAACCCTAGCGCCACCGCTAGCCCTCGACGACACCGGCGACGAAGCGCTTAGCTGCCGCGACCTCTCCGACACCGTCTTCACGCCGACCGCGGACATCGTCTTCTCCGCCGTCGCCGTAGGTGTCCTCCGTCGCCAAGTTAGGGCACGGACGATCGAACTGCTCGGCCTCCTCTTCCACTTCGTTTAGCAGTTCTTCGTGTGGTAAATAACACTTCCTTTTTATGGCCCCTTTGATCCTATAGATTCGTCACTTTCTACCACAAGCAGTTTCTGTTCACACAAGTTGGATCTATTTCATACTGCATCTCATAATATGCCTAGTATGTTCACTTATGCTTCACAAAGTAGTTAGATTCCTCACTTGTACTGATCCATGGATTCGTACAAATCTAGAACCAACTCCTTATCTATGAGTTAATGTCTTCGCACGATGAGGTCAATGTCTTCTAAACTGATTTATCTTCAAAATCTTCTGAAAATGCATATGACCTCTTCCCCTTCCCTCGCACCTTAATGTTGTCACAGGTACATGTCTGTGGGAGAATCCCTTGGTTCTCATAGTCTGCATTCATTTGCAGAATTCTTACAGCATCATATAAATTCTCCCGAAGCCAATTCCTATTTGTCCAGCAAGCGAAAGCCTTTGAAGCCTTTGAACGTATTGAAGCCATTCAGTTTAAAGTTCATGGCTGCAGAGAAATCAGTAAGGGAGGGTGGCAGAAAGCGTAGAGGTGAAACATCAAGAGATCTGCCCGATGACCTCTCAGAGTTGTACAAGACAAATCCAGAAGAGGATTACAATCAGCGCAAGACACGAATCCAATGGATTCGACGATATTGGGCCGAACAGTGGTTCAAGTACAGGTTTGTGACCAAGGAATATGCTGAGAAGAATGCCATCAAACGACCATGGGGAGACATCCTATACAGAAATCTTCAACCCAGGTCCAGAGATGAAGCCGTTGAACAAGGCTTCTACCCCTGCATGGTCCGTGGACCACAGCCGGCGGATGCTAACCCATCGTCATTGCTATGGTGTCGTGACGACAATCTATTCAAGCGCAACTTCCAGTTTGCCCAGAATTCGGCGAAGCAGAACAAGAAGTCATTGGGACTAGACTTCAACCCTGGTCCATCTGCTCCCCGTGCCGATGGCACCCGCAAAGCTGAACACAATCTTGTTGGGCCCTTCTACAACCTGGAAGGTCTCGTCACTCATATCATGGTTCAAGGGACAGCCGTGGATGAGCCTGCAGATGACGCTGAATCTGATGAAGCGCCTGCACCGTCGAAGCCAAAGAAACTGAAGCAGCCTAAAGCTTCAAAGCCTGCCTCAGCACCAAAAATCTCACGGGCGAAGCCACTGGCTACTGCACCTCCTGAAGACAGTGTGTAGTCTGAAGATTTGTCACGCATCTCCAAGCCCTCGAAAGTCAAGATGCCTTTGCAACACACCAGCCAAGAACTGACTGCTGTTGCAATTCTGTGCAACGATGCTATTGATCTGTCCAGCGATGAAGATCTTGCAAATGATTCTCTTGAGCAACCGATCAAGAGCAAAGAAGAAGTAGAAATCTTCAATGATTTGCCTCTCTTTGACGTGGCAATCATCCACAACTTCATTGATGAGTGGTTGGACACGCCCAACCTCAGCTTTGATGATCTGCAACTTCCAATTGGCCTCAGTGTCGCCTTCCATGGCACCATTGCTTCAGAGCTAGCTCTAGCTCAGTGCATCATCGAACTGAAGCAAAAGATTGACTTTGAGAAAGCTCAGTTCAAGAAGCATATGGCCAAGCTCAGCGTGCAAGAGGTCAAGAACTTCAAGATCATGCTGCACGAGCTCAAAGAAGCCTTTCTCAAGAAGCGTGAAGAAGCTCAGGTTCTCGTGAGCGCATGAAGATCCTGGCTAACAAGAGTGTGCAAGCCTACAATGAGGCTGAGAAGCGCAAGGCCCTTGGTCGTCCTGGCATCGATCCCAGGATGGCTGCAAAGAAGAAGAAGAAGCCAGCTGTGGCTGAACCCGAAGCACCAAGGCAGGAAGCACATCCCATTATCTTCCCAGCCAGCATGACTGGCTCAAAGCCAAAGGTTAGGTCAACCGCTTCAGAACTGAAGAAAACAAGGACTACTGAGGCTGAAGCGAGAAAGAGGAAACATCCTGAAGTCTCTGTTGCTGCTCGCTCCAAGAAAAAGCGCAAGACCAAGAAGGATCGGGCTGCTCCCACAGAGCCCTTAGTTGTTGAACCTATCTCCATGGTTCGCCCTACCGCTGAACATCAAGAGCGCCAACTGACTGTCCATGAGCCTGCTTCCACAGAGGCTCATGAAGCTGAAGACATTCCAACAGCTGATCCCACCGCTGCTGACGACATTGGTCACCATGACAATGTTGAAGATGATGTAATTCTTCCTCTGATCGAGCACCAACAGGTATCATCGCCTGTGCTTACGCACAGCGAACTCATCAGCATTGGTCGTCCTCTGACGCCAATTGCTCAGGATGCATCATGGGCTAATCACCCACAACAACAAGTCACACCACCCCGGCAAGAAGAAGAAGATGACTTTGAGGCCCAGCCAACTCCATCTCCAAAGGCGTCGCCAGCATTACGCAGGCTTCGCAAAGGACCAAGGTCTCAAGTCCCTCCTTCCAGCATTCCCGAAGGAGAAGTGCCTCACCAATCTATTGCACGTCAAGTGTTTCCAGATGCCACTCCTACTGTGAATGTCTCCAAGTTTGAGGCTAAAGATGCTAAAGACATTTCGGCTGCATCAGCCGATGACACCCAAGAAGAAGAACGTGTCCCTAATCCCCCAATTACTGAAGAAGCTATTCTCGAGGAGAACGTGTCTGTGCCCGACCCTCCAGCTCATCAAGTGGAGGTACAAAATCTTGAGGCTGCCACCACCAACACAAATGAGGCCAATGACGTTGTCATGGCTGAAGCAAATGTGGAGCCTGCACCAACCAATGAGCCAGAAGTCAGTGAAGCAAATGATGCTACTGCTCCTGTTCCTGCGCCTGCTGCTGGTCCTCAGTTTGACTATCATGTTGAGCACAGGCCTCAGGTACAGAAGCCAATGCCAAGGTTGCCCAGGTTTCCAGGTCCTGCATCAGCACCTGGATCCTTTAATGTCAACGGCTTCAAAGCAAACAACACCTTCTTCAATATCTCCAAGAACCCCTACTCAAGGGAAAGAATATCTTCTGATCGGTTCTGGAGCTATCCGCAGTGAAGTTATTACTCATGCATTCTGTACAATCAAGGTCGCATCTTCCCTCATATGCGTCTTGACACCGAAGCAATAACTGGACTGCCCTGCTTGGAAGAAGCTCTGGATTGCTTCAAACAGGTTGGCTTGTTGCCTTTTGTCACCGACCAAGAGCACTGTAACGAAGAGTTGCTGCTCCAATTTTATGCCACTCTTCACATACGTGGCTACAACAAAGATCCGAAGACTTGGATCCTTGAGTGGATGACCGGAAATGTTCATCACGAAGCCAAAGCCTTTGATATCATTGAGCTCACTGGTCTGCCCACTCTTGGCGATCTCTATGAACCTGGTTGTCAGCCTCACAGTGAAGCTATTGAGAGCATCTTTCAGTAGCCTGAACCGAACATGAGTCAGATGCTTAGCATGATGAAGCCGTTGCCTCCAGATGCTGCCTATCCTAAGGAGTTCTTTGTTGAAGACCTTGAGTATCTGCCATGGACTATCTATCACATTATAAGGCGAACTCTCTGGCCCATCAAGGGACATTCTCCACATGCCAAGCTGGAAGGTGCAATGAAGACTTTGGTCTTCTATATTCTTCACGGCAAATGCTTCAATGCACAAGACTTCTTCATTCGCCAACTTGCTGCATCAGGATCTGATCCTTTTGGCTTGAAGTTCTACGCTCCATGGATAATGCGGCTGGTCAAACTCCACTCAGCTATCTCATATCAGCCCTCTGCTCGCAATCATCGGATCTTTCTGCCTGATGTGGATATGTCCATTGAAGCCATCTATCCAGATCCTGCCAAGGAGCCTCTTAGTCTTCAGAATGCTGAGCATCAAAGTTTCTCTCAGAACATTGAAGGAGTTGAAGCAGTCACTCGTGTTTATCCTCTGGCTGGTACTACACGTGCACCTCATCGTGCCCTCACTGAAGCCACTGAAAGCACTATTGCCCAACGGCCCAAGAAGCGATCTCGTGTTCTCAATGACCGACAGCTTCTAGTTGCTCTTCATCAGAAACAGGATAGGCATCATGACTGGCTGAAGCGCCAAATGCAAAGCCTCTTGGTGGATGTCAACGGCATTCGCAATCTTGCCACCAAGAATGCCTTTGTTGCCCATGAAACCTGTCGGCGTACATGGAAAGGGCTGACGCTTATGTGTTCTGAGGATGATCTTCAAGAGTATGGCTTCTCTGAACGTTTCAAGTTTGACTCCACACATCCCCGAAGGACTGTGCTACGACGAACTCCATCTCTTCAAGACTCTGAGTTCTCTTCCTCCACAGCAAATGTGAATGCCAGAGTCATTGAGGATGAAGACGATGCTACTTCACCGCCCCCTACTTCTGCACGCATCGACACTGCACCAAGTTCCTCTGCACCACCGGATCTCAACGACGACCCTGCTGCCTCGCTTGCACCTCATGGGAACGAGTAGGCGCTCTATGTCTTCAAACCTTTTTGGTCCACACTGACAAAAGGGGGAGAAGCATATGAGTTGATAGTCTTCAAGCGGTTCTATATGGGTGGTTGATTTATTTTTTGCTACTTAAACTCGTTTTCAATACATTTGGTTCTTTGAGTTGTAACACTTAAACTCGATGGTCGTCTGCTACTTATTTGCTATTCTGTGATGCGATGATAAATTCCGCATGTGCGACGATAAATTCCGCACTTAGATCATTTGCAGACGTCCATTTTTCAATATGCATGTCATTATCTTCACATACTTTTCATGCATGATGAATTGTCATCATAAGTTCAAGAGGATCTCCACAAGTACAACCTGCCATGTGCATTTGCATTCCAAAAGCAAATTACTTATATGCACATCTTCAGGGGGAGCCCTTGCAAGTTATGAAGACAATTCCTTATCCTTTACAAATTTCACATATTATATACCCCGTTGAAAACTTCAACTAGTTTGTCATCAATCACCAAAAAGGGGGAGATTGTAAGTGCATCTAGTGCCACCCCTAGTTGGTTTTGGAGTATTGACGACAAACCTAGTTGAGGGACTATTGTGTTTGTGAGAATTGCAGGATAACACAGGTAGAAGTCCCTCATTGATTCAGTTTTCCTACCAGAGATGACCCCTAAAAATGTATGAAGACATTGAAGTCAAAGGTGGTATGTGAAGACACTCACTTTGAAGACTATGACAAGAGAAGACATCGCATGAAGACTATGGAGCACGAAGACTTAGATCTTTCGTAGTTCTTTTTCTTCTTTGTTGAGTCATAGGAACCACCGTACTGTTAAGTGGGGTCCAAGAGAACCAGTCAGAATGACTGAAGTGATGCTTAACCAAAATCCTATGTCTTCGAGCAAAGACTATGAGAGCTAATCTTGTCCAGAGTTGGACAAGTCAGCTTTGCTTGTAGCCCAAGTAAAGTTGTCATGTGTGTTTGAAATCTGACTGTTGGAACACGTGTCTGTTCCTTAGTGACCCAGGGTCATTTTGGACAAATCAGGTCGGGTTACCTAGTGGCTATAAATAGACCACCCCCTACAACCATAAATGGTTGGCTGCTCAGAGTTAGTGTACGGCTTTTGTCGTTTGAGAGCAACCCACCTCGAAGCCTTTGAGAGAAAATTCCTTGCGAGGATAAAGACCTAAACACCCAGAGCCAAAGAGTATTAGGCATCACTAAAGTCTTCTTGTCTGTATGATCTGAAGACTTATTACACTTGAGGACTATGAATCCTCCAGCCGGTTAGGCGTCGCGTTCTAAGCATCCAAGAGTCATTGTGGATCGCCGGTGAACGAAGTCTGTGAAGGTTTGGAAGTCTACCTTGAAGACTTACCAGAGTGATTGGGCGAGGACTGGGTGTCCTTAGCTCAAGGGGAATAAGGTGAAGACGAGGTCTTCTGAGTTGAATCTCAGCCTCCCTAACCAGACGTACAGTTGTCACAGCAACTGGAACAGGTCCAACAAATCATTGTCTTCAACGAGTCACTGGTTTCATCCTTCCCTTGCCTTTACTTACCGTTGGTCCTTGTGAAATCATTGTACGATTGCAACACCATTTGGCTTCACTGAGTGATTACTTGTTCTGATTGGCTTCACAATATCTTCCTACCTGATCCTTACTGGCTAGCTGCTATTAGTCATTGTGCTTTCACTTCATTGAATACTTGACTATGGTTTTCCTAGTGTAGTCTACCTTCCGCTGCATGGTAATAGGTTTATTTCTATCATTTGTCTTCGAAACTTACATGTTTTGAAGACTTCCATAAAAATCGCCTATTCACCCCCCCCCCCTCTAGTCGATCACTAGCACTTTCAAACTCACATGCTTAACTGTCCTTGCCGCTTGGATCTGCTCGATGGCCTTGATCTTGTCGGGGTTGGCTTCAATCCCGCGATGGGATACAAAGAAACCAAGCAGCTTGCCGGAGGGAACACCAAATACACACTTGTCCGGGTTGAGCTTCAGATTGATCTTGCGCAGATTATCAAATGTCTCTTCCATATCCTGAACAAGGGGGGCCGTATCCTTGGTCTTGACCACAATATCATCCATATAGGCTTCTATGTTTCTGTGCAACTGTGGCTCAAAACCAATCTAGATTGCCCTTGCAAAAGTGGACCCGGCACTCCTTAATCTGAATGGCATGCGGACAAAGCAGTACATACCACACATGAAGATTTGGTGATACCCAGAGTATGCTCCAGAAAGGGGAGCAAATCACAACCTAAAGTGGAATCCACAATCTGGTCGATACGCGGCAAGGGAAATGGTTATTTCGAGCAAGCCTTGTTGAGATCTGTGAAATCTATGCAAAGCCTCCACTTCTTGTTAGCCTTCCGGACTACCACTGGATTTGCCAACCACGTGGGGTGCAATACTCCTTTGACCAAACCAGCTGCCTCAAGTTTCTTGATCTCTTCTGCAATGAACTATTGCCTCTCCAAGGCCTGCTTCTGGACTTTCTGCTTGACAGGCCGGGCATGTGGGCAGATAGCAAGGTTGTGCTCGATTACCTCCCTGGGAACACCGGGGATATCAGATGGTTGCCAGGAAAACACATCGATATTCGCCCGCAGGAAGGCAACGAGCATGCTTTCCTATTTGTCATCAAGGGTGGCACTGATAGTAAAAGTACCATCAATGCCAGCCAGCCCCGCTGGGACCTTCTTCACTTGGGGTGCAGCAACCTTGGATCTCTTGCTGTTAGAACACTCCGGCACGTCGTCAACGGGTGTCGTGCACTTGGTGGGGGCACGTTTCCCGGGCTCTTTGCGGAAGTCCCTACAGTCTCTCTTCTTTCCTTTACTTTCCTTGGCGGGAGCCGACGCTGCCTCTACCGCGACCGCGTCTCGGTACATCTTGTCCATGCAAATGATTGCATGCTTCTCATCTGATGGGACAGTGATGACTCCCAGTTGCCCAGGCATCTTCAATGTGTTGTAGGCATAGTATGATGCCTCCATGAACTTAGCCAGGGCCAGGCGTCCAAGAATCCCATTGTACGGCAGGGGGAGATCAACCACATCAAGCACAATCTTCTCAGTTCGGTAGTTTCTCCCCCAAACGTTACCGGCAGCGTGATCTTTCCTTTAGGACGGCTCCTGCCGGGATTAATTCCTTGAAGCCTGCCGGTAACCTCTTGCTCTTCTTCTCCTATCTGAAGCTTGCCAATGACTGCCGGGGAAATAAGGTTCAACCCGGCCCCGCCGTCCACCAGCATCTTTGTGACCATAAGGTTGCCAATTATCGGAGAGACCAACAATGGCAAACACCCTACCACAATGGTATGGCTAGGATGGTCCTCCTCATCAGATGATTGGCGTACGGGACCATTTGAGTAGTTTCTGGGCCTCTTGCGCTGGTTCCACGGCATTGACTTCTCGCGCCCACCGCTTGAGATGGCGGTGAGAAGTGTGTAGAGATGCACCTCCGTCAACGCACAGGGCGTCCATGGCTTTCTGAAACTCCTTCTCATTGTTTTTCTATCTATCCTCTCCATCACTCTCATCATCATGGGTTTCCTTCTCTTGACCCTTGGCGGGCTTCCCTTGGTTTCGAAAGGGTTTGCCGGGGCGGCTTGCTTCACCACCTCGACCCTTACCGCCAGTAACATTCTGATCCTATTCCTTATCTCGCTTTTCATACTCTGCTATCTGTTTCTTGACAAGCTGCTCTACCTGATGACACTCTTGAAGGTCGTGGCCCTTGGTGATGAGGTTATGTACCTAGGGTAGGGTCGTAGGTCTGACCTAGACACCTTCCCCTAGGACATCACACTAAAGACAGAATCATTCAAAGGGTACCATTATCCACTCAACCAGAGACGTTCCACTCGGAAGAATCAATGGCACTCGACCGTCGTAGAAGACACTCGACGAGCAGAAGATCTAAAGCCACTCTGCACCAACAATGGTCGAACATTTACTTATAGGCTTAATTGTCATTTATAGCATTTAATGGCTAGAGTTACCAGTAACGTTCCTCTCTTAATGTACATTGAACCCTGTGTAACGGAGGGGAGCAGGGGTACTGGCGCACTCTATATAAACCACCCCCTCCTCTGGGACAAGGGTTCAGATCTTTGTAAACACACGCACACATAATCCAGTCGACCGCCTTAGGGCACCGAGACATAGGGTTGTTACTTCCTCCGAGAAGGGCCTGAACTCGTAAAACTCGTGTGTACAACTACTCCATAGCTAGGATCTTGCCTCCTCATATCTACCCCCCATTCTACTATCAGTCTTAGACCCACGACAGTTGGCGCCCACCATGGGGCCGGTGTCTTAGCAGTTTATTGGAGTAGTTGTGATTCTTCCGATTCTCATCATCATGGTTTCTAGCGGAGGATTGGCTGAAGGCCGCGAGATCCGTCTCGGCGCGCTTGTCTTCATCGCCGACGACTCCGCTTGGCTTCAGGAAGCTCCACTCGACGTCGAGGCGCTCCCCGTCTGCGGGCGACGCACTTTTGCGCGTGCGTTCGCGGTGTCCTTCTTCGACAACCGTCGACTCCGTATCAGTCGACTCCGGTTGTAACCTCCCTCTCCGTTGTTCGCCGGCGCCAGCGATCCGGTCGGTCGCGGCTTCAGAAGTGGGTGAGGCATGCGGTGGCCCGCCAATCGGCCACCCCGCAAATCGCGGCAATTGAGCCCGATGAAACACTCTATGGCCTGTTTGATCTGTCGACTGGATCCATCGAGACTACATCCAAATGCGACAGCAGCGACCCCGCGGCAAAAGTCTTGATGGTCAATGTACCACACAGTCCTCCTGGCTTCACTCGGGAAGCGGTGGCGATGGCGGCGGTGATCCGTCGCGTGTTGATGAGGAGTACTATTCCGAACCCCTCTCTTCGTAGCGGAGGGAAGATCTTCGTCGCCGTAATATGAATGCACTCCACACTCCTATCGTTGGAGAAACCCCCGAGGCCTAGGCCTTGTACGAGGTGCGCCTGGCCAACTTGGCTGAGCGCACTCGACTAGAGAACCTCCAGCACGCACTCGACGAGCGTGCTCGGTAGCGGATCCCCGAGTCCAGTCGACGACAACTTTTTCCGCCTCTGACTCGGGTATATCGAACTCCGATCCAGAATCTCACAGCTGCACCTCGAATAGCAGAGTCAATTCAACCGTCCCAGTCAGAAGCTGGCCGAGGTTTGATGCAGATCCGGGCTTTACTCCGGGTAGCAGGAGAGCAAAATACAGTGGTATCTCAGTCGCGGAATAGGATTCATAGCAGGTCTATGGTGGCGGATACTGTCCAGTCTTCCCATAGCCCGAGTCCGCCTCCGCGGCGTGAGGGACGTGGATACCAGCAAGATCAGTACAGGAACCGTGAGCAGTATGATCATCGACTCGACCACGACAATTGTCGTTGAGTGCCCACGTCTCCTTCGAGGACTGGGTCATATGTGCCTCGGCGGCAAGATGACAGGTGCCCCCACAGCGGCGAACGGAGAATTCCAGTCGATCCTAGAGAACCAGGCTTTGATGCAAGGTCAATCCTCGTTCAAGGTCTGGTTGATAGAAAGAGAGCTCATAGAGAAGGACACGATAGAGGTCATCCGACTGGAAGCAGGGTACACGTCTCAGGACCCGAGTGTTTCAGCAGAGCCATCAGAGCAGCAGTGATTCCTCCAAACTTCAGGTTGGCGACTGGAGTCAGCAAGTTCACCGGCGAATCCAAGCCAGACACTTGGCTTGAGGATTACCGAGTGGCTGTGCAGATTTGTGGTGGCAATGATGATGTTGCCATGAAGCACCTCCCCTTGATGTTGGAGGGCTCTGCCAGAGCGTGGTTGAATCAGTTGGCTCCTGGCAGCATATATAGTTGGGAAGAACTTGCTCGAGTGTTTGTTAGTACCTTTGAAGGCACTTGCAAAAGGCTGGCAGGGTTGACAGAATTGCAGTGTTGTGTCCAGAAACCGAATGAAACTTTGAGGGATTATATCCAGAGATGGATCACGTTGCACCATACAATGGAGAATGTGTCAGATCACCAAGCAATTTGTGCCTTCAAGGAAGGCGTTAAGTATCGGGAATCGAACCTGAAATTCGGTCGGACAGGAGATATGACTCTGACTCGGATGATCGAGATCGCCACCAAATATGCCAATGGTGAAGAGGAAGACCGACTCCGGAGTGGCAAACACAAAACAATCGCCCAAGAAACCGGAGGAGGGAATTCCAGTCGGAAACAGAAGCGAAAAGATGAACCAGCTGCTCCTGGTGAAGCTTTAGCTGTTGCTCAAGGAAAGTTCAAGGGAAAATCCAAAGGGCCCTGGAATCCCAAGAAAGTTAAGGATAAAGACGAGAATGATGTGTTGGATTTACCGTGCCATAAGGATGAAGAGAGGAACATCATTTACCCTAAACACACCACTTGACAGTGTCGTTTCCTGATTCAGCAGTTCCGAGAGAAACAACCCATCGAAAAGGAAAGGAAGTCGGACGAGGGTGAGGATAGGGAAGAAGATGATGACAGCTTTCCCAATGTCAATTCCATGCTGATGATTTTTGCTGATGTTGAAAGCAAAAGTCGATTGAAGGTTATTAATAGGGAGGTGAACATGGTTGCTCCGGCAACACCCAGTTATCTGAAGTGGTCCCAGACTGCCATCGCATTCGACCAGTCAGACCACCCAATTCATATAGCCACCCCTAGGAGGCAAGCACTGGTGGTCGACCCAGTAGTTGAAGGTACCCGACTGACTAAAGTGCTGATGGATGGTGGCAACGGATTGAATATTCTTTATGCTGAGACCTTGAAGGGAATGGGCATTCCGATGTCCAAGCTGAGTGAAAGCAACATGAGTTTCCATGGTGTTATACCTGGCAAGAAAGCTCAGTCACTTGGCCAGATCACACTTGATGTGGTTTTTGGTGATTCCAAGAATTACCGCAAGGAAAAGTTGATGTTTGAGGTAGCGGATTTCAAGAGTGCTTACCATGCCATCCTAGGGAGACCCGCTTATGCACGTTTTATGGCTCGACCATGTTACCTGTATTTCAAATTGAAGATGACTGGTCCCAAAGGAGTAATCACTGTCACTGGCAATCGTCAGAAAGCAGAAGAGTGCTTCTAGAAGGGCTCAAAAATTGCCGATGCACAGATGGCAGTAGTGGAACTGCAAGAGTACCAGAAAAATGCAGATCCGAGTGATTTGCTGCGAGCCAAAAAGCCTACCACAGAGTCCGCATTTCAGTCGTCAGGGGAAACGAAGCCGATTCATATCCACCCGACCGATCCCAATGCTGCGCCGACCCATATCTTCACAACACTTGACAGCAAATAGGAAGAAGCCCTCATCCAGTTCCTCCGTGAGAACTGGGACATCTTTGCATGGAAACCTTCTGACATGTCGGGTGTACCGAGGGGACTGGCTGAGCATCGTTTGCGAGTCGACCCGAAAGTAAAACCAGTCAAGGAACATCTTCGACGGTCCGTCATCCAGAAGAGAAAAGCAATTGGCGAAGAAGTGGCTTGGCTCCTGGCAGCTGAGTTCATCCGAGAGATTTACCACTTTGAGTGGCTCGCCAATGTTGTCATGGTCCCTAAGAAGGATGATTCACTTTTCATGTGCATTGACTTCAAGCATATCAATCGGGCCTGCCAGAAAGATCATTTTCCTCTTCCCCGCATCGATCAAATTGTCGATTCAACTGCGGGGTGTGAGCGTTTGTCCTTCTTGGACGCCTATTCCGGGTACCATCAGATCTGACTGTATGGACCCGATGAGATAAAAACGGCTTTCATCACTCCATTCGGATGTTTCTGTTATGTCACTATGCCATTCGGCCTGAAGAACGCCGGAGCCACATTCATGAGGATGATCCAGAAGTGTCTACTCACTCAAATCAGTCGGAATGTGGAAGAATACATGGATGACATTGTAGTCAAGTCACGTAAAGGTTCCGACCTGCTGGCTGACCTTGCCGAAACCTTTGCCAACCTCAGAAGGTACAATATCAAGCTTAATCCATCAAAGTGCACATTCGGAGTTCCTGGCGGAAAACTACTCGGTTTCATCGTTTTCAAATAAGGGATCGAGGCTAACCCAGAGAAAGTGGGTGTCATTCTTCGGATGAAACGCCCTTTGTGTGTGCACGATGTCCAAAAGCTTACTGGTTGTTTGGCCTCTCTCAGTCGATTCATTTCTTGTCTCAGTGAAAAGGCACTGCCTCTTTACCGACTGATGAAGAAGTCTGATAAGTTAGAGTGGACTCCCGAAGCTGATGCAGCGTTTGTAGAGCTCAAAGCCCTGCTTTCCACCCAGCCGGTGCTTGCTGCACCAATTAGCAAAGAGCCTTTACTTCTTTACATTACAGCCACTGGACAATTTGTCAGTACAGTACTCACAGTCGAGCGTGAAGAAGAAGGGAAAACTTATAAAGTTCAACGCCCGGTATATTACGTTTCTGAAGTCCTGAATCCATCAAAGCAAAGATATCCCCATTATCAGAAGCTTGTTTATGGAATTTACATGACCACAAAGAAGGTTGCACACTATTTCTTTGATCATTCTGTTATAGTCGTCAGCGACACTCCATTGTCGGAGATTCTGAACAATAGAGATGCAACTGGTCGAGTGGCAAAGTGGGCGATTGAACTCCTTCCCCTGGATATCAAGTTTGAAGCAAAGAAGGCTATTAAGTCCCAAGCAATAGCTAATTTCCTCGCCGAGTGGATCGAACAGCAACTTCCAGCCCAAATTCACTCGGTGCATTGGACCATGTTCTTCCATGGGTCCAAGATGCTGAATGGTTCCGGCGCTGGTCTCCCCCCGTGGTGACAAACTCAGCTATGTTCTCCAGATTCACTTTGACTCCTCCAACAATGAGGCTGAATACGAGGCACTTCTGTATGGGTTGCGTATGGCCATTTCACTCGGCGTCCGTCGCCTCATGGTCTATGGCAACTCGGATTTAGTGGTCAATCAGGTGATGAAGGAGTGGGACGTCAGAAGTCCAGCCATGACTGGTTATTGCAATGCAGTAAGAAAGTTAGAAAAGAGGTTCGAGGGGTTAGAGCTCCATCACATCCACCGACTGAAAAATCAAGCAGCCGATGATCTGGCAAAGATAGGCTCCAAGAGAGAAGCCATTCCCAGTAATGTGTTCCTGGAGCATATTCATGCACCCTCGGTTCAAGAAGATCCGTTCATTGAAGAGCCCCCACAGCCGAAGAGTGCCACCGATCTGACTGAAATCGAGATTCCAGCCGTGGTCGACTTGATCATGGAAGTTTTTGTCATCACCCCTGATCGGACGGTACCATATATCGCATACATTCTTAGAAGAGAACTCCCAGAAGATGAAGAAGAGGCTCGACAGATCGTCCATAGATCTAAGGGCTTCACCGTGATAAGAGGACAGTTGTTCAGAGAAAGTGTGACTGTAGTCTGCCAGAAATGCATAACACCTGAAGAAGGTTGAGTGATCCTCAATGATATCCACTCGGGGACCTATGGTCACCATGCGTCCTCTTGGACCATTGTGGCCAAAGCATACCGAGCGGGATTTTACTGGCCTCGAGCAAATGAGATGGCACCAGAAATAGTCGACAAATGTGAAGGTTGTCAGTTCTACTCCAACATGTCTCACAAGCCTGCGTTAGCCCTGAAAACCATTCCGCTCGTCTGGCCTTTTGCTGTTTGGGGATTGGATATGGTTGGACCTTTGAGGACCAGTAGGAGTGGATTCACTCATGTGCTTGTAGCAGTTGACAAGTTCACCAAATGGATTGAAGCCAAGCCTATCAAGAACCTTGATGTCAGTACTGCCGTCAGCTTCATCAGAGAGATAACATTCAGATATGGTGTTCCCCACAACATCATCACTGACAACGGAGGAAACTTTGATTCTGATGAGTTTAGGACATTTTGTGCTTCACAAGGTACTCGAGTCAACTATGCCTCGGTCGCTCACCCCCAATCGAATGGACATGCTGAAAGGGCAAACAGATTGATTCTCAAAGGACTGAAACCTTGACTGATGCGTGACCTCAAACACGCAGCAGGAGCCTGGGTCGATGAACTTCCATCAGTATTATGGGGATTGAGGACAACTCCCAATCGGTCGACTGGCAGAACCCCATTTTTCTTGGTTTATGGAGCCGAAGCTGTACTTCCGAGTGACTTGCTCCACAATGCACCCCGAGTCGAGCTTTTCACAGAGGAAGAAGTAGAACAAGCGTGACAAGATGCAGTTCACCTCCTTGAAGAACAAAGAGAGATGGCTTTGATCCGATCAACCATTTATCAGCAAGATCTGCGTCGATTCCATGCCAGAAATGTGAGGGGTCGAGCATTTCAAGAGGGAGACTTAGTTCTCCGAGTGGATCAGCAGAAACCACACAAGCTTGCTCCCTCTTGGGAAGGCCCCTTCGTGGTCACCAGAGTGCTCCACAATGGAGCATACCACCTTTACGACGTCGAGCACAAGAAAGACGAGCCGCGCGCCTGGAATGCGGACCTGCTCCGCCCCTTTTATACTTAAACACTCAGTCTGCTGAGATGTAATAAAAAACACCTTTGTATTTTGTTTATCAAAGACAAGAGTTTTACAGTCTTATAAAAAGATTGTCGATTGTTTACATATGTTTCTGAAATCCCCCAATGGGTGGCTTAGCTGCAGTCCAGTACTTGCCTAAGTTTCAAAAATCCTACCGAGTGATGAGCAAGTCTCTCACTCGGGGGCTTAGCTGTAGTCTAGTACTCGCCTAAGTTTCAAAAATCCAACCGAGTGATGAGCAAACCTCACACTCGGGGGCTTAGCTGCGTTCCACTACTCGCCTAAGTTTCAAAAATCTAACCGAGTGATGAGCAAACCTCACACTCGGGGGCTTAGCTGTAGTCCAGTACTCGCCTAAGTTTCAAAAATCCTACCGAGTGATGAGCAAGGCTCTCACTCGGGGGCTTAGCTGCAGTCCAGTACTCGCCTAAGTTTAAAAAATCCTATCGAGTGATGAGCAAACCTCACACTCAGAGGCTTAGCTGCAGTCCAGTACTCGCCTAAGTTTCAAAAATCCTACCGAGTGATGAGCAAGTCTCTCACTCGGGGGCTTAGCTGCAGTCCAGTACTCGCCTAAGTTTCAAAAAATCCTACCGAGTGATGAGCAAACCTCACACTCGGAGGCTTAGCTGCAGTCCAGTACTCGCCTAAGTTTCGAAAATCCTACCGAGTGATGAGCAAACCTCACACTCAGAGGCTTAGCTGCAGTCCAGTACTCGCATAAGTTTCAAAAATCCTACTGAGTGATGAGCAACCTCACACTCGGAGGCTTAGCTGCAGTCCAGTACTCACCTAAGTTCCAAAATCATCCCTATCCGCAAGGATGACGAGGTGCAGGTCGACTGCAATCCTCTCGCGGAGCTACGCTACAAGTACAATGTCCGCTCCATCCCTATCCGCAAGGATGACGAGGCGCAGGTCGACTGCAATCCTTTCACGGAGCTACGCTACAAGTACAATGTCCGCTCCATCCCTATCCGCAAGGATGACGAGGTGCAGGTCGATTGCAATCCTCTCACGGAGCTATGCTACAAATACAATGTCCGCTCCATCCCTATACGCAAGGATGACGAGGTGCAGGTCAATTGCAATCCTCTCACGGAGCTACGCTACAAGTACAATGTCTGCTCCATCCCTATCCGCAAGGATGACGAGGTGCAGGTCGACTGCAATCCTCTCACAGAGCTACGCTACAAGTACAATGTCCGCTCCATCCCTATCTGCAAGGATGACGAGGTGCAGGTCGACCGCAACCCTCTCCTCGGAGCTGCGCCACAGATACAATGTGTGCTCCATCCTTCTCCGCATGGACGGCGAGGTGAAGGTCGACTGGGATATCCCCTTCAGATTTGCATTTCGAAGGAGAGTCCGAGCGAAGAACAAGTTCTACTCGAAGATGAACAAGCATATGCAGAAGATAAACCAAGATCGGATAAAATCTCAAAAGTCTCGAAACGAAGATAAAAGTACTCGGGCATCAGGCCCGAAAGAGTTCAACGGATACAGTAACCACTCAGCATTCCGAGGCAAATTTAAGGCAAGTTTAAATCTCAAGTTTGTTCATTCGGCAGGAGGAGGGCTCGCAGGCTCGACGAATTCGTCCAAGTCAATTCCATCAGCGATCCGAGTGGCAGCAGCAATGAAAGTCTCCATGAAGGACTGGAAGTCATGCCTTTTGGTGTTGGCGACCTTGATCGCCGCTAGCTTATCTTCGCGGGCCTCATTGCAATGGACTCTTACCAGTGACAGAGCCACGTCAGCACCACATCGGGCAGAGCCATTCCTGCACTCGACCGGGGACCTCGTCGAGTCGAGTCATCAGAGACTCGAGATCATTTTGAAGCGTCGCCCTTGGCCAAAGCGATGAGTCGATGCATGAAACTGCCACCTTCAGACGAGCAAGGTAACTTGTAACACTGGCGATGCAGGATTCCAGTCGAAGCACATTCATGGCAGCCTCGTCGCCGACTGGAGAAACGATAGGGTCCAAACCCGTCTCGATCCGTCCAGTCTTCTCGTCAAAGTTTTGGCAGAATTCTGCAGTCAAGGAGTAAGTGAGTCGACTGGACAGGACTAACTCGCAAGTAGTAAAGCAGTCGGATTAAAAGGGGTACCTTCGAGCATAAGAAAGAGCTTCTTGGCGAGAGTTCTCAGATAAGCTTCCAAGCCATTTCTCTTATGAGCCATGGATTCCAACTTCTCGTTCAAAGCCACCTTATCCTTCTTCAGACGAGTCGCCTCTCGGTTGGATTCAGTGAGAAAGGACTTCAGCTTGCTTACTTCCTCTTCCAACGCTCCGACTGAAGCCAGCTTTTTGTCAGCAAGAGTAGTCTTCTCTTGGGCCTCCTTCTACGCAGCTGCAAGGTCCAAGTCCTTCTTCTCCAGAGCCAACCTCATTTTCTCTGCAAAATTAGCATTTAGATCAAACAAAAGATCGAAGGGATAATTTAAAAAGACGATCGACATGAGCAGTCGACAGGCGGTTACCTTCCATGCCGGCAACTTTATCTTGAGCCTTCTTCAAGTTTTGTTGGGCCAGTTCCAGGTCAAGGTTGAGCTGCCTTTGCTTCTCCTCAAATTCGGCGAACTTGGAAATGAGAGTACAAGATTTCTGCAGAGAGTAAAAGACATATAAATCGACAAGATCAAAGATTATTTACTTCTGAGTGAATAAAATTTCAAAGTTTACTCAGACCCCAACCGACTGCCAGCAATCGACTGCGGTCTTGGGGAGTACACCCAGTGGGTGCACTTGGTGTGCCCCCACTGGTTCAGTTTCCACTCGGCCGGTCTGCCCGGGTCGAGTAAAAAAAGTACTTAGACCTCGGCCGACTGTCAGCAGCCAACCGCGGTCTCGGGGACTACACCCAGTGGGTGCACTTGGCGTGCCCCCACTAGTTCAGATCCCACTCGGCATGCTCCGCCCAGATCCCACTCGGCACTAGAAGAGAAAGAAGCGCTCAGACCCCAACCGACTGCCCGCAGTCGACTGTGGTCTTAGGGACTACACCCAGTGGGTGCACTTAGCGTGCCCCCACTGATTCAGATCCCATTCATCCAGACCGAGTGGAAGAGTGCAAATACTAAAGACAGCAAAAAACCCAGTGGGTGTACAGATTCGAAGCAAACAACAAGAGATTGTACGAAGGAAAATATTCAGGTAGCACATCCTAATAGAACAAGTTCAGTCAGAAGTCAACTTACCTGGACATTGGCTCGGAGAGCCGCGCTGGCATTGTAAGCAGCCTGCATGTTGTCTTGCACCGCCTTCTTCCGCTCCATCATTATGCCAGCCTGACGGATAGCCTCTGCAGCGACGTCCGATTGGCTTTCCGAAACATGATAGGTGGTGAAGAAGGGGACAGACGGTCCAGATGCAGTACCTTGGGGCTCCGAGGCATGAGGTTGGATGACTAAAGAAAACACTCGTACAGTCAACGGTGTGGGGCGTTCACTCGACACTGGGACAACAAAAGTTACAGAGGCTCTACCTGCATCTTCAGGCTGCTAGACTGTTGGTTCTGTCGCCAGTTCCGACTGGGATATCTTGTCGGCTGCTGCTTTCTTGCTCCTTCTGGGCCTCGGTATCATGTCTTCATCGTCTTCTGGAAGCTCGATAACATTGAGTGGGGCTGCAAAGAAATCACTTGTGACGCCCACAATTCAATCGTACACTAATCATACACGCAAACGTGTACGATCAAGATCAGGGACTCATAGGAAGATATCACAACACAACTCTACAAATAAAATAAGTCATACGAGCATCATATTACAAACCAGGGGCCTCGAAGGCTCGAATACAAGAGCTCGATCATAGACGAGTCAGCGAAAGCAACAATATCTGAGTAGAGACATAAGTTAAACAAGTTTGCCTTAAGAAGGCTAGCACAAACTGGGATACAGATCGAAAGAGGCGCAGGCCTCCTGCTTGGGATCCTCCTAAACTACTCCTGGTCGTCGTCAGCGGGCTACACATAGTAGTAGGCACCTCCCGAGTAGTAGTAGTAGTCGTCGTCAACAGTGGCGTATGGCTCCTGGGCTCCAATGTTTGGTCGCAGCAATCGAGTATAGAAAGGGGGAAAAGAGGGAGCAAAACAACCGTGAGTACTCATCCAAAGTACTCGCAAGCAAGGAGCTACACTACATATGTATGCATTGGTATCAAATGGATTAAGGGTATCATATGTGGACTGAACTGCAGAATGCCGGAATAAGAGGGGGATAGCTAGTCCTTTCGAAGACTACGCTTCTAGCCACCTCCATCTTGCAGCATGTAGAAGAGAGTAGATGGTAAGTTCACCAAGTAGCATCATGTAGCATAATCCTAACCGATGATCCTCTCCTTGCCGCCCTGTTAGAGAGCGATCACCGGGATGTATCTGGCACTTGGAAGGGTGTGTTTTATTAAGTAACCGATTCTAGTTGTCATAAGGTCAAGATACAACTCCAAGTCGTCCTGTTACCGAAGATCATGACTATTCGAATAGATTAACTTCCTTGCAGGGGTGCACCACATTTCCCAACACGCTCGATCCCCTTTGTCCGGACACACTTTCCTGGGTCTTGCCCGGCCTCGGAAGATCAACACGTCGCAGCCCTACCTAGGCACAACAGAGAGGTCAGCACGCCGGTCAAAATCCTATGGCGCAGGGGTCTGGGCCCATTGCCCTTTGCACACCTGCACGTTGCGAACGCGGCTGGAAGCAGAACTAGCCCCCTTAATACAAGAGCAGGCTTACGGTCCAATCCGGCGCGCACCGCTCAGTCGCTGATGTCACGAAGGCTTCGCCTGAGACCACGACGTCGAGTGCCCATAACTGTCCCCGCGTAGATGGTTAGTGTGTATAGGCCAGTGGCCAGACTCAGATCAAATACCAAGATCTCATTAAACGTGTTATCTTGAAATAACCGCAAACGCCGACCAGGGCCAGGCCCACCTCTCTCCTAGGTGGTCTCAACCTGCCATGTTGCTTCACCACAAAGATACACACAGAGGGCCGTCGGGAAAGTATGTCCTTCCAGCCCCCAATTCGTGAATCAACCACGGGTACTCCTCGAGCCAACCCAACTTTAGTCATCACATATATCATGTATAAAGTATATAGTATATACCCATGATCACCTCCTGAGTGATCACGACCCGATAGTATACCATGGCAGACGGATAAAAATGTAGGGCCACTGATGATAAACTAGCATCCTATACTAAGCTTTAGCATTGCAGGTAAAGGTAACAACAGTAGTAGCAAGGATAGGCCATGCATCAGAATAGGATTAACGGAAAGCAGTAACATGCTACACTACTCTAATGCAAGCAGTATAGAGAAGAGTAGGTGATATCTGGTGATCAAGGGGGCGGGGCTTGCCTGGTTGCTCTGGGAAGATAGAGGGGCCGTCAACACCGTAGTCGTACTGGGTAGCAGCGGCGTCGGTCTCGGTGTCTAGCGAGAGAAGAGGGGGAAGAAATAATAAATATTAAGCAAACAGATGCATGAAGATGCATGACATGACAAAGCGTGATGCTAGGTGTGCCCTAACGCGGTATGAGGTGGTACCAGTGGAGGGGGGAAACATTCGAGAAAATATCCCCGGCGTTTCGCGTTTTCGGACAGACGAACCGGAGGGGGAAAGTTGCGTGTTTGCTATGCTAGGTATGCATGGCGGACGAACGGGCTGCGTATCCGGGTCCGTCTCGTCGCTCTGAGTAACTTTCATGTACAAAGTTTTTCCATCCGAGCTACGGTTTATTTTATATTAATTTTAAAAGATTTAAATCATTTTTAGGATTTATTTAATTATTTAAATCAACATTATCCAGAATAGTGTTTGCTGACATCAGCATGACGTCAGTAGCCAACAGAGGTGTTGACTAGTCAAACTGACATGTGGGTCCCGTTCGTCATTGACTGTTTAGTCTAATTAGGGTTTAATTAAACTAACTAGTTAATTAGATTAATTAAACATGATTAATTAATTTAATTAATTCATTAGTTAATTCGTTATTTATTATTTATTTATATATTTATCTATATATATATTTATTTTTAAATCCTTTTTTTAAAACGTTCTGGGGCCGGGCCCCACATGTCTGTGGCCCCAAGGGTCTAACGGGCACAGGGCGGTGCGGGCGCGGGCACCGCCCGAACGGGCGTGGGCGCTGGGCGCCCGAGACGGTCCAGGCGCGGCCCGCCGGACTATGGCCGCGGTAGGGCGCCGGCGAGATTTGTCCGGGGCGCCACCAGCTGGAGCATTGCTGGTGGGGGCAGTGGTCAAGGTTGGCGGGGGCGGTGAGCGCAACAGCGGGCGGGAGGCCGCGTGGGACAGGGTGAGCCCGCGGGCGGAGAGAAGAGGGACGGTGGACGGCGCGGTGGCCGCGTTCGAACGCGGGTGTCGAGCCGCGTCCAGGGCGGGGAAGGGGGCCGCGGGGGTGGCCGAGCATGTCAACAACGACGACGCCAATGGCAGTTGCGAGCGGCGCCGGCGAGGTGGCGCACCCGGCTATGACGGTGTCCGGCATCGGCGCGGGCGCAGGGCGTCGGTTGCCCCGACCAAATCCACGCGAGGGAAGGAGAAAGAGGTGAGGGGTCGAGGGGGGGTCCGACAAGGTGGTGAGGGCGACGGGAGGCGTCGGGCGGCGTCAGGGTCCCGATCCAGATCAGGATTGTGGGAGGAGGAGTGGGGAATCGTGGGGGCTAGGGTTCGACCCGGTAGGGGGGGATATGGGGAGTGGGCAAGGCCGGTTGGGCCGGCCTGGCTAACAGCTGGGCCGACTGGCCCATGGGGGGAGGGGTTTCTGTTTTAATTCTTTTGTTTTCTGTTTTTGTGTTCTCTTTTCTTTATTTATTTTCTTCTCTGTTTGGATTTTAGTTCCACTTTATTTTTACTTAGTAAAATATGACAATAGCTCCTAAATTAACGTTTCAAAACAACCCTCATCCACAAAAGTTTTTAACCAAAAATAAAATAGTTTAGTGTTTTTATAAAATACCAAAGGCATTTAAATAATGTTTTTGCTACCGCTTAAATCATTTCAGTGCATTTATACATTATATAAAAATGTGGTTTCAACATGACAAATATCCAGGGATCATTTTCCACACTTTGAACATTTTAGTTTCCATGTTTGACAAATTTGAATTTTTGACTTTAAATTTGAATTTGAATTTGGAACAGTGATTTGGATCAAGTGAGGATTAGCTACAATAATGTGATGACATGACACCATTAACAGGGGTTTACTGTAGCTTAATTATCCGGTCGTCACAATTCTCCTCCACTACAAGAAATCTCGTCCCGAGGTTTGAGTGGTAGCGAAAGGGGGAAAGGTTTGGTAACGAATCTAATGGGTCTCCTTATTCTGGGTTGCTCTTCTCAAAGAGGCTGATCCAATACATTGATGTCTTCATTGTTCTGCTTCAGGTCATCATGATGAAGTCACCATCCTTTCTTCAGAAACTTCATCGTACTTACGAAAGGACAAGGGGTAACTTTAGAAGAACGGACCTTACAAGGTTGACTATCCGGCAGATAACTCAGGGAATGTGGTAGAAAGTAATTCTCGAATAGATACTTAAGAACATATCGAGAGTAAAGTAAGATGGTACCATGAGAAGTTTCCAATGGGCAGGCAATCGTTCGATTGCCTAATCAGAAGGTGAAAGGGGTTCAGAGCAATGAGAATAAGTATTGCGTCTGATACCAGAATAGATCACTAGGTAGGTGGCCCATGTGGTTTAAAAGTAGGAGGAGCGGTGACATCCTGCAAGGTCAAGATAGCCAGGCATGTCAGAGGGTAGCCTGTCAGTTATGTCGGCAACCACCTCGGTACAAAGGGCGAGGGACGGAGAGAACCATTTTCCTGCTCGTTGAACAAGGCAAACCAATAGGCAAAGTTCTCGTCCATCGGTGGCTACCGGAATGTCATCAACAATAGTAACAGGGTCTTGCTGATAGGACTCTACACCGAGATGTTTACATAAGCAGGAGAATATTACTACTTAGATCTTATAGATCACAAGCAACGTTAAACCAACCAGTGGAAAGGAAGATATGATTATCAGATTAAACAGAACAATGGAAAGGAAAATGTGTTTAAACACATATTTCAGGGGTATATCCCTCCCAAGGTCAAGTAGAGCATGATATCCATGACAAGATATAAGGTAGAAAACTCTTTACATATAGGAGAGAAATTTCATGACATTACCCACACAACGGGGTTCGGGATAATTGAGCAGGAAACATTTAGCATTGGGCTTCAAATGTTCTTGTTGAAAATCGGAGTACCACAGACATGCTTCGAGATAGCATTGACATGGTCTTTAAGCAAAGATCGAACTTTGGATACTCAAAGGACTCATCAGGAATAACTTATAGAATAAGTCTTACAAATTACTCATGGAAGAATGACTAGCCTTGCTAGAAAGGAAACTATAACAATAGGCCCTTTGGTCAGGTGTGTTAGGATGACATCACCTTATCGGGTTAAAGACCAATGTTATAACTCTTGGAAATATGTTCCAACCATCATACCTGACTGAGATTCAGGTCCAATTAGTGTCAGGATACTTCAGACTCAAGATGCCTGAGAAGGAAAAGGTGCAACGCAATTGACGAGATGACATTGTAAGATTTTCGAGAAATGAACTATGGAAGCAAGTTCCGAATCAAGAGTTCATCATTAAAACCAAGGATAGGATGAAGAGGTGGCTGATGATCTCAGCGACAATTCATTGAGATTTTCAAAAGATGGATTTCCACACTTATGTGAACAAGGAGATAACATTTGCCGGATCAAATGATATAAGGATGCATGCTCGAGGAAAACATACATAATTAATCATTGGTTGAAAAGTGCACCCAAAATATGGTCTTAGGTAGCATGATCAATGTTAGAAAGGTGATTCAACAACCATTAGTCTGAGAATGAACTATTGGCCATTAACTTCAAAGCAATAAGGTTGCTAGAGATATTAAATTCTCACAACATAGTTCACTCAACACGGGGGCCAAGAAAAGAATGGTGATGGCGAGAAGCATCACCTATATCAAGAATTCTCAAGAGGTAGTGAAATTCTCACGACATTCTTGACATAAAAGATGGTCATACTCAAAGGTAAAGAAGAACAAATGTTGGATAGCAAGGAACTCATGGTATAACACAAAACACGAACAAGTTTGTGTTGAACGGAAGGCAATAAAAAGGTTGATGATAAAACAAATCATCGAGTGCAAGGATGGTATTTCTCATCATGAATTCAATTAGTATTTAGGAATGAATCAAGATGTTGATGATGTTCACGACAAATTTTGTCGAGAGGCTCCACGAAGAAGCAATCGAACAGTGACTGCATTAAGCAAAAGGACTGATGCAGCGAAGGATTATTGGAACCACGGATGTGACACCAACTCGGAATCAAGCTTGCTGCTCGAGGTGGAATGATAAGACAAGGAAGATTGATGTAAGCTTAGCTCATCATCGAAAGTTGTGCTCCAGGAATAAGGACCAAGTAGCACTGTTAAAATCGGCACGATAATGATATAGTAGAGCAGGACAGGAATGATGTGGTCGAGTACAAACTCGTGAGTAAAGGAGATTACTAAGGGTTATTTAATCATGGTGAGGACCCAATTTAGGTATCGGTGTCCTCGAGTGACTAACAACTCGGAACCAGGAAACATTGGAGTCGGTGAGGAATAATACTTGATGAAGGCTCCTAATAAGCAACATGGTTCGGTCATATTATCGAGATACCAGAGGGTATACTCAACGGTAGAGCAGGATAGAGGTTGGATAGGTGTATAGATCTGTAGAAGACAAGTACTTGAACTTCTCCGAGAAATGGGATCAAAGAAGAACAATATGGTCGAAACCACGATTGCAAAAGAACAGACCCCAGATATAAGATGAACTTATACCAAGGAATAATTAATTTAAGAGAAGCTTCCATGATAAGTTCCACACCGTGTCCGTGGGCATGAACACAAAGGTTCAGGGTCGACTCCCACTTCTGCAATGCATAACCTTTCATTCACTTCTCGTTTTCGAAAAATTTGTAGTGTGAAATCTTATTTGGCGAAGCAACAAAAAGGGTATGACTCGCGAAAACTTTCGGGTTCATACAGTTTGGGGAAGGCATATGTTCAACCCATCGGGGCATCTTAGGAGCATATACCATGAATTTCAAGAATAATTAACACAAGCTCGATAGTAGAGCATGCTTGAGAAAGCAGAGGATACAATTTACCAAAGGCATTATGTATCCAAGGAAAGGCTCACAAGCTTATTGAATATGAAGGACGTTGTCGGATAAAATCCGACAAAGGGTCTGGTGGTCCATAAGGGATCTGATGCAAGCATCAGTATTCAACCAGAGGAAGAAAGAATTCAAGGAGATTACATTATAGAAACAACTGACTAACTCAAAGCTCAATTGCAAAGGAATTATGAATTCCAATACAAGGGATCAGAAGCGATGCTCTGATTAGTGATGGATAGGTAGAATAGCCTTAGGGATACAATCGATGGCGATTTGATTGGTTGAGATCCTTCACATGTTAAAATAACGTCTGAGCCGGAAGGATGAATTCTAGGATCTGATTGATGATTGTGAGCATTCGCAACATGTTGAATCAACGCACTCAAAATGATAATGACAAAGGATGACAATAAGATTACTAGACTTATGGTATTAACCATAATGCAAGCAAGCAAGAAATTCAAGAACAATAGGCTGTTGAGGATTTTCAGAAGAACAAATGGTATTACGAAGACTTTTGGGAAGTACATGAATCAACTGAGGATAAGCGGATACTCGATAGGTGCACAAAATTATCCATAGGGATATTCAGGTGACAAGGAATTGCAAGGCAGTAAGCTCAAAGGATTCTTGGAACAACGGAGAGCAGTTCAGGGCATCTTGTACTAACAAGATCAATGAGATTGAAGGTAAGAATGGCAGGTGTAAGAAGTTATCAACAGGGATATAACAGTGGTAGGGAATTTGCAAAGGCGGTGGGTACAAGTGTCTCAGGAGAACATCATAGAGTAACCTCGGAATCTTCTGGTGCAGCAGACGATCATCGGTAATAAGGTGCTATCCGGATGAAAGTGATCACGAGATCCTAATGTTAGAGTTAGCAAAATCATTTAACCCGAATAGAAGAGAGATCACAGTGCCAGAGTATAGATGAGGAATAAAAGATCCTAATACCACCCAAATGGCGACGTGGGCCCGTAAGGCACACATCCATGTTAGTAAAAGTTTTTGTAATGTCTAGACTCGACTTCGGCCAAGGAGTGTGGAAGGGGGATTCCTACAGGCAGTCAGCTCTGATACCAACTTGTGACGCCCCCGATTCAATCGTACACTAATCATACATGCAAGCGTGTACGATCAAGATCAGGGACTCACAAGAATATATCACAACACAACTCTACAAATAAAATAAGTCATACAAGTGTCATATTACAAGCCAGGGGCCTCGATGGCTCGAATACAAGAGCTCGATCATAGACGAGTCAGCGGAAGCAAGAATATCTGAGTAGAGACATAAGTTAAACAAGTTTGCCTTAAGAAGGCTAGCACAAACTGGGATACAGATCGAAAGAGGCGCAGGCCTCCTGCCTGGGATCCTCCTAAACTACTCCTGGTCGTCGTCAGCGGGCTGCACGTAGTAGTAGGCACCTCCCGAGTAGTAGTAGTCGTCGTCGACAGTGGCATCTGGCTCCTGGTCTCCAACGTCTGGTTGCAGCAATCAAGTGTAGAAAGGGGAAAAGAGGGAGCAAAGCAACCGTGAGTACTCATCCAAAGTACTCGCAAGCAAGGAGCTACAATACACATATATGCATTGGTATCAAATGGATTAAGGGTATCATATGTGGACTGAATTGCAGAATGCCGGAATAAGAGGGTGATAGCTAGTCCTTTCGAAGACTACGCTTCTGGCCACCTCCATCTTGCAGCATGTAGAAGAGAGTAGATGGTAAGTTCACCAAGTAGCATCGTGTAGCATAATGCTAACCGATGATCCTCTCCTTGTTGCCCAGTTAGAGAGCGATCACCAGGATGTATCTAGCACTTGGAAGGGTGTGTTTTATTAAGTAACCGGTTCTAGTTGTCATAAGGTCAAGATACAACTCCAAGTCATCCTGTTACCGAAGATCACGACTATTCGAGTAGATTAACTTCCCTGCAGGGGTGCACCACATTTCCCAACATGCTCGATCCCCTTTGTCCGGACACACTTTCGTGGGTCATGCCCGGCCTTGGAATATCAACACGTCGTAGCCCTACCTACGCACAACAGAGAGGTCAGCACGCCGGTCTAAATACTATGGCGTAGGGGTCTGGGCCCATCGCCCTTTGCACACCTGCACGTAGCGAACACGACCGGAAGCAGAACTAGCCCCATTGATACAAGAGCAGGCTTACGGTCCAATCCGGCGCGCGCTGCTCAGTCGCTGATGTCACGAAGGCTTCAGCTGATACCACGACGTCGAGTGCCCATAACTGTCCCTGTGTAGATGGTTAGTGCGTATAGGCCAGTGGCCAAACTCAGATCAAATACCAAGATCTCGTTAAACGTGTTATCTTGAAATAACCGCGAACGCCGACCAGGGCCAGACCCACCTCTCTCCTAGGTGGTCTCAACCTGCCCTGTCGTTTCGCCACAAAGATCCACACAGAGGGCCGTCAGGAAAATATGTCCTTCCAGCCCCCAATTCGTGAATCAACCGCGGGTACTCCTCGAGCTAACCCGACTTTAGTCATCACATGTATCATGTATAAAGTATATAGTATATACCCGTGATCACCTCCTGAGTGATCACGACCCGATATTATAGGATGGCAGACGGACAAGAATGTAGGGCCACTGATGATAAACTAGCATCCTAAACTAAGCTTTAGGATTGCAGGTAAAGGTAACAACAATAGTAGCAAGGACATGCTATGCATCAGAATAGGATTAACGAAAAGCAGTAACATGCTACAGTAGTCTAATGCAAGCAGTATAGAGAAGAGTAGGCGATATCTGGTGATCAAGGGGGCTTTCCTGGTTGCTCTGGCAAGAGAGAGGGGCCGTCAACACCGTAGTCATACTGGGTAGCAGCGACGTCAGTCTCAGTGTCTAGCGAGAGAAGAGGGGGAAGAAACAATAAATATTAAGCAAACAGATGCATGACGATGCATGACATGACAAAGCGTGATGCTAGGTGTGCCCTAACGCGGTATGAGGTGGTATCGGTGGAGGGGGGAAACATCCGAGAAAATATTCTCGGTGTTTTGCTTTTTTGGACAGACAAACCGGAGGGGGAAAGTTGTGTGTTCGCTATGCTAGGGATGCGTGGCGGACGAACGGGCTGCGTATCCGGGTTCGTCTCATGGTTTTGAGTAACTTTCATGTATAAAGTTTTTCCATCTGAGCTACGGTTTATTTTATATTAATTTTAAAGATTTAAATCATTTTTAGGATTTATTTAATTATTTAAATCAACATTATCCAGAATAGTGTTTGCTGACGTCATCATGACATGAGCAGTCAACAGAGGTGTTGACTGGTCAAACTGACATGTGGGTCCCGTTCGTCATTGACTGTTTAGTCTAATTAGGGTTTAATTAAACTAACTAGTTAATTAGATTAATTAAACATGATTAATTAATTAATTAATATTTATTTATATATATATCTTTATATTTATTTATTTATTTTTAAATCCTTTTTTTAAACGTTCTGGGGCCGGGCCCCACATGTTTGTGGCCCCAAGGGCCTAACGGGCACATGGCAGTGCGGGCGCGGGCACCGCCCGAAAGGGCGTGGGCGCTGCGCGCCCGAGACGGTCCAGGCACGGCCCGCCGCACTTTGGCCGCGGTAGGGCACCGACAAGATTTGGCCGTGGCGCCACCGGCCGGAGCATTGCTGGTGGGGGCAGTGGTCAAGGTTGGCGGTGGCGGTGAGCACAACAGCGGGCAGGAGGCCGCGTGGGACAGGGTGAGCCCGCGGGCGGAGAGAAGAGGGACGGTGGACGGCGCGGTGGCCGCATTCGAACACGGGTGTCGAGCCGCGTCCAGGGCGGGGAAGGGAGGCGCGGGGGTGGCCGAGCGTGTCAACAACGACGACGCCAATGGCAGTTGCGAGCGGCGCTCGGTGCGGAGGTCCTACAGGGCTGAAAGGCGAGAGAGCGCGGGCTGCGGGGTTGTGCGAGGGGCATGGCGGTGAGTAGGAGGCATGGGCAGGTCGCGGGTAGAGCAATGCGGCAGGGCGGAGTGGGGTGAGGTAGGGCGTGGCCGGGGTGCGCGCGGGGTGTGGCCAGGCGCGGGCACGCTGGGTGACCGCGGGCGGGGCGAGGGCGCAACATGGGAACCCAGAGCGCGTCGACCGCGAGCGAGGGCAACGGGGACCGCGACGACCCGGAGAGAGATGAGGCGGAGGGGTCGGGTTCCTCACCCACGATGCAGGGAAACGGGCAGCGTGGCTCGGAGAAGCAGCGCGAGGAGGGGACGAGGACGAGGCCGTCCGGTGGGGAGGCGGCGCCGGCGAGGTGGCGCGCCCGGCTATGACGGTGTTCCGCGCATCGGCGCGGGCGCAGGGCGTCGGTTGCCCCGACCAAATCACACGGGGAAGGAGAAAGAGGTGAGGGCGGGGGGGGGGGTCCGACAAGGTGGTGAGGGCGATGGGAGGCGTCGGGCGGCATCAGGGTCCCGATCCAGATCGGGATCGTGGGAGGAGGAGTGGGGAATCGTGGGGGCTAGGGTTCGACCCGGTAGGGGGGATATGGGGAGTGGGCAAGGCCGGTTGGGCAGGCCTGGCTAACAGCTGCGCCGACTGGCCCATGGGGGGAGGGGTTTCTGTTTTAATTTCTTTTGTTTTCTGTTTTTGTGTTCTCTTTTCTTTATTTATTTTCTTCTTTGTTTGGATTTTAGTTCCACTTTATTTTTACTTAGTAAAATATGAAAATAGCTCTAAATTAACGTTTCAAAACAACCCTCATCCACAAAAGTTTTTAACCCAAAATAAAATAGTTTAGTGTTTTTATAACCAAAGGCATTTAAATAATGTTTTTGCTACCGTTTAATCATTTCAGTGCATTTATACATTATATAAAAATGTGGTTTCAACATGACAAATATCCAGGGATCATTTTCCACACTTTGAACATTTTAGTTTGCATGTTTGACAAATTTGAATTTTTGACTTTCAATTTGAATTTGAATTTTGAACAGTGATTTGGATCAAGTGAGGATTAGCTACAATAATGTGATGACATGACACCATTAACAGGGGTTTATTGTAGCTTAATTATCCGGGCGTCACATCAGTCAACCCCAAGTGAATCACCAGAATTTAATCGACCAAATAATCAAGAACAAGATCATGAGAATTGTACCTGGGTTGGAGGTAACCGCGTCTTCCATCTCCTCGTCTCGGTACTGGTGGGTGAAAGTTCCAGAAGTGGCAGCACCGCAAATATCAGCATTCAGTCGGTTACTTTCTATTACCCAAGTCAACCAAAGGATCAGGCCAGATTGTTACCTAGAGACTATGGGAATGACCACTTTGATTTTGGGAAAAGCCTTCGTAGGTTTGGAAGATGTGGCCTTCGGTGGTTTCGGCACTGGAGGCGGCACAGTCTTGGGCTGTTTCGATACCTTCTCGGCCGGCACTGGAGAAGACGTCCGAGGGTGCTTTGAAGACTGCCCAGTTGGTGCGGCCACCAAGTGAGGGGTGCTTGCCGGGTCGTGAGCGTGCTTGGACCTCCTTTCTCTGCGAGGAGGCGACTCGACCTCTTCTTCATCACTTGGGTCGTCGCTCTCCGCTTCCTCCTCTACGTCCGAGTGCCACTTGCCACTCTCGCCCCCGCTCGCCTCTCCCTCGACATTTTTCTCCTGCACTCCATTGGGCATTGAGTACATATCAACAAGAGCCTGAAATACAACGAACAAAAGAAAGACAGTCGACCGTCAACAAGATGCTACATAGTAAATCAAGAAGACACTCGACAATGCAGAATCGTACCTGTTCCGGCTGGCGCAAATGGTCGAATGGAACCACCCTCCTGGACCCTCGGGGGTTATCCTTATTGCCGGTAATACCTCTCAGCCACTGCTCCACCGTGTCCTCACTGACATCCTCCGAGTGGAATCCTCAAGTCCCGAGTACATCCACATCGGATGGTCACGAGCTTGGAGAGGTTGGATGCGTCGACTGAGGAAGACCTCCAGCAGGTCCATACTGGTCACTCCGTTGCGGACGAATTGGACAACCCGCTCGACCAACACCTTCACATGCACCTTCTCCTCTGGGATCACTCTCAAGGTGGAGGGCTTCTCCACTCGATCCATGGAAAAGGGGGAAGTCCAGTCAACTGTCCTGGAGTTGGCTGGTCCTTGCAGTAGAACCAGGTTGACTACCAACCCCGGAACGAGTCAGGAAGGATCATAGTTGGGTAAGTGCTTTTGTTCCTCATCTGAATTCCAAGACCCCTGCACATTTGTATCACGTGCGTTCATACGTCTCCGTCGTATCTACTTTTCCAAACACTTTTGCCCTTGTTTTGGACTCTAACTTGTATGATTTGAATGGAACTAACCCGGACTGACGCTATTTTGAGCAGAATTGCCATGATGTTGTTTTATGTGCAGAAAACAAAAGTTCTCGGAATGACCTGAAACTCCACCGGAATACCTTACAATAAATAATAAAAAATCCTCGCCAAAGATGAAGACCAGAGGGCCCACACCCTGCTCACGAGGATGCCCCCCCAAGGGCGCGCCCCTACCTCGTGGGCCCCCTAGAGACCTCTCGACTCCAACTCCAACTCTATATATCTGCTTTCGGGGAGAAAAAAATAAAGGAGAAGAAATCGTCGCGTTTTATGATACGGAGCCGCCGCCAAGCCCTAAAACCTCTCGGGAGGGCTGATCTGGAGTCCGTTCGGGGCTCCGGAGAGGGGAATCCGTCGCCATCGTCATCATCAACCATCCTCCATCACCAATTTCATGATGCTCACCGCCGTGCGTGAGTAATTCCATCGTAGGCTTGCTGGACGGTGATGGGTTGGATGAGATTTATCATGTAATCGAGTTAGTTTTGTTAGGGTTTGATCCCTAGTATCCACTATGTTCTGAGATTGATGTTGCTATGACTTTGCTATGCTTAATGCTTGTCACTAGGGCCTGAGTGCCATGATTTCAGATCTGAACCTATTATGTTTTCATCAATATATGAGAGTTCTTGATCCTATGTTGCAAGTCTATAGTCACCTATTATGTGTTATGATCCGTTAACCCCGAAGTGACAATAATCGGGATACTTACCGGTGATGACCGTAGTTTGAGGAGTTCATGTATTCACTATGTGCTAATGCTCTGTTCCGGTTCTCTATTAAAAGGAGGCCTTAATACCCCTTAGTTTCCATTAGGACCCCGCTTCCACGGGAAGGTAGGACAAAAGATGTCATGCAAGTTCTTTTCCATAAGCACGTGTGACTATATTCAGAATACATGCCTACATTACATTGATGAATTGGAGCTAGTTCTGTGTCACCCTATGTTATGACTGTTACATGATGAACCGCATCCGGAATAATTATCCATCATTGATCCGATGCCTACGAGCTTTCCATATACTGGTTTACGCTTATTTACTTTCCCGTTGCTATTGTTACAATCACTACAAAATACCAAAAACATTACTTTGCTTTCGTTACTCTTTTGTTACCGTTACCATCACTATCATATTACTTTGCTACTAAACACTTTGCTGCAGATACTAAGTTTCCAGGTGTGGTTGAATTGACAACTCAACTGCTAATACTTGAGAATATTCTTTGGCTCCCCTTGTGTCGAATCTATAAATTTGGATTGAATACTCTACCCTTGAAAGCTGTTGCGATCCCCTATACTTGTGGGTTATCAAGACTAATTTCTGGCGCCGTTGCCGGGGAGCATAGCTCTATTCTTTGAGTCTCTTGGGATATATATCCGCTTATCACTATGAAGAAGTTGAGAGATCCAAAAACCAAGATCTATCCCTCAACTACGAGGGGAGGTAAGGAACTGCCATCTAGCTACGCACTTGATTCACCTTCTGTTATGAGTAAATTTGCGACACCTACACCTACTTCTGCTATGCGTTCTGATATTTCGCATGTTATTGATGATGCCACTTCTGCTATGCATGATACTTATGATGAAACTACCTCTATGCCTGATACTACTATGCCACTTAGTGATTTTCTGGATGAACAACTTGCTAGGGCTAGAGAAATTGAAAATATGGACTCTGATTATAATGATGAAAGTTTTGAGGAAGAATCACTTGCTATTCATGAGGGTTATTTATTTGATCAAGAAGCTTCTTTTGCTATTTTAGCTTGCAGAAATAGAACTGAACTTAAAAGATTATTAGCTAAATGGAGTAAGCAATCTCTAAATGCTAGAATGAAACCTGATCCTGCTTTTGCTACTTCACCTATCTGTGTTACTGATAAGGATTATGAATTCTCTGTTGACCCTGATATAATTACTTTGGTTGAATCTGATCATTTTCATGGCTATGAATCTGAAACTGTTGTGGCACATCTTACTAAATTAAATGATACACTACAAAAAAAAGACACATCCATGACATTTTGGGCCAAACGAATTTTTTTTGTCATACATATGACACTTCTATGACGATAATTGTGACAAAACCCGGTATCATCATAGATGTGGTGGGCTCCTACTTCTATGACAAAAAATCATGATAGAAAATGGGATTTTCATCCTGGGCGGGCCGGAGACGTGGCTGCATGACATTCTTTGGGCCGTCCATGACGGAAAAAACCATGGTAGAAGCGAGGGGGAGGAAAATTTCGCGGAGTTCTTGGTTACAGTGGGAGGTCGGGGGCCGAGCGATGCACGCTTCTCTCATACACGTGCGCGCGTGTGTGCGAGGCGTTGGCTCTAACTGAACCCGAGCGAGGCGTTGGGCTCTAACTGAACCCGAGCGATTGAACTGCAGGCTATGCGTTACTGAACCCGAGCGATAGATCAATGGCTGTTAACTGAACCCGATCGAGCGATTCCTTCGCTACTGCTGCTAACTGAAGTCAATCGATTGGATGAACAGTGAGCGGTGGCGTTGCCTCTGGATGAACAGGACCCCGTGGTGTGGTGGAGGGCTGGATGAACAGTAGACATTGGAGGGGTGCCCGTGGAGGGGTGGTTGAACAGGATCCCGTGGTGTGGAGGGCTGGATGAACAGTAGACGGTGGAGGGGTGCCCGTGGAGGGGTGGTTGAACAGGACCCCGTGGTGTGGAGGGCTGGATGAACAGTAGACGGTGGAGGGGTGGTTGAACAGTAGCCGGTGCAGTAGCGCGCAGTGGAGGCTGGATGAACAGGAGCCCGTGGAGGCTGGAGGAGGTCGACAGTGGAGATGAACAGTATCCCGTGGAGTCCCATTTTGCGGTACGCCACACCCCTCCCGATGAACAGGACCCCCGTTTCGACCGTAGCGCTCTAACACAAGTCCGTTTTGTCCGTTTTGCGGTACGCCACACCCCTCCCGATCAACAGGACCCCCATTTCGACCGTAGGAGGTCCGTTTCCTCCGTTTTGCGGTACGCCAGACCCCTCCCAATGAACATGATCCTGTTTCGAACGTGGCCAGTCGAACACAAGGCCGTTTCCTCCGTTTTGCGGTATCCCAGGCCTCGTTTCCATTGCCTGTTCCGTCCAAGCCCTCCCGATGAACACGACGCATTCCGTTGCCTCCCCATGAGCACGACACATTCCGTTGCCTCCCCATGAACACGATGACGACGTTGTTTCTTCGTTCCGACCCAGCCATGTACACGAGCCCTGGCCGTACGTATGCGCGAGTAGGCGTTCGAGACCCCGCCCGTATGTACACATATGTGGCCGTATTTTCTTTCTTGCACCCTGGCGGCTGTACGTACGTGTACATGCTATGTGTGCGCATCTACTACGACACGTGCGCGCCTCTACATCGACCAGTATATATGTACGTACACGTTCGCGACCAGAATGACAACGCTACGTACGCTTCGACCAGGTGGGTCCCGACTGTCAGGCACTTCCTTGCGTGCGAAGATGTAGCTGGTGGGTCCCAGCAGTCAGGGGGGAGAAATACGGTGGCCCGTCCGATGGGTCCCAGCTGTCAGGTGGAGGAATAATTATTTTGCACGTAATAATGAGGCACTTCCTTGCTGCGCCCGTGGACCCAGCTGTCAGCCTCTCCACGTACAGTCCACGTCCGATGGAAGCCGTTCCTTGACCACGCTGACCACGCCGCCCCGAGAGCACCAGGGCGGTGGACGACGGCGAGGCCTAGGAAGGGGACGACGCGGAGCCAGGGAAGACGCGGCAGTGGATGCCCACGCATAGAGGAGTACAAGGGTTCACTGGTTCGCTGCGGTGTGAGGCTGCTGTCGCCGCAGAATAACAAGGGGTGTGGGTGAGTAGAAGGATGGCCAGGCCAGCGGTGGGAGTAGTAGGGGGTGGTGAGGCCTCCGCCGCATCGCAGCTGACCACGGGAGGCAGGAGCACGAGGCACGACTAACGTTGGTTTGGGTGGCTGGAGCAAGAAGACCAGAGGTTGAAGAAGCACTACGGCCGTTGGATGGACATCATACGGTCACTGGAGCTAGAATCGTGCATATTGACTAAGTTGACAAAGCCCTCCGTCCCCATCAACTTAGTAGGCCCACAAGTCAGCCTCCCACCAAGGTGGATCCCAGCTAGCAGGGGGTATTCATTTTCTTGAGCGTAATAAGGAGGCACTTCCTTGCGTGCGAAGATATAGCTGGTGGGTCCGAGCTGTCAGCGGCGGTAACATTTTTTCATGAAATACAAAGGCCCTTTCGGTGGGTCCCTGATGTCAGGTGGATGAATCATTATTTTGCGCGTAATAACGAGGCATTTCCTTGCGTGCGACTGTGGACCCAGCTGTCGGCCTCTCCACGTATAGTCCACTTCAGATGCATGTCGGTCGTTGACCACGTTGACCAGGCCGCGTCGAGAGCACCAGGGCGGTGGACGACGGCGAGGCCTAGGAAGGGAACAACATGGAGGCAGGGAAGACTCGGTAGTTGTTTCCCACGTGGAGGGGAGTACGACTGTACGAGGATTTACTGGTTCTTCTGCCGTCGCTGGAGAACAACAGCAGGTGTGGGTGAGTAGAGGGATGGCTAGGCCAGCAATGGGAGTACGGTGGGGCGGTGAGGCCTGCGCGGCAGCACAGCCGGCCGCGGGGAGGAGGGAGCAGGCAGTCCCGCCGACGCTTGTTTGAGCGGCTAGAGCAGGAAGAGCAGAGATTGAAGAAGCACGACGGCCATTCGATGGACATCCAACAGTCACTTCTTGTGCCTCAACCTTTTTTGTAGGAAAGCCTCAAATCTGTGGAAAACAGCATACAACCCATCTGCCATTATTTCTAATAATTTACAGCGCATTTGCTAATTCTTAAGGTTTTTTTGGAGCCCATATTCTTTTTGTTAGCATTACAGCCCATATTGTGGCCACAGTTAAAAAATTAACGAAATTTTGCATATTTCGGTGCGGTCCGAACTGTTTTTAATCCTGAAATTTCGACTCACATTCAAACTGATTTTAAAAATAATGGTATATCAATATAAAATCCAACAAATTTTCCACGCATAAAAATTAATGTAATTTAAAATCTCGAAATGAAAAAAAAGATATTTTAAACTAAATGCCGGTTTGATGTGTTTTAAAAATGTACAGCCCATTTCTCATTACTGATGGGCCATTTTCTCGGCCAGCCGAATGAAGCTCTCCTCGTCTTGAAAGATTTGCAGCCCAACAGGCCTGACAAAGTGACTTACTTGGCAAATAAAAAAACTGGGCTGTGGCCGGGGACCCAGCTGTCAGCCTCTCCACGTATAGTACTCTTCCGATGGAAGTCGGTCGTTGACCACATTGACCATGCCGCCCCGAGAGCACCAAGGCGGTGGACGACGGCGAGGCCTAGGAAGGGGGACGACGTGGAGCCGGGGAAGATGCGGCAATGGATGCCCACGCGGAGAGGAGTACAAGGGTTCACTGGTTCGGCTGCGGCATGAGGCTCTCGTCGCCCCAGAATAACAGGGGTTGTGGGTGAGTAGAGGGATAGCATGGGCCAGCGGTGGGAGTAGTAGGGGGTGGTGAGGCCTCCGTGGCATCATAGCTAACCACGACAGGCAGGAGCACGCGGCACGACCGGCGCAGCTTTGTGCGGCTGGAGCAAGAAGACCAGAGGTTGAAGAAGCACTAGGGCCGTTGGATGGACATCGTACGGTCACTGGAGCTAGAATTGTTCATATTGACTAAGTTGACAAAGCCTTCCATCCTCGTCAACTTAGTAGGCCCACAAGTCAGCCTCCCACCATGGTGGGTCCCAGCTAGCAGGGGGAGTATTCATTTTTCTGTGCATAATAAGGAGGCACTTCCGGTGGGTCCGAGCTGACAGCGGGGGGACGTTTTTTTCGCGAAATACGGTGGTCCGTCCGGTGGGTCCCAGCAGTCAGGGGCAAACGTTTTTTTCGCGAAATACGGTGGCCCGTCCGGTGGGTCCCAGAAGTCAGGGGGGAAACATTTTTCCGCGAAATACTGGTGGCCCGTCCGGTGAGTCCCTGCTGTCAGGTGGAGGAATAATTATTTTGCGCGTAATAAGGAGGCACTTCCTTGCGGCTGCCGTGGACCCAGCTGTCAACCTCTCCACGTACAGTACTCTTCCGATGGAAGTCGGTCATTAACCACGCGGCGCCAAGAGCACCACGGCAGTGGATGACGGTGAGGCCTAGGAAGGGGACGACGCGGAGTCGGGGAAGATGCGACAGTGGATGCCCACGCGGAGAGGAGTACGAGGGTTCACTGGTTCGGCTGCGGTGTGAGGCTGCCATCGCCGCACAATAACAGGGGGAGTGGGTGAGTGGAGGGATGGCCTGGCCAGCCGTGGGAGTAGTATGGGGACGGTGAGGCCTCCGCGGCAGCACAGCCGGCCACGGGAGGCAGGAGCATGCGGCACGACCGGCGCTGCTTTGGGCGGCTGGGGCGAGAAGACCAGAGGTTGAAGAAGCACTACGGCCGTTGGATGGACATCGTTAACCATGCCGCGTCGAGAGCACCAGGGCGGTGGACGACGGCGAGGCCTACGAAGGGAACGACACGGAGCCGGGGAAGACACGGCAGTGGCTGCCCACGCGGTGGAGAGTACGAGGGTTGACTGGTTCGGCTGCCGTCGCCAGAAAATAACAGGAGGTGTGGGTGAGTAGAGGGATAGACAGGCCAGGGATGCGAGTATGATGGGGCCGTGAGGCCTTCCATGCAGCACTGCCGGCCACGGGAGGTGGGAGCAGGCGGTTCCGACGGCGCTGGTTTGGGAGGCTGGGGCAGGAAGATCAGAGACTGAAGAAGCACGATTGCCGTTAGATTGACATCTAACGGTCTGATGCTGGTAGAGTCGATTGTTGACTAAGTTTCTTTTTTAAGAAACCTTGTGTACGCATGAACTTAGTAGGCCCACAAGTCAGCCTCCAAATCTGTAGCAGACAACATAAAGCCCATTTGCTATTTTTTATAATTTGCAGCCCATTTGCTAATTCGTAAGTAATTTATTACAGCCCATTTTCTGCCCAGGACCACGGTCAAAAAGTCCAACCTTATTTTGCATATTTCGGTGGAGTCTGAATTGTTGTAATCCCGAAATGATAAACATTTTTTAAGAACTTATTGATTTGCCAAAAAACCGTTTTGTGTTTGTAAGCAAATAAGACATGGGACAATTTAGTTGGTTTAAGGGAAAACCAGTGGTAAAAAAATCAGCGCTGGGTGGGAAAAAACAACAAAAATAAGGATGTAAATATGAACAGGGAATTTTATGTGTTTTCAATATAATGATACGTGTATATGAACTAGTAAAACTATAGGTAGAGATTAGAAAACGGATGTATGACATGCGTTTCAAGAGGAAAATAGAACTGGGCTGTGTGTTTGATTCAGTAAAAAAACTGCCTGCGGATGTTGTAAGACAAAATATAACTAACGCTGGCGGGCTAGAGGCTAGTAGATACCTGCTGGATCTTTGTGCCACGTTGTCGTCATGGGTTTGGCCTGTTAAAAACAAAACAACCCTGGGCAATCTACAGCCCAGTTGAAACTTGCTCGACCTAAAAAAACAATATACATGCTCAATAAACGAGAGAATTCTGCAAGTACAGACTGATAACTGGGATGCAGCACAGATATTGTTTTTTTATCGTGATAATAAGTGCATGCACTTGTTTCGAAAAAATTGGAGAACTGGGAATTCAAACGAGGGTGCTTATGCTACCCATCAAATAAAAATCAGGTGCTTGAAAATTCGTTTCGAAACAAATGATTCAGCTTTATATCCACGTCGACCCTCGGCATGATGGTTGGAAGCAAATGCAAGTTCATACCAAAAGATCGTTAACAACAATACCAACTTGCGGACGACAAGGTAGTACAACTACCAATACCAAACTAAGTTATAATCTTTTTACTCTTGGCCCTAGCGTTCGTCTGGTAGAAAATCTTGCAGAGGACTAGCTCCCGCTCCTTCTCTTGCTCCAGGTCCCCGACGTGGTACTGGTGCATCACCCAGTTGGTCCTCTACTTGTCGAAGTTCTTGTTGGTGTGCAGCACCAGAACCTTTTTTGCTGCCCGTCTACCGGCCGTTGACCATCACCGGCAAGGGATTGCCGGTCTTGTGCCACATCGCGTGCATGCCGCACTCCGACTGTATCTTGCGACGCGTCCACGCACCCCTATGCCCTGGAATTGCGCTGGAAGAAATGCTTCCTTAGGCCATTCAGTGTGATACCTGCAGTATTGTGGAATACAAGTTTTAGTGTACCTAGTTGGCATTTTCATAACATCTTTGGCATGTTGCAGTCACTTGTTTCACTTTTTATTAACTGTCAAATTGTAATTGCTTCACCAGGTCTGCGTCTAAAAAGAAAAATAGAGCTATAAACAAAGGAATATGTTTGTGCAAGTAGACGGCCGATCGGTGTCTTACCTAGAAGTTTCTCGGGTTGGGTGTAACATATGTCGTGCTCACTGTCGATGGTTGGTATGATCAAATCGATGAGAGACTGAAATCTCGCGCTGTCAGCACTCACTTTGGCCTCAAGGTGCTCGATCAGCTCCTGATCCGTGGGATTGAACTTGACGCCAGCCGGCAGCACGGGCCAATCCTTCTTCGACTTGCATCGGTAATTCCAGTTATATGGTACTCAATGTATGATCAATCGACTGTTTTAACTGAATGATGAAAGATCTCGACACATAAGTGGTACTCCAAATCTAAAGTCCAGAATACCCGAACACGCCGCCGTGATTCTTGTGCCACCTCACGCGCAGCGTGTTGTCACGTCAATTCAATGTGTGGACATGATGAATAATTTGACCGACGTATACTAGTACTGCTACTGTACTACTTACTAGTCGTATTTAGTGTCACAATTTATACATATGTTTAACTAACAAGTACGCACTTGAAGCCTAACTGATATATATATATATGGCTTCTGCACAGCATCTCCATCATCATTATTAGTACATCCTACACAGGTGAGTTAGGATGCACTTGATCCCAGGAAGGTATCTATCCTTCAAACCAGAGGAGTGCTTCAAACTAACAACAGTACATAATATCCAACAAAAGTGGGTCGTGCTACAACAGGAGAATTTATGGCTCAGTCTAGATATCAACACGAATCAAGTTGTGCATATTTGCTGTTGGCATGAACCACATCGCCGCATGTCGGGTTTGCAAAAGCCATCCATCGCATGGAAGCTTGATGCCTTTCACACACTAAAGATTATCTGGCTACAAGCTGTGTCGACGAATCTCTGGATATGGTGATCATGAAACCCATGGTATGATGTGTAAACACAGCCCCCCCTCGCGAATGGAAGTTGCATAGCACAGTAATCATCGCCGGTGATATGATCGATGATTGGTTGGATGATCGGATAATTGAGCCCGAGGAACAAGGAGTGGTTGCCGAGGCTGTAAACCCGCCTCCAGTTGAATACGCCTGGCCCAACAGAGCTGGGATCTTTCTCGAACACGAAGCAGCCATAGCCATCAATGTCACGAACGCCGCACACATTGTATTGCATGTGGTTTGATGTAATGGTTTGGTCAATTTGGTATGGGTGAATGAGCATCAAATGACCGCCGTCGGCTGAACGAGCGATAAACCACCACCCATCGGCTGGTATGATTCCAGGTCCTGGAATCATGAAGGCCATCACATTTGTGTCTGCTTCAACAATTCAAATTGGAGACCAAAAGGACAAAAAATAAACAATCATGTTCAGAGTATGTGTGGAATTAAGATTATTATAACAGTGACACATATCATAGACAGAGAATTGCAATGCTGTGGTCATAATCATACCCCAAGTTAAAAAAAATAAGCCAATGGCTTTCATATTCTAGCAATATGTCATGGTTCAAACATCATGTAACAATGCGAGGAAAACAGCTATGACAACGCCTACTCATATTCTACCATAACACTTACTACTACTGTTCTGATATCAACTCTAAGCAATAACATGCGTTGTTATAAAAATCTTGTAAACAAGAGTAACATATAACAATCATGATGTTATGCTCATAATATGTATTCTAACAATCATTAGATGCCAATTGTTCTCATATCAACTCTAACAATAACATGTGTGGTCATAAAAATCTAGGAAATGAGAGGAACATATAGCAATGATGTGGTTATAGACATGCTATGCATTCTAAATTTGTAACAAATGAATAGGCAGTCATATTCATAAGGTAAAGATGAGATGAGATAGAACAATTACACGGCGATAGATTCCACCAATATAGGTAGCCAATCTGTGCGTCGACCGCATAAACGATGCCATCGTGCACTATAGCATCAGACAGAAATGTTTCCTCAACAGGATTGATGATGAGCCATAACCATGTATGGCGACCGGATTCCAGATAGACTAATCCCTTGTTGAACAAGGCAACGAGCTTGTAATCCATGTAGTCTTCTGATGGTGTGGCACTTCGCAGATTACAACTTTCTGCAAACAGAGGTCGAGCCAAAAGCTTGACGCGTCTCGTGCGTAGTAGGCAGGAGTGTCCGGCGGGCCGCGAGGCTCGATGGTGGCGGTATCCAACGATGGAAGGGTGATCTCTCGCTGGGTGTAGATATCCACGAGAGGCCACGGACTACCGGTGTGGTGGATTAGGACGATCCGGTTGGATTTCATGCCCGCCCAGTAGTGGCCATGCATGAAGGACAGGTGGACGAGTAGTGGTAGCATGTCGAGGGGCACCACGGCAACCTCCGTAAGATCGTCAAGTCGATGTCTGGGCCACCTGCGAGGATCAGGCATCAGCAAGTAGGGTGTCTTGAAAAGAGCTGGCCGGATGCAGACGAGTAGACGGTACAAAGACACCGAGCATGCGGCTAGATGGACGGTGCTGAGTAGGTCCATATGACTACAGATCTGCTCCAAGAGAACATCGGGGAGGGAATTCCAATCGCGGATCTACGTGTCAGTCGGTTCTGCCATTGGGGTTTTCGGTGCCTGCGAGCCAACGGGGAAGTGGATTCGGGCGGGCGAGCGAGCGAAGAAGCTTCTCCTCGTGTGGCCGAGCAGTGAGCGGGGGGATACAGTACGCACGAGCTACCAAGGAAGATGGCGCGGGCGGGCGAGCAGTGAGCGGGGGTAAATGGTGTGCGGCCGACGATGGGGAAGAGAGGAGGAAGAAGAACAGAGGAGGAAGAAGAACAGAGGAGGAAGAAGAGTGGAAGACGGGGAACAAAGTGCATTCAATCTCAATTCTACTACTCCCTCCGTCTAGGTGTGTAAGTCACCTTACGAAAACCAAATAATCCCAAAACACTTAAGCATCGTACATTAACTCCCTTCTCATTTTTTGTTTTGTGGCATATCAACCAATAAGATATGTGGGTTGTGCATGCTTTCAATGACTTGAGACTACCAAACATAACATGCAGTGGTTAGTTCATTGCATGCAATGCTATAAATTAGCAAAAAGACATTAAGTTTTCTCATTTTCCTCTCTGCCTTGGTCGCGATGCACAACGTAAGGTGACTTACACACCTAGATGGAGGAAGTACTACTACTACCAGGATATACCGTCCTCTGGAGTGTAAATAGTTACACCGATGACATGTCGGTCTACCACAACAGGGCCCATATGTCAGTTAATGGAGGACAGAGGTGCGTAGGCGTATTTGCAGAAGCGTGCTCTACTGGCAAACATGATGGCAGTACTGGCTAAGGCTAATTTTGTAACACCAACACGCTAGTTCAGCTTATTAATTATGTGTCCCATCTGCTGCAGCGTGTATTGTCACTTCACTCTGAAGACTAGTTGAATAGTTCTCTCTGACCGAGATGGGGAATAAATGGATCGCGAGGACTTCCTTTCTACAGTATCCCTATGCCTCTACGCTCACTTCACTCATCTTGCTCTGTACCTAGTCACTTGTTGAAATCTGTAGAAAGACAAATACTCCGTATTTGGGAACAGAGGGAGGATTTTACTCCGTACTATTTGGGAACAGAGGGAGTATCACCATATGGAGGGAACAGAGGAAACTTGAAATATGAACATGTCAATGGGAGGGAGTAAGCCCCATGCATGCATGCATGCAACATGCAACACTCACACGTACACATGGACGCACGCAACACTCACGCACCCATGCGGAACACAACACACGACGCAACACACACGCTCACACTCAAGTGCTCAACCTACTCCCTATGTCCGTGAAAGACTGTACATTTAGAGATTTACACATTGACCAGGGCATAATTAACGCCCAAAATTAGCAGACTTATGTGTGCATGCGACCATTGAGATAAGAAGATTAAATGAAGGCCGTTGCATGCTATAATTAAGGATAGACATGTAGCCTATACCTACAGCACAAGTTGGTGCATTAGTCAATCAATATTGATTTAGATTAAAGGCTAAATGCATTGGAAGTGTAGATGTACATCATGTAGTACACTCTTTGTTGGAAGACCGAGGGAGGACACGTGCATGCACTCACATACACAGCCAGGGCGGTTCGCGCGCAAGGGTTGGACTCGTGTCATGCCTGCGTAAAGTTTTGTCTAACTGATTTCTTTGCTCTGCCAACTGACAGGTGGGACCCAGAAACCATGTGACAATTTAACCAGTCAACAAAGTGCCACGTCGACTATGTGGCCGGTCAGTAGGGTGCAATACGGTGCTCTACGATGAGCTAGTTATCGCATAATCGCCGCAAAACTATATATAGTGACCGTAAAGAGCATACTGTTACATATGTTGACCGCCAGTGTATTTTTATCGTTTCAAATTAAGCCATATTAATCGGAAAGGATGTAGTATGGACTACTAATACTAGTACTAGTACTGCTTTGATGTGTCCCATCAACTCGCCGAACGAGGAGAAGCTTGCATACTACGCCTCTCCCTCGCCCACGTGCGCGGTGGTTCGCAGGACGAGGAGAGGGTTTTGACTACAGCGCCCTCTCCATCTCCCTCGCCCTCTCCCTCGCGGTGGACGTGCAGCAGTTCAATCGGTGTCAGATTGCCAGAAGCATATTGTACTGTAGTATCATCATTGTTGGACCTTCCGAAGAGGCGAAGAGCCAAGTGCAAGGTTCACATGAGTACGAACTGTTGAACCTCCCGAAGAGGCAAAGAGCCAAGCGCAAGGTTTTATAGGAGTTGTCGTCCTAGTAGGAGTGTACTAGTACAACTATAGCGAACGATGCTACTATATGATGCTGACACGTCACGTATATCCAAAGCTGTGCCACCTTTTTTTCTTAAAGAGTGTGTTGGAGCCCGTGCAACAACCACACAAGTTGCACGTACACATAACACATTTACTAGTAATAAATTCTAAAGGACAAATGCCAGTATGCCACACAAGTTCATCTCCAACTCATGTGATAAATTTGTGCACGACTAGTGTACATATATTCACAGCGCTACCGCTCACAATTACCGTACTCCACTTACACATTATAGATGGGCTATATGTCCTCCTCCAGGTTCCAGTCCCAGGTGTTCTTCATGGATGGCACGATCCATAGCGGTGGGCAACGGGAATCATTGTCGCAGCTTTCTAGTCCGGTTCCACACGATGGAGACTCATCCAAGCTTAAGCGGCATAAATCAGGGATAGCGTGTCAAAGCATGTCGTTCATCTGGCGGTGCGCACTGAAGACACAACCATGCTTCATGAACGGCAGGCCTTCCGTGTCGTGCACGGAAGGTGGCATCCGCTTCACAATGGGGTAGTTCTCCCCGATGAAAAGCGAGTACTCTCCAAGAGTGTTCCTCGGCACCCACGTAGCATCACGGGGGTCGAACTTGGCGCCGTTCATCTGGTACACGCGGCATCCCAGATCTGGACACATGGTGAAGTACATAGTCAAGGTCCATGCATAATAATGTTGTGCTCAAATGTGGCAGTCAGTAATACTGTGCAGCAAATAGTACTACTCCGGTATAGAGGAAGTAAAATAACCGGCTTATTATATATAGCCAGTCTTGGCTACATGGATGAGATAGTAAGACATGGAAAAAAAAATATGGTGGCAGCTAGTGGGTTCAAGTCTTCAAGGACCTAGCTAGCTATACACGTCCTCCAAGGTAAAAAGTACTCCTACTAGTACTATAAAGTATACTACTAGTACAACGATGAAAGAGAAGGCGAGAGGGTTAAAAAATGGAATACCTGGGTAGATGGTGACGGTCCGATCGTGGTAGATTATGTGACCATGTTGCACATCAGTGGTACCATGGGTAACGACTGCTAAGATAGTTGATCCCAATATGCCAAAGTCAGCTACAAGGTTCCAGGTTAGACCGAATCACGGATGCAAATGCACATCCAGGATCGGCGATCTTATTTTGATCGGGGGATGACTGGTCCCTGCAAAATAATGGAGTACCGTTAGGGATGCAAATGATGGTTTGTGCATTCCGTTTGTAATCTCCCGTACCGTAGGATGTCAACCAGATGAAACAAGTCCCCTGGCTTGTCACCGCGAAGATGTGGCCTAGATGGCGCACGGCGTCTTCGAACGTGTAGGGGTACAAATCTGCCGCCGCTAACATGCGCCAGCCTCTGCCGTTACTGCCTCCTGCATTGATGGCAATCCTTATGTTGAACACCGCGATGAGATAGTAATCATCGTAGCCGCGTCGCTTTGTCGGTGGGTCCGCAATTGCTATCTTCTTCAATCTCATGTAGGCATCATCATGCGTATTCTTGCCCAGCCAGTCCGGAAGGCCAATCCCAATGGTGGAGAAGGGGTCTACCGGAACGGCCGCACTGATGTGGATGTTGTGCAAAATCATGGTGGTATCCGGCCGGAGATATGCAAGCCAATCTTCGGTGGCACCGACCATACCTATATATAAGATGGTGGGCAGCGGAGAAATTACGATGGAAATGGAATAACTAAGTACTACATGATCAAACTCCATTACTGACCTGCTCATCGGACAAAATCCGACTACCTCTCAACGTCATCAACTCTAGCGGAGTCAACGTGCAACCATGGCCAGGGAGCGGTGGACTGTTCGAAGAATTGTGCCATAGAAGAACCTTCTCCTCGAGGATGCATGGAATACCAACAAGCATGGCCTTTTCCCAAGCCTGTTTAAGCAGCGTCTTGAAAATGTTGGTGCAGGAAGCACCGAATCTTGCGGCGGTGAGGACGTCGAAGCGGCGTACAATTTCTCCCAGAGAATCATCGTCCAAGGTGTCCCAGCCCTGACGGGGAGGAGAACCTCCTGGCAAATCCATGGGAGCAGCGATGAACTACCTTCTCTTCAGGGGGAGGGGAACTGGCGAGGAGGAAATAAGAGCGTAGTAACCGCAGGGCCTCGTCCCTTCCAACTTTAGATCGTTCCTCAGCGAAGGGGTGAGGCTATTATTTACTACTCTAAATAATAGCACTAGTAAGAAATTTTTGGCACTAGGTAGTAGTTTTTGGTACCATGGAGTACTAGTTCTAGCATTATGGAACGTTATGGGATTGCATTATACTGTAAATAATAGCACTAGTAAGAATTTTTTTGCACTAGGTAGTTGTTTTTGGCGTGGATTAAGAAATTTTGGGTATGTTTTTGCCATTTTTTGTACACGCCAACTAGTGTCAAAAAACGTCGTACATTATGTGACGGAGGAGTATGTACTCGTACTGTAGCCGTACTAATACTACTTTTCTCAACTAGTAGTGCGATGTACTGTACTTCTAGTCTTGTCCTGTATAGTGCACCAGTTTTGAACTCTTGAATCTCAGGGCCAAGGAGCTACAGTTGGAAGTGGAGGGTACTACTGTTCTCTAGAACCATCGCTGTACTATCAATGCAGGGGAAGTACACCTGCGTAGTGGCCTAGTGGGTACTATCGGTGCTCTATTCAGCCGCTCCTCTCGCGTAGCTGGCCTACTCAGCCGCTCCTCTCACGCACACACTAGCAGCCTGTTTACATTTGAGTTATTTGATATAGCGAGACTAGCCTTTTCGCTTCCATTTGTGGAGGTGTAATTGATCTCATCGAACTTTGTTAGTAGTTCCTTTTTTATGAATGAGATGAAGCAATTCTTTTGCCTCCGTTTCAAAAAAACACGGCATGAGGAATTTCTTTTATAGTAGAGCCGATAATGGAGTGAAGTCCATGCATGCAACGCCACAAGCTACAGAGTAGTAGTAGAGCACTTTATGTACAGAGCCATATTGCACAGTTCCCAATGCCCCGCCAGGCTTTTCCGGCTCCTCGGGCTTAATTGGGAGGCGCTAGTTTAAATTTGCTACTAGCTAGAAGTTGCAAGCGAGGTGCGGCTAGGGCGAGCACGCTAGGCTATCCAGTGCACCCAGATTGTGGGGCCGCACGTCCGATTGACTTCAAAACTCAAACTACCCGTGTAAAATATTGGCTCGCAGCGAAGTGTAGTAGTACTATTTTAAAAAAAAGGCCGCCGTGCGTTCGGCCGGGATCGAACCCACAAAATGAGGTATACACTCCCGCGACCACTAGTAGTACTCGTTGGAGTACAACGCAACCTAGAATCGCCTTTTGTCGCTAGTAGTACGTACATTGTTCCTTACAAGAAACCCCTAAGAGCATGGTTAATAGTATAGCCAGCTGCTGGCTTAAGCCAGTTGAAAGGATCGATATGGTTGACTAGTGGGGGTGTGAATAGGCAACTACCAATTTTTAGCTTTTCTTTACCAAATTAAACTTTGCATCAAAGTAGGTTGTCTAGATGTGCAACTAGGTGAGCAACCTATATGATGCAATAACAACAAGCATACAAGCAAGAAAGGGTAGAAACAATAAAGAGCTTGCACAAGTAAAGGTAAGAGATAACCAAGAGTGGATCTGGTGGAGACGAGGATGTGTTACCGAAGTTCCTTCCTTTGAGGGGAAGTACGCCTCCGTTGGAGCGGTGTGGAGGCACAATGCTCCCCAAGAAGCCACTAGGGCCACCGTATTCTCCTCACGCCCTCACACAATGCGAGATGCCGTGATTCCACTATTGGTGCCCTTGAAGGCCGTGACCGAACCTTTACAATCAAGGTTGGGGCAATCTCCACAACTTAATCGGAGGCTCCCAACAAGACCACGAAGCTTCACCACAATGGAATATGGCTCCGAGGTGACCTCAACCGTCTAGGGTGCTCAAACACCCAAGAGTAACAAGATCCGCTAGGGATGAGTGGGGGAATGGAAAATCCCTTGGTGGAAGTGTAGATCGGGGCCTTCTCAACCACTCCCGAGCAAATCAACAAATTTGATTGGCTAGAGAGATAGATCGGGCGGAAATGAAGCTTGGAGTATTTAATGGAGCTTGAGCAATAAATGGAGCTTGGGGGAGGAAGAGGTGGGTGAGAAGGAGGAATGGGACTCCATTTTATAGTGGGGGCAACAATCCCGTTGCCCCCCACCAACCAGCCCCGCACAGGGCGGTACTACTGCTGAGAGGGGGCGGTACTACCGCCAGGCGACGGTACTGCCGCGCCAACCAGCGGTACTGCCGCGCTGAGGAGACTTAGTAGGGAACGGACCCAAATGCGGTACTACCGCGGTGGTAGGGCGGTACTACCGCTCCTGGAACGGTACTACCGCCACTACAACCGTGACTAGTGCCGCAAAACCCGACATGAGAAAAAGACCTCTTGAATCGAGGCGGTAGGAGCCAAACTACCCAGAGGTACTACGACAGTGGGGTCAAGGGCGGTAGTACCGCTGTGGAGCAGTACTGCCGCTTGTGACCCTTCGGCCGTAGTACCGCAGGCAGTGCGGTACTACCGCTGGGGCGCGCGCGCGAGAGAGAAGGGATCTCTCAAATAAGCTGAGGACCAGCGGAGGTGCCAGGCCCCCAGCGGTACTACTGCTGTGGAGCCACGGCGGTACTGCCGCTTGTGGCTTCTCAGCGGTACTACCGCTGGGTGCGCGGTACTGCCGCTTAGGCCTAGACAGAACAAGGAAGAGAGGAGAGATCTCTTCAATGGACAGGAAAAGCTTGGAGGGTGAGAAGCTGATGTGTACGTGATGATTCCACCCAAGCAAAACCCCAGCGGACCCCCTCTTGATAGCACGGTGCCCTCTACGCAACTAGTCCACCTAGAAAGAAACGAAAGAGCTACACCGTCTTGAAATACACTCCGAGGGGAAGAAAGCGTCTCGTGCCAGGGGAGAATCTTAGAATAATTCAACGCACAAGATTAGTCCGCAAACATGTTGTCATCAATCACCAAAACTACCTTGAGAGAGATTTGCCGTAACAATCTCCCCCTTTTTGGTGGATTGATTACAACAAGGGATTTGCGCAAGGAAAAGAATTAAAACGAATAAAACTAAGAACTACAAAATATAGACGGGCTCCCCCAAAATGTGTGCACCAAGATAAGGCACGACACACACATTCAGATCAACACTGCCCCTATATTTTATAGTCCAACAACACTAAGCACAAGATATATGAGAGAAGAGAATAAACAGGACAAGCATGCATCTCAATATAAACTACAGTACTCTGAAGTGACATAAGTAATAAGGTAGCGATAGGGAGCATATGTCTTACACCATATGACTAGGACTTAGGTCTCACACCAAACCAAACCAAAGAAGGAACACACAAGAAAACACAAGACGACTCAAATCACGACACAAGAAGCAAATCCCTACACTCTCTCCCCCTTTGGTAGAGAGACACCAAAAAGGGCATAGAGTGAAACTACGACTCCAGGTGATGGGAGGGGAAGGTCTCGAACATCACATCTCTGCATCTTCATCGTGGGTCGAAAACTGCTCGGCATCGGAGTCGGTCCAGTGGCAATTCTGATGAATCCAGTCCTCCTCTTCAGTGATCTGACCCTTAGACCCACTGACAACAGTTGCTCCCATCTGACGCATGAGCTCCTTGTGGCGCGTCCTGGCATGCTTCTCCGCCACATGAGTCATGTACTGACCATGAGACTCCATGCAGAAAAGCTTCTTCATCTTGCGCTTAAGCTTCTGTGCCCATGACGGTTCTGCACTAGAGGGGCCAAAGTTCTCCTCATGATCATCAGTAGCAGCCTCACCCTCGGTCCCCATGGCAGCAGCAGCAGCAACATTAGCAGGCGGACCCCCTGTGGCAGCAGTAGTAGATGGACCCCCTGTGTGAGGCGCTGTCCAGTTGTCCTTCTTCCTCAGACGCTTGATCTCATGAGACACCAAGTCTCCAATCTCTAGCAGCACTCTGGGATAAGTCTGTGCCCAGGCCCTCTCAATGAGCCTCGTGATGAATGGACCATAGATAGGACACTTGCGCTCAGACACGGCAGATAGAAGTTCAGACCACATGACATGAGAGATATCCAGGCTCTCTCCAGTGCTTTCTTCCTTCTCATGCTGACAGAAAAGGAGCATGTCCACGAGGTAAGAGTGGACCATATCCAGATTCCCGATCCGAGGGAAGAGAGTCTCACGGAATATGCGATGAAGAATGTCCAGATACGGAGACAGCTCATAGGTCTTCTTCTGAGTGACTGGGTGAACCTTCACAGTGCAGTAGGGCCAAAGGGCTTGCTTGTGGGTGGATGTAGCATTGCGGTGAGGACGGAAACCGACAGGAGTCTCAAGCCCGGTATCCACCACATCAAGTAACTCCATGAAAGCCTTCCACTTGACAGAAAGCAGCTTGCCATTGGTCATCCATGTCAGAGTCCTATCGACATGCGTCCCAAGGTGGACGGTGGCATAGAATTGAGCCAACAAATCCGCATCGAAATCCTTATTGAATTGCATGATCCTAAGAATGTTTAGCTGAGTGCACATCTGAAGAGCTTCGCCAAAGTACTCCGGATCCTTCTCCATAGCATCAGTGTCAATGGAGCGAACATCAACAAAAAGATTCTTCTTGGCCTTGATCACATCAAAGTAGATGGCAAACTGAAAACGGTTCCAGAACGGGCGGTTGACCAAAGTGGCTCCTTGGTCCACCGCATAAGGGTTGCGGCAACGCTTCTCCCAAAACTCCTTGTTGGTCATCTCAGTCACAGTCTTCCCTTTTGGCTTGTTGGCGGCTCGCTTCGATTGCTGAGGAGGTGGAGGAACACTTGCAGAAGCACTTGCTGGAGGCGGTTGGGTGCTCGAGGACCCACCGGCAGGCTCTGAGGTGCGGTAGCGTTTTGATGTGGCACGCCCGGGGTTGATACGGCGACCTTGCTGCTCGGAATGGTCATCACCTGGAGCCAAACACAAGAACAACGCAAAACACCCAGAAAGAACGAGCATAAGCCAACAAACACAACAAAAAGATCAAGGTAAGGCAGGAGAATGATGGAAATTGGCATGCAGCGGTAGTACCGTGACCTGCCTGCCGTAGTACCGCCCGAAGCGGTAGTACCGCCCCGAAGGGAGCGGTAGTACCGCTCTAGGTCAAGCGGTACTACCGCTCCAAAGGGAGCGGTAGTACGGCTTGAGGCGGATAAACAGCAGTTTCATAGCACGAGGCGGTGAAACAGTGGTTTCCTACTACCGTGGTCAGATCCGGCCCTACCGGCCTACCAAATTCAAAAATAATCCTACCAAACTCTAATATAGAAAGTCTAGTTTCCTTCTCCAACCAACTCATGCCTAGATTTCACCAAAAATCTAGAGATGCAACCACCATTGCCCCTAAGAAACAAGAACTAAAAGGAGACAAAACGAAAGAAGGAACGGGGGCAATACCGGCATCCATGGCAAGAGGACGAGGTGGGGATCGACTCCACCAAAGGAAATGGAGAGGGACGCCCCGGAGACGGAGATCCGCCGGAGCCCTACCGCGGTAAGAGGAGGCTGGAGAGAGAGGAAGAGACAAGAGGGGCAAAGTGAATGGGTATGGGGGAGAAGAAACCTCCCCCTGCCTCGACTTAACCCTCAGGTCCCGTCCCTCAGCGGTAGTACCGCGCTGGGGGGTGGTAGTACCGCTTATAAGCGGTAGTACCACGCACCACCAGCGGTAGTACCGCCCAATACGCCACGGCAACTAAAGAGACACGGCTTTAGCTCGACGAAACGACAAAAACGGCAAGAGAGAAAGAACAAAGCACAACAGCAAACGACCAAGACACAACTCTTCAAAAGAGGGCGGTGGCCGAGGCCACCTATGTTTGAGTCAAAAGGTATGGCACCACGAAGATTTTAACCTTGGGCCCATGACCAAAACTCGTCTTTGAAGCACAAGTGCCATCAACAATGGCTAAGGTGAAAGACTTGATCAATTTATGCATAATGGGGGAGGGAGAGTTCATTGAGAGAACAACACTCCCCCTATGTCCATGCCTACACCTAAACTAGACAACAAGTTGAGCGTGATAGGGTGTGCGCGAGTTCAAGCAACATTGCTCGAATCAATGATATTTAGCTCATGCATTAACTCGCGAAATCTTGCTTCATCCAAGGGCTTCGTGAAGATATCTGCAAGGTTATCACGAGTGTTGACGTAGTTGAGCTCGATCTCTCCTTGCCTAATGTGATCCCGGATGAAGTGATACCGGATCTCAATATGCTTCTTCTTGAAGTGTTGCACCGGGTTGAGAGAGATCTTGATGGCACTTCCATTGTCACACCAAAGAGGCACTTTGTCACAAGTGACACCGTAATCCTTTAAAGTTTGCCTCATCCATAAGAGTTGTGCACAACAACTACCGGCCGCCACATACTCCGCTTCGGTGGACGAGAGAGACACACAACTTTGCTTTTTGGAAGACCAACTTACCAAAGAGCAACCAAGGAATTGGCACCCTCCGGAAGTGGACTTCCTATCCACTTTGTCTCCCGCCCAATCGGAATCCGAGTACCCTACAAGCTTGAAGTTTGATCCTCTTGGGTACCATAAGCCAAAGTTTGGGGTATGAGCCAAATATCGAAAGATTCATTTGACCGCCACATAGTGACTTTCCTTAGGTGCGGCTTGAAACCGTGCACAAATTCCCACACTCAACATGATGTCCGGTCTAGATGCACAAAGGTAAAGCAAGGATCCAATCATGGAACGATATACCTTTTGATCCACCACTTTACCATTGGGATCTAAGTCAAGTTGGCACTTGGTGGGCATTGGAGTGGAAGCCAGCTTGACGTCACTTAGCTTGAATCTCTTGAGCATGTCTTGAGTGTATTTGGATTGATTGATGAAAGTTCCTTCTCTTCTTTGCTTCACTTCGAACCCTAGAAAGAACTTCAACTCTCCCATGGAGGACATCTCGAACTTTGAGGTCATGAGAGCGGCAAATTCCTCATTGAAAGCTTTGTTAGGAGAACCAAAGATAATATCATCAACATATAATTGGCACACAAATAACTCCCCTTTGACCTTCTTAGTAAAAAGAGTGGGGTCGATTAGCCCAACTTCAAAACCACGGTCTTGTAACAACTCGGTAAGGTGGTCATACCACACACGTGGGGCTTGTTTAAGGCCATAGAGTGCCTTATCGAGTTGATACACATGATCGGGAAAGTAGGGATCCTCGAACCCGGGGGGTTGCTTGATGTAAAACAATTCATTAATGGGACCATTAAGAAAAGCACTCTTCACATCCATTTGTTGTAACTTAAAGTTATGATGAGAAGCATATGCAATCAACATGCGAATGGATTCAAGACGAGCAACGGGAGCAAAGGTTTCACCGTAGTCGATACCCTCGACTTGGGAGTAGCCTTGTGCTACCAAACGAGCCTTGTTGCGAATGATAATCCCATGGGCATCTTGCTTGTTCTTGAATATCCACTTGGTTCCAATGACATTATGGTTCCCCGTTGGCCTTGACACCAATCTCCACACTTTGTTGCGCTCGAAGTTGTTGAGTTCTTCGTGCATGGCATTGAGCCAATCCGGATCTTCTAGCGCCTCATAGACCTTGTGGGGCTCCACACAAGAGACAAACGCGTGATGCTCACAATAATTTGCTAATTGTCTACGAGTGCTTACCCCCTTTCTTAAGCTTCCAAGCACATTCGTCAGGAGATGATCCTTGGTGGAGAGCTTGGAAGCAACCTTGGCAGCACAACGCTTTAATTCCTCCTCGGTGGTGAGTTGAGGAGCGGTTACTTGATCATCTTGAGCGCCGTCATGAACTTGTTCTTGATCTTGAACTTGCTCAGGGGAGAGAACTTGACCTTGGGCATCACTTGGTGTGTCAACACCGTCTTGAGTATGATCTTGCCCTTGGTCTTGTTCATGAGGTTGAGGTCCTTCACTTTGTTCTTCGGAAGCATGTGGGCCTTGGGTTGGTGATGGCTCCACTTGAGTGGAGCATTGTCCTTCTCCTTCGGCCACAAGGGGTTCCTCAATGGGTAGGATGAAACCAACACCCATTCTTCTTATGGCTTGAGGAGGAATTTCATCACCTACATCACAAGTGCCACTTTGCTCCACTTGGGAGCCGTTATTCTCATCAAACTCCACATTACACGTCTCGTCAATAAGTCCCGTGGATTTATTGAGGACACGGTAAGCATGAGAGTTTGTAGCATAACCAACAAATATGCCCTCATAAGCTCTAGCCTCAAATTTAGACAAGCGAACACCTTTCTTGAGAATGAAACACTTACACCCGAATACCCGGAAGTACTTGAGGTTGGGCTTGTTACCGGTGAGTATCTCATATGGGGTCTTGTTCAAGCCCTTGCGGAGGTAGAGCCGATTGGATGCATGACACGCGGTGTTGATGGCTTCGGCCCAAAAGTTGTATGGAGACTTGAACTCCGCCATCATGGTCCTTGCCGCATCCATCAACGTCCGGTTCTTCCTCTCCGCAACACCGTTTTGTTGAGGTGTGTATGGTGCGGAATATTGATGCTTGATTCCCTCATCACTAAGAAATTCATCCAAGGTGTAGTTCTTGAACTCGGTGCCGTTGTCACTTCTTATTGTCAAGATCTTTGCATTGTGTTGACGTTGTGCTTCATTTGCAAAGTCAATGACGGTTTGTTGGGTCTCGCTCTTCCTCTTGAAGAAATACACCCATGTGTACCTTGAGTAGTCATCCACAATCACCAAGCAATACTTCCTACCTCCAAGACTATAGAAGGATGGGGGCCCAAAAAGATCCATGTGAAGGAGCTCCAAGGGCCTCTTTGAATAAATGATAGTCGTGGGAGGGTGAGCCTTCTCATGTAGCTTTCCTTCGATACAGGCACTGCAAGCACGATCTTTAACAAAGCTAACATTCGTTAGTCCACGGACATGGTCCCCCTTGAGAAGACTTTGCAAATATCTCATATTGACATGGGCTAAACGGCGATGCCAAAGCCATCCCACATCAACTTTAGCCATTAGGCATGTTGCGGTCTTAGTGGGTCGCTCCGAAAAGTTAATCACATATAGACCATTCTCGACATGCCCAACAAAAGCTACTTTAAGAGTCTTGCTCCACAAGAGGGCCACGGTATCGATATCAAAGAAAGTGGCAAAGCCCATGATTGCAAGTTGACGAACGGAAAGTAAATTGTATGCAAGGGACTCAACAAGCATGACCTTCTCAATCGTGAGATCATGAGAGATGACCACCTTGCCAAGTCCCAATACCTTAGAGGATGAGGCATCACCCCACTCGACATTGGTGGGCATAGATGGAACTTTGTGCACGTCCACCACCAAGTCCTTGCTTCCGATCATATGATTTGTAGCTCCGCTATCGAGCAACCATGATCCACCACCGGAAGCAAACACCTACAAGAGATCAATGCTTGGTTTTAGGTACCCATTTTGTAATGCGTCCTTTGATGTTAGTAACAAGGGTCTTAGGAACCCAAATGGACCATTCAATGTACTCTGAAGAGAACCAACAAATTTGGCATAAACATGCCCATCACTAGCACGACATAACACATAAGAAGGATTAAAATCACCGGCTTTGTTGGGAGGGATAACATTGCCCTTCTTCACATTGTTCTTCTTCTTCTTCTCCTCGGGGCCACTCTCTCCCTCCCTCACAAAGGTTTGCATGAGGGGAGGAGGTCGTTTGGTCTTGTCATTCTTCTTCTTGTTCTTGAAGTCGGGCACGTACCCAACCCCTTCCTTGGCCACACCTCCCTTTTGGTTGATCAAGAGATCGTTGAGGTTATTCTTGTCTTGTATGCAAGTCGCAAGACCTCTCTCAAGTTGCTCCTTCAACTTAGCATTTTCCTCAACAAGATGTATGTGCTCACAACACAGGTTAGTAGCATTTGCATTATCAGTTAAAACCATATGAGGAAAAGTTGCTTTCTCCTTAGTTAGCTTCACTTGGAGTTGATCATGAGACTCCTTGAGACTAGCGTGAGTACCCTTCAAGGCCTTGTGGGCCTTGTCAAGTATATCAAACTCCTCTTTGAGTCTAGCAAGATCAACCCCGAGTTTGGCCTTCTCGAAATTTAGCACACGAGAAACAATGAGGGCATTATCATAATATTTCTTTAACTTAGCATGATCGACGTTGTGTGACTCCTCAAGAGCCAAACGAAGACCGCGCTCTTCCTCAAGAGCATTGGAAAGATCCGAAATCTCATCGGCATAGTCACGACTATGCCCTTCCATCTTAGAGATGGTGTCTTCGTGAGCCTCGATCATGTCATTGGCCTCACCAAGTTGTTCCAAGAGAGCAACAAAGTGCTTCTTGGATTTTCCCTTGTGTTTGCCCATAAAAGCCTCAAATTCGTTAGCCTCCACATTAGCTCCCTCAAGTTCATTAATGCTATCCGTTTGGGAAGGATCATTAATGATGGTAGTTTTGATGTTGGAGGTTACCTTGTTGGTGGATTTAGCCATGAGGCACTTGGCGGTGATGCTCTCGTTGGGTGAGTCGAAGAGAGACACCCGTGACGTTGTTGCAATGGCAACGGAGGCCATGGCAACCGACTCATCGTCATCATCATCGTCATCATCCTCATTGTACTCTTCTTGCACAACCAAAGCCTTGCGAGGAGTCTTCTTGGTGAAGTTGTTCTTGTTGGGGAACGACTTGGCCTTGTCCTTTCGGATGAGTTTGCCACCATTGTCTTCCCTCTTCTCATACGGGCATTCCGCAATGAAATGACTCACGTTGCCGCAATTGTAGCAAGTTCTTACACGTTGCTTGCCCCTTGTGCCACTCGAGTTGTTTTTGCTAAAGTTGGGCCTCGAGTTTTTCTTGCTCCAAAATTGCCTTGAAGCAAGTGCCATGTGTTCATGATATGCATACTTCGTATCTTCGGGGTTGCTCTCCTCTTCTTCCTCTTCTTCTTCTTCCACGGTGAGCTTGGCCTTCAATGCAAGGTTAGGCTTCTTTGCCCATTGAGAATGGAGCACTGCATTGTCGGCGGTCTTGTCCAAAATGTTCATGGCCACAAACTCATCCAACACTTCGCTTGAGGTCAAAGTGTGGAAGTCCGGTCTTTGACGAATGACGGAGGACATGGCCTTGTGGTAGGGCATCATTGCCTTGAGGAATTTGCACTTGATCCAATTGTCATCCGTGTCCTTGCTCCCGTGATCTCGTAGTGAGACCGCGAGTTTGGTTACTCTCCGATAAAGCTCACGAGGTTCTTCATCTTCCTTCATTGCAAACTCATCGGCCTCATCTTGTACCACTTCATAGTTGGAGCGTTGAATGCTTGCGCTTCCCCGGTAGAGAGACACGACACAATGCCATGCATCTTTGGCAAAGGCGAAGGGACAAAGATGAGGTAGGTCTTCGGGTGGAATTGCATCTTGAATGATGAAGAGAGCATTCTCATTGAATTGATTTCCGCGGCTTCTCGAGGAGTGAAGTTGCTTGGATCATGTGGATAGAAACCTTCTTCAATGATTCTCCAAAGGTTAGTGTTCACATGATTTAAATGACGTTTAAAGCGGTAAACCCAAGAATCAAAATCCTCATTTTTCACAATCTTAGGGGGAGGACCGGCATGATTCAAATGAGTGGAAGGAATCGGTCCAACATAAACAAGTGGTGGTTCCACATGGGCAAAGATGCGGGTGCCATTCTTGCCACTAGAAGAAGGAGCCTTTTCACTACTAGCTTCCCCCTTGTCGGGATAGCATCTGACACCTTGTTGGCGGAATCACCCACTTTCAACGGTGCGGTGGATAGTTTAAGCCCCTCAAGAAATTTAGTAAACATGCTTTCAACTTCGGTCGTCATGGAGGTTTTCAATGTCTCCAAGGCCACATTGAACTCCTCACGAGAGACCGAAGTTCCCCCATCTCCCGTAGACGAGATCGGATTCACACCAGAGTGTTCCTCCACACCGTCTACAGTATCAACCATACTCTTTGGATGGTAAAGTCCTTAATAAAGAGACGAGGCTCTGATACCAATTGAAAGGATCGATATGGTTGACTAGAGGGGGGGGTGAATAGGCAACTACCAATTTTTAGCTTTTCTTTACCAAATTAAACTTTGCATCAAAGTAGATTTTCTAGATGTGCAACTAGGTGAGCAACCTATATGATGCCATAACAACAAGCATACAAGCAAGCAAGGGTAGAAACAATAAAGAGCTTGCAGAAGTAAAGGTAAGAGATAACCAAGAGTGGATCTGGTGGAGACGAGGATGTGTTACCGAAGTTCCTTCCTTTGAGGGGAAGTACGTCTCCGTTGGAGCGGTGTGGAGGAACAATGCTCCCCAAGAAGCCACTAGGGCCACCGTATTCTCCTCACGCCCTCACACAATGCGAGATGCCGTGATTCCACTATTGGTGCCCTTGAAGGCGGCGACCAAACCTTTACAAACAAGGTTGGGGCAATCTCCACAACTTAATCGGAGGCTCCCAACAAGACCACGAAGCTTCACCACAATGGAATATGGCTCCGAGGTGACCTCAACCGTCTAGGGTGCTCAAACACCCAAGAGTAACAAGATCCGCTAGGGATGAATGGGGGAATCGAAAATCCCTTGGTGGAAGTGTAGATCGGGGTCTTCTCAACCACTCCCGAGCAAATCAACAAATTTGATTGGCTATAGAGATAGATCGGGCGGAAATGAAGCTTGGAGTATTTAATGGAGCTTGAGCAATAAATGGAGCTTAGGGGAGAAAGAGGTGGGTGAGAAGGAGGAAGGGGACTCCCTTTTATAGTGGGGGCAACAATCCCGTTGCCCCCCACCAACCAGCCCCGCACAGGGCGGTACTACTGCTGAGAGGGGGCGGTACTACCGCCAGGCGACGGTACTGCCGCGCCAACCAGCGGTACTGCCGCGCCGAGGAGACTTAGTAGGGAACAGACCCAAATGCGGTACTACCGCGGTGGTAGGGCGGTACTACCGCTCCTGGAACGGTACTACCGGCACTACAACCGTGACTAGTGCCGCAAAACCCGACACGAGAAAAAGACCTCTTGAATCAAGGCGGTAGGAGCCAAACTACCCAGCGGTACTACGGCAGTGGGGTCAAGGGCGGTAGTACCGCTGTGGAGCGGCACCTCCGCTTGTGACCCTTCGGCCGTAGTACCACAGGCAGTGCGGTACTACCACTGGGGCGTGAGAGAGAGAGAGAAGGGATCTCTCAAATAAGCTGAGGACCAGCGGAGGTGCCAGGCCCCCAGCGGTACTACTGCTGTGGAGCCACGGCGGTACTACCGCTGCGAAGCGGTACTGCCGCCTGTGGCTTCTCAGCGGTACTACCGCTGGGTGCGCGGTATTGCCTCTTAGACCTAGATAGAACAAGGAAGAGAGGAGAGATCTCTTCAATGGATAGGAAAAGCTTGGAGGGTGAGAAGCTGATGTGTACGTGATGATTCCACCCAAGCAAAACCCCAGCGGACCCCCTCTTGATAGTACGGTGCCCTCTACGCAACTAGTCCACCTAGAAATAAACGAAGGAGCTACACCGTCTTGAAATACACTCCGAGGGGAAGAAAGCGTCTTGTGCCAGGGGAGAATCTAAGAATAATTCAACGCACAAGATTAGTCCGCAAACATGTTGTCATCAATCACCAAAACTACCTTGAGAGAGATATGCCGTAACACCAGTGCCATGTCATCTACAGCCCATCTTATAGCCAACATCTAGTAGTAGTTTATTTCTTATAGCCCGCTGACTCAGCTCTATTGTACTTGCTCTAATAATGCAAGAAACCACTAAAATGCCAAGAAACTACTACCACTTGCATACGTGGCAGACTTAAGATAAGACTACCTTATCAACCATTGTACATGCTCTTACCAACAAAAATCCTCGAGTGACCTCCTACCTCCGGCCTGTCCACCTAGTCATCCTCGGCCATGGGACGCAGCTACCGCCGCCGGCAGAAGGCGAGGTCAAAACTGCCGGCGGTGCGGAGCCCATGTTGCGGCAGCCCGGATGCTAGCTCCGTCCGGCGCTCACGGCCGCTAGCTAGCCAAGATAGCTCCGTCCAGCTACTTGTCTGCAAGGTTTGCTAGCTAGATTGGCAAGGCAGCGTGGCGGCTTGCTCCTGCGCACTCCGCTAAGGCCAGCCATCTGGCTCGAGCGAAGGCCAACGCGAAGGCTTGCTCGCTCGTGAGTCACGCTCGAGACCAGCCTGCCAACCCGTGCGGAGGCCAGCGCGGCGTCCGGCCCGTCCGGTGAAGTGGCGGTCAACTCGCTCATCACCGGCGCCACCGACGAACATGCATCAGTACTGTTTGAAGTAATGTTCAGGAAAAATAATGATTTTAGGGGGAATAATAGGATAGAAGGTCAGATGTGGGTCCCTCATGTCAACGGTCAAACAAAATGTGTTGGTTTAAGCTGCCTCGTCAGCACGGACATGTGGGCCAACCCTGTCATAAATGGGTTTAAACGAACCTAATCGGTAGGAGTACTAGGTAGTTTTTGGCAAGGATTAAGAAATTTTGGGTATGTTTTTGCTATTTTTTGTACAATAGATTCCTCCTAGGGCTGGTTGAAAGTGGTAGTTTTTTGTTAAATACTCTACATATTGTAAGTAGGAGTGCAAGCTAAGCTTTGGAAGCCAATAAGCAAGGCTAGTTACATAGTGCATATGTGTACATGATTGAAAGTAAATATCAACCATGAGTGACTAATATCTTGATGGAAAACTCGAAACTATGGAATACTAGGAAAAGAAATGCATGGTTGGAAATACTAGCAATGTTCATGTCCGTTGCAACAAATCATAATTAGAATAATACTTATTCACAAACTTGGTACAAAACACTCTAATTTTGATATACATATGTCACTAGAGATATATTATGTTTCAATTAGAATATATTCCTTGGGCTGTTTTGGTGAGGTCAGGGAGGGATGTGGTTGCTTTTAAGATACTAATTATGGGTTTTTCTGCAAATTGGTAGACAAGTGGGATGTTGGTGAGAAAAGGCAACAACTTACCTCACAATCGTTAGATGTAGATCTAATGGTCAGAAACGACGGATGGCAGACACACCAACATCACCAACTTAGTCTTGTGTAGGAGTACTAGCAAGATCCGTGCATTGCACGGAACATCAAGATGCATTTTTTTATAAAACACTTGTTGTGATTGACCCTTGCGGGAGTAATCCCATGTGTAAAAACTAATGATATCTCGAGAAATATGAGATAAGGTGAAGAGGAGTGGGGTGTGGTGGTGGTTGGTGGTCGAACTGAGCGGAGGCATGGGGATTGACGACGCTGGCAGCGGCCACCAGGCCAGTTTGTTCCAGAGGCTTCCTTTCTTAATTGCTCAACAATGAGGTTTGTTGGAGATAAAGATGAACGAGGGAAGGCCTTGTCTGCAAATGTGGAGAGGGGTGCGGGTATCTTTTAGTTTAATTTCGATCCGTCAGATATAGATCAGACGGTCTATATTGCAACATGGCACACGTACCATCATCACCAACTCGTTTTTTTATAAGAGAAGAAATATAAGTATGGAGATACAAACGTATTATCGATACTTGCTTCCGTAAACTAGCATCTACATTCTATTCAACGCCTCGGCATGTGGGGCCTTAGCACAATGACTTCTCGACTGTGTAAAACGAAGATTTTCCCGTCACCGACAAGGAGGGGGTGATGGCGGCGCGCTTTTTGGCTTGCTCTAGTCCTAGTAGTCATACTAGGTGCTCTAAGCACGTGTAGATTTATTCTTTTTCACGTCTCGTGTTCGCCGTACTGCCACGACTGTGCATGAATAGACGGTAAGTTATTCACGGGGAAACCCTTGTTGAGCGTGTTTGCGAGAGAGAGAGAGAGAGAGTGTGTGCGTGTGTGATATGTTAGAGACTGAGGCAATGATAATCGATTATTTGTGTCTATGTGTGTGGAGGATAGAGAGAGACATGTACATGGGGCTTTGTGTTGTGTAACATGGAGACACATATACATAATTAGAGAGTGAGTGTGTGAGATACACATGCGGACATGAGGAGAGATGAGGATCCAGGTAAATGGGTGTTTGTGCGCGTCTGTGTGTGTTTCTGCACGCATTTGTGTGTGAGAGGGAGAGAGTGTATGTGGAGTAGATAGACCACTGATGATGTAAACCTAGTATAAGGGAAGGGGGAATGGTGTGACATGTGTAGTAGTGAGATAGCATGGGTGCGGGCGGGGGGAGCAGACTATTTGGAAGAGACATCCAGTGCGTGTGTGGGAGAGGGGTGTGAGAGTGAGAGAAAGAGAGAGCTAGAGACGGAGAGAGAGAGACAGAGAGAGAGAGGAAGAGAGGGGGTGAGAGGGGTCATTTGTGTCCCTAAATGGCGTATAGATAGGGAGACAATGTTGATGTTGTCCGAAATTGGCCTATGAATGGAGACGCAAGGGAAGCGAGTCATCGTGTGTGTGATAGGGACTTCATGAGAGATCTAGAATAGATGGTGTAGAGAGCAATGTGCGAAATCGAGAACGATTATACATTAGGGAGCTATGCAAAGAGTCACGACATATATGTATACAGGGAAGGAGCTGGGGCGGGTCCGTATGTGGGAGAGATAGAAAGAGGAGAGTGGTGCACAAGGAGACAAAGTGTGCTTGTTTGCAGTGGGGGTGGTGTGTGAGGTGAGTGCGCGAGAACCACATAACTAGGGAGATAGACGTTTGGGGGCGACGTTTTGCGTGTATGGGAAATATACACTCTACATAGTGCGTGTGCTTGGGTAAGAGAGATAGCGGGAGACCTAGAGAGTGAGGGAAGAGATGTGTGCATGCCCGAGAGACAAAGTGATAGAGTCCTATGTTGGGGTCCGGACTTTACAAGAGAGAGGGGTGTTAATGTGCTTGTGTGTTGGTGTTTGGGGGAGAGAACGACTTCTGTGTGTGTGTGTGTGTGTGGTGGTGGGGGGGGTTGACTTCAGATAAAGAGTGAGGTGTCTATATTTGAGGGACTTTAGCGTAATTGAGATATTGTGCACTCATGGTTGATCAATTTGTTTCACAGTTTGTACTATGAGATAACGATACTTTCGAACATGCGTGATATACCTTGATGTACCATAATTACCAACCTAAGATTGGAATTTTGGAATTCGACTCCATCATTAGCTTTTGTAATTCATTTAAACGGAGGTACATTTTTTAAGCCGGGATTTTGTGATTTCAAATTCATATATCAAACCTAGAGATATACAGATACGGGCATGTTCAAACTTTATAATCATCCACTTTATACATACACACACATTTTTGCTTTTGTCATCATATTTAGGATAAACACATTTGGAATTTCATTTGAATTGGACCGTATGATGGTATTTTCTTGTAGTAGCTCAATGATCCATATTTGAATTGAATGGACAATCTATGTTTTGAGTTGGAGACATTGATTTTCAAAACTTGCACATTGTTTTTGCGTGCAAAACAAACAAATTGTCGGCCATGATATCGTAGTCGGCCGTACGAGAGCAGAATACTTATAATTTTAGGCACCAAAAGCTTTCAAACTTCCCGCTCACATTGAAATATCACGCGCCCGAAAGTTTAGCCCTGTGATATTCCTGTTTTACCCCTGCCACATGAATGGAGAAGGGCTGCTTTGGTAACTCCATTGTTTTCCCCTCTTTGCCCCCAACATTCTTCCCCAGAGCCCCTCCCCTTCCCCGACTCCCCCCAACCACGGCAAGCCGCCGAATCTAGTCCTCCGCTGCAGCGGTGGACCTCACACCCCACCGGATCTACCTTCCGCACCTTGGAACCCCCAACTGCCAACTCACCACTTCACCAGAGCCGCTTCAGCGACTGGCTTGTCCACCGCTCTAGATCTCCTTGACCGCCATCATGGTCCACCGCACCGGACCTGCTTAACCGGCTCCCTCGTCCACCATAGCGTAGGCCCTTCACTGACTTCGTCGTCCACCCCTTCGCTGGCCCTTCATACAAGCCCTCGTCTGCCGCAACAGATCCGCCTCACCGAAAGCACTGTACAACGCGCCCGCCGAAGCCTTCGTCCACTGCACCGGACCCGCTTCACAGACGCCATATTCAACTCCACCGGCCCTGCTTTACCGACGCTGCAGCCTCATTAGGTTATTTCAATTTGCACTCCTTGGGTTTTTCTCTTTATCGTGCAATTGTTCACTTACCATAGATGAGCTTTCTTGTATGTCGATAGGCGCCGCAACCGTAGCACCGGAGCTGCTTCAGCAACGGCGACAGCCGGCCCAAACTCAACCGCAACACGAGCACCATCGACGATCCTTAGCTATCAAGTATGACAACAATACCCATACGCCGCCGAGAATCAGGTAATATTATCTAACGGCTGGCGCCTACGTTCACTTTCCTAGCATAAGCATCACACCTTAGAATTTCTTCAGGGCATCATTTGGTTTTTCATGAGACGCGTTATTCTGCTTGCACCTGTAGGGCCATACTTCTGGCAGTGAACATGTTACATGTGCCACCTGTTGGTTCCATCAGACTGCTTAATGTTCTCTATGCTTAATTACACATCAACAAACTAGCATGTGGTTCCGCTGCTTTTTGTTCGTTTTACCCTACATTTTCTGATGCTAGCTATTACATCACTGCTCCGAGCCTCTGTTCATTACTTGTTTGTGTGTTCTTGATCTTCCCAAGTTGCATGACTAATTTGATGCTTCTATTAATTATGGAGCTGCCAACCCCATCAAGCAAAATATTTGTTCTTTTGGGGCTGGCACCTCGAACAAGCATAAAAATAGAGGGAAGCAGATATACTCCCTCCGATTCTATTTACTCTGCGCATAACTCTTGACCCGCATACCATGGAGGGCACTGGTTTAATTTTTCTGGACTAATTTGCCAATTAATTAGGGCAGAGGCAGATGGGGCGGGGCAGAAAAGGAAACCAGCGCTAGGAATCGGCAACGCGCAGACTAATACGAGAAAACTGAGAAAAAGTTATACGCAAAGTAAAGAGAATCGGAGGGAGTATTGTCGTGTATGCACACACCCTTCTTTCATTAGTTTAGATGAACCATTGATGATCAATTCGGACCAGTGCATGCGATTAAAATTAATTTTACCTAAATAGATGATGCAGAATAAACTACGACAACTAGATTTGCAACCACGGGATGCTGACGATATCTTCAAAGAACATTGCAACAACAACTGGGCTTCACAGCAACATATGGTAAGCCAGTGTGTTTTAGTACATGTGAAATGTAATGCGAGTGGGCTGCTTTCTTGGCTTGTGCCCTCAACGTGTAATCCTACCGAATTACAAATAGTTCAGTTGTCTGCTTTGCTGTATTGCTTGATTCGAATGCTTATTTGTTGTTACGCTATACCTGAGTTAGCCAATATGTCAGCAGTGCCTGCTGTACTATCGTAAAGAAATGCATGCCTATTTCATTTGAGTCCTTAACTTTTCCTCTCAACTTCATCACAAGACTGTCTTCGTAGTTTATATGAGGCCACACTGTTAAGTGCTTTCTCAGATTATTTCAACTGCTTAGATGCCTTGGCAACTTAAATATAGCGGTTGTACACTCCCTTTCAACTAGGGATGTCAACTGGCACTACAAGGATACCCCCTATAAAGCAACATATATTCTACAACATTTTGACTACAGGTTGCAAAATTCACAAGAGATACGCATATAAGCGTTGCAGCATATGCGTTGTAGACTTACATCTCATGACCATAATGTCATACATAGATTGCAACAGATCTTATATGTTGCCATGTATGTGTTCTATATTATGTAATTTATAAGGCTGAAAATTTACATAATTAAAAAGAAAAATTAGACACGCCGACACACATAATGAATGTGGTGGAAAAAATATCTGCTTAAACAGGAAAAAATGATGAGTGGCAGTGGGATTGAACTCTAGACATCTTCTTTCAAAGACAAACCCAGTAACCACTAGGACATCTAAATGCTTGTGCCCACTAACTTCATTTTCCCATTTTATTCTTTCTTTAGTTCAGGGAAGCCCCGGGTTTTGGGAAGCTTCCCTGGCCGGGTTTTTTCTGGACAACTTTCGTTTGTTTTTTCTTTTGTTTTTTTCTATTTCTATTTTTTTTTCAAAATGCATGATTTTTTTAATATCGATGAACTTTTTTCAAAAATTGAGATTTCCTTCTAAATTGATGAACTTTTTCTTTCAAAATTTATGAACTCATTTCAAATTTGAGAAATTTTCTTGAAAATTGATGAACTTTTTCCCAAATTCGATGGACTTTTTTTACAAATTCAATGTATTTTTTTTAAATCGATGAGATTTTTTTTAAAATTGATGAAAATTTTCATATTTGTCAAATTTCTAAAATTTTATCAAATATATGGTTTTTTATTTCTGCTAACTTTTTCCAAATCCGTGAACTTTTTTAAAATTCATGAACATTATTTAAATCAATGAGCTTTTTTAATTTCATAATTTGTTTAGAAAATTCTGAATTTTTTTGGAATTCTATGAACTTTTCAAAATCGTGTTAACCGTTGGCCTGTTTTTTCCTTCAATCAGAAGCACAACACATCCAAGAGAAGAAAAACAGGAGGCAAGAAAGGCAAGTTGAGCGAGAATAAATAAGAAATGGGATTGGATGGAAAATAAGCCCAGTAACAGCTTACCCGCAGGTCCACCCGGGATAAGAGATGGGCTTCAAGAGAAAGGCAAGTTGAACACGTTGTTGTAGGGCCGAGTTCTTTTCTCCTTCGATCCAACAAGTTCCCCTAAAAAACAAGAAATAAATAAATGTTGTAGCCACAAGCATACGCAAACACTAGTCTATCTTGTTGGTGATTTCCTTGTGCCCATTCTAGTAGGGCCAAGTTCGAACTTCTGCATGGTTGTCTTCGGACAAAATTTCATATCGCAGGCATTTATTTATTTTCATAGCAGGCATAAATTGAAATAAAAGACAAAATTAAACATCATTGGACTATGAGGCATGACATAAAATAAGAATGATTTTTATTATAATATATTAAAGGTATTAAAACGCACATAGACGATTAAGTCTGCGAGTCAAAATCCCCTCAAATTGGAATCAATGTTGGGGGATGTTTGTGGGCGTCCGGACCCGTGGTAATGTACGCAGTCCCACCAGAACACTCTTCCACATGAACTGCTCTACGACAAAATTTCATACCCCAGGCATAAATAGATTTTTTTTAGTAGGCGTAAATTGAAATAAAAATTAAAATTAAGCAGCATTAGACTATGAATTGTAGGCATATTTTTTTAGTGGTAGGGAAATATTACGAGGTCAAAAATAATAAGGCATGACAAAAATAAGAATGATTTTATACCTTTTTATTATAATATATTACAGGTATTAAAACACACATATACAGTTAAGTCTGCGAACCAGAATTCCCTTGAACCGGAACCAAACCTGGGGGAAGTTTGCAGGCGTCTAGACTCGTGCTAATGTATGCAGTTCCAACAAAACACTCTCCCGCGCGAACCGCTCTAGGAACTGCTCCCGCATATCGATGTCGGCCAGCCACCCCAGAATGGACATGACTCAACGGCCTTGATGTCGGTCGGAACAATCCGCCTGCCCGGGCTAATTAAGTAGGGATCCAACATCGAGCAACCCCATATTTATCTCATCTTCGCTCCTCTCCCCACAACCATAGGCTCCAATCCGATCCTATCCTAGACCGGCAAGATAGGCTAGTCAGGCTCTGTCGGATTGTTCTCGGCGCCGGCGGAAGATCTTCCTTCAGATCGTGGCACCGCCGTGTGTGGTCTTTTGTCCCATCGTTCTCCTCTACGTCATCAAAGAAGGAGGTCGTGCTCTCCTTGGATGACCAAGAGTAGCATCAGTAACCCCTCCTTGCCTACACTGCCACAATGGACGAGGAGTTTTAGTGACAGTTCAAGCTCTCTCCGTGACCACAATTCGCGCCGCCCTCGCCACTACCTTCCCCGCGTCATCACTGATTGTCGCCCTATCAATGCCCGGTCGCTGTGAAGCCGGATCCATACCTGGAGCTCACGAACGCACACGGGCACCTTGTGCCGTAGCTCAGACGCGGCCGTGGGAGAATGTTGCCGCAATGCTCTAACGACGGCCGAGTTTCATGACGTGGCGCAATGCACATCACCGTTTCGTGTTTGCATTGTTAGACGTTGCGTCAGACTGGGTCCTTGCAAATGCCGCACTGGTGGAGGCCTATACCATCTACCAGTTGAAGACCATCATGAAGATGTCCGCGCGGCACCGATGCCACCCCGACGACTAACTAGTCATGATCATCTTGGGCTAGTGGCTGCGCGCCGCTGCCCTCATCGCCAACAAGGGCAAGGGAAGGGCGGTGGGACGGGGTGGTGTCCGCGGTTGACGGTGCCCTGCATGCAACGACGAAGGAAGTTGAGCAAAAATGCCGCGAGCGGCAGGTCACGTCCTATTAGGCCCGGTTTGAGCAACAAAAATCAATATTTCTTCACCCATCTTGCATTGAGTTTTTACAAACATAGAAGAAGCACATTGTGTTTGGCACAAATATATGTACATGTGCGTGTCAAGGGCCAGATCTGATAATAGCAAAATTTATAAATTGTTTCGCTTGAAAATTTTACTACTTGTATTCTTTTCTGATTTGGCATCAAAATTTTCCTTTCCCTCCATTCTCTCCCACAATAGCGACTAATTTTGGTCAATAGAAAATATAAGTACGCATTCTTATTACCATGGCCCCACCTGCCATACGAATCAAGAACACAGACCAAAATCAGGCATCGCGATGAGGTAACTGCGCCATCAAAATCGGAAACCTCCCCCTCCCCCTCCCCCATATCAACACGGTCCCCTTCCTCGTCTCGTAGGATCCCTACCTTGAGGAGATCGATCATGGCCTTCCCTCCCTCCCGAACCTCGTAGCTCACCCCGCCGATTCATTGAGGTCAAGGGCACAAGAGGCGTGTCTTGTTCACCAACTGGGACGGAAAGCAGATCAGTCCCCACCCCTGATTCATAGACACACAAGGTAAATACTAGTACGACTTGAGGATTTTTCCTCCTCCCCGCTTGGTTCAGATCTATCCCTTCTATGCTTTCTAATTACTCTTCTCTTGTGTGAATTTGATAGTGCACACCAAGTGTTTGATAGTTGTCCTCTATTAATGGTTTAGAATTTTGGGAGCCTTCAGATAGAGGGGGTTGTTTCTGATTCTTCTTCTATAAGGTTACACCTTCCCTACTTGATTGATATTAGCCTTTTAGGTTTTATTCATTATAGTGCCCTGACGCCTGTTTGTTTTGGTGTTCGTAGGTTTACTGAACATAAGAGGTGGCTTAAATCTAGTAACTGTTAAGGTTTCAGGTGTGGACGCATCCAATATTTCAATGTAGTTCTGCACCATTACTACATTGGTGACTTCAATCTCTTCATAGACTTTCTTTATGGTACTCCAATTCGGACTATCCTATTCTAGTTGGGTAGTACAGTTGGGTTAGTTCTTGCCTAACATTTTGTGGTTGAACACCTAGCACAGTTTCTTTCTTTCTTTGTGTGTGTGCAAACGTTTGTGACCTTGTTATTTTCTTATTGCTATCATAGTATATTCTGGCTGGGGTGTCATTTGTAGAAAATGAACGATGGAGTGACTAGAAGAAGTGTTATCTTGGTTGTACCTATGGACAAATTGCAGTAAGTATCTTGTCGACTAGTGGGGCCCTAATAAAATGTTAATTTTATAATGAATATCAGAACATGATCTATAGCAGCACAACTACAAGTCCAGTCTACAAAACCACACACTTGTTCTGAAAATAAATGTTAGTGAGCAACCATGTGCACGATAGTGAAAACACATGTATACTCTACAACACACTCAGCCTTGGCCCATGGGATCTCCTCACAGTTCCAACTTGAAAATAACATCTCATCAGCCTAGCTATAATGCTTGTGCATGAACGAAACCTCCTTAACACCAAAGGGAATGAACTTGGGCGTCCTTGAGCTTATGATCCTCTTACTATCCATGGATAGTGTTATACCTGAACATGTGTTCCCCCCTGCAAACACCAAGTTAAGAATCATACCACGCAAGTACAAGTTCATCTTCCCTAAGCAATTGAAATAGATCAACAGTTAAACTACTAGTATTGAAAGATAACTGCATTTTATTCATAGTAATGTTCCCAGCATAGAAAAAAACTAAAAAGCATGGGGTCATCGAAAGAGCTGCTATATGGAGTTTCATTTTGTTACTTGTTGTTTTTCTTATACACCCGATGAACAAAATAATGGACCCCTTGCAAATTTACATTTCAGAGTAACGGTTTCATGTCTTAGTTCATCATTTTCACTATGAAATAGGAATAGCTTGATGTTTTCCTAGTACCTACTCAGTATTGAATGAGTTGTTGATTTGATAAGGAATAAATGTGGTCAGACTTATTTTTGTTGATTGTAGGGGAAGAAATTACTTCAAAATATGATTGTTTGAGATGAAATCTGAATTAATCATCTTCACATCTGTGGGGATGACTGTCATAAGGTCGAGTAGGACCACAGAATATTGTCTTTTACATAATTTATTTAAACTTTTGGTCATTGTCATGTTGCAGCAGATATGTAATGGACAAGAATTTCAGTGCATGACGAAGGGAAATATATTCTACTGCACATAAGGTATATTTCCATTACCATATACAATATGTTCAAAATATGTTTCTCCAATGGTTATGTATATACTGGTCGTCTTGCTATCAGAATGTTGTTAAAAACAAGAATGTTAGTGCATGTTAGGAGAAAAAACTTCTGTTGCAAACAAGCGGTATCCTTTCATGATCACATAATTTTTTTGTTTAGACTAGAATGGCTTGTTTTAGTTGTTTATTACTTCTTGTTTGCTATCAGTCTGTTGTCCAGACCACAAAAACAACATAAGGTGCTAATGCATGCTGTAAGAGTGCTCGAAGTGGTTCCCTGAGTTGGATGGATGCCAATAAACTATCTGTTGTGGTCAAATTCATTTCATATGTTCCCCTGTTTTGTTTCTGTCTTCTCATATGGCAACTTTTATTTTTTCTAACAGGCAGGAACTAAAGTATTCTTGAAGAGCCCGAAAAATCATAACAAGGGTGTAGCTCTAGATACAATGGTAAGTTCTGATCCTAAATTTAAACTTGATGGTCCTGAAATTAGAAATGAATTCTGGGTAGTGCATGTCGATATGGCACTAGTGCAAACTGAAAATTTGGTATGAAGTCACAAAAACTGCAATACTGCATAAAAAGAAAAGATTGCATGGCCTTCAACCTTTGTACATGACTAATATTTTCCTATATTACTACTTGCATCATGTCAAGGTATTGTGTGTTAATAGTTCATTTTTGTTTTCTTGGTTGTAGATTCAAAAGATAAATGGATGACTATATGGGAGCGTGGCGATTATACTGCAACGATGATGTCAATGATCCGTTTCATGATGATTATGATGACATATGCATTTAGTTTTAGTTATGTTGTAGGGATGACATTCCTGTCGAATGTTGTTCCTCAGTTAAGATCGATATTTTTAGTTTAAGTTTTGTTGTCAAGAATATTGTTAGATTATGCATCACATTTGGATGATGTTCCTCCTGTAATATCCACTATTGTAATCCAACAGTTTTGATCTGATATATTATGATTTCTTCCTCTCGTGAGTATATTGTCTTGTTTTTCTTTCACTTGAAATATATAATTATCGCCTTTACATGGAGCATTAATTTAATTGCTAGCAATATATATATAATATTATTATTCACACTATATATGTACCAACACTTAAACGTTGGAAATTCTCCATTGCCAAGCAATGGGATTTTGATTCATGTACATCAAGCACCAACATATAAAGCTGTTGTAAAAGTCCGTTTTATCTGTTGTTCTCTTGCAACAGACCCTTTTACCAACAATAGTATAAGCGTTGCATTATGCGCTAACAACACTGGATAAGACTACGCATCCCAAACCATTGGTAAGGACCCTAGCAACGCATATATGGACATGTAAATACGGAAAAAGGCATTGCTATAGTGGGGGTCCTGTTGTAGTGTGGGTCCGGTTTAATCCCGATTAAAGTCCACTAGTGGTATGATAGTTCAAAAGAGTTTTTGTTTTTTTTGAGGAAAATGAACTAGGGAGGTAGCAAAAACTAACTAGATGGGACTGGCGGATTTCGTTTATTTGCCACTTACATCCCTAGTTTCATCTTACCATTTTAATTTCTTTTCGGCTGATGCTGCTTCGAACCATTTAAGTATAGTTTTCCATGCTCGGCAATAATTCGGCTGTCGTTTACCATGTAAGCTTACTGCCTGGATCATACGATAACTATCTCTTACTGATGTCCAGCGGAAACCTTTCAGGATGCCGTTCACACTAGGACACAATGTACAACCCCAGAATCTATTTGTGGAAGCAGTGCGCCATCCATGTTACCAGATGGTAGCAGTTTAGAGGCAACCCCGCCAGAGAGCAGTCTGAGCACAGATATTATAGTGCTTGAGGCTCTACTAGAGGCAGAAAGAGATGGTGTGGCTGCCATGAATGAGGTAATATTTATCTTGAGGCTGGAAATTACGGAATTAGTGGCACGCATTATGCAAGCAACCCAAGAATTGGAGGAAGTAAGAATGTTTCATTTGAAGACGGAGGAGGTCCTGCTGTTCTGCTATCTGAAGCCCAAGATAATCCTGGTTCTTATTTAGATACTAGTTGAAATTTTCATTAGATTATTGTACTTGCATGTTGTGTCATGTCTCTGAATGGATTATGTTGCAAGACCCCCTATGTTGTCCATGTGTTGTAATGATCCGAATTTTTTAGGCGAGGTAATCCTCAGTACTTGTATGATTGACATAAGGTGAACTATTTGTCGTGTGAGCATATTGTATTGGATGAAATAACTGTTTGACTCAGAGTGTATCCAACCTACTGAATTCGAAGATCATGACATTTCTAAATCATAATCATATATAAAGGTGGAATAAATCTTTGTTCTAGTTTTAAAGAAATAAATAACAAAACGTATAATTATCTGTGGATATTCGTAATCGAATACAAATTGGATTTGAATTTAGTTTGCCAGGTCCCAGGGCAAACATGAATGCTAATTCTCCCAAGTTTTGAACGAAGCGGCTAAACACCCACTATAATTTGTGGGCTTCTTGCAGCAAGTGTTTGCGAGATGGAAATTACTATCTACCCCTGACACTTGACATCCTTATCGACAGGATTTACACTGTTGTCGATAGAGGTAGACTAGTAACTTCAATCAGACATGACACGACAGCCTCTGAGCCCATTCAGACATGGTGGGCACCAAACATGGGCGGCAAAACACATTTGATTCAAGCTCATCCGAATGACATGTGTCTCTTCCTCCATTTCCCCATTCATACATGGTGGGTGGCAAAACAAACTCTCCTCGTCCGAAATCAATGTAGGCTTATATTTTAAATAGGGGCAGATGTGTAACTTCCATCAGACGTGACACAACCGCCCTACCTGTCAGCCTCGTTCATACACCGTGGGCGCCAACCGTGGGCGCCAAAACACCCTCTCCTCGCCCGAAATAGTTACCGGCAAATATTTGGGAGATGCGAGATTACCGTCCTATACCCAACCGACGCGATGTCCGAAATTTTAAACGGGGGATAAGTTCGTAACTTTCCCCCATTTCAGAGAAGCGCGTCCCAAAGTTTGAGATCCCCCTCCCCTCCATTTCCCCATTCATACACCGTCGGCGACACGACAACCTCCGCACTGCGGCCAGCCTCCTCTGTCCGCCACCCCATCCTCCACCTTGCCGGAGCCGCTACCCCTACCCCGTCGTCCACTGCAAGAGATGGACGTCTCTCATCCATGGCGCTGGACCAGATCCTTTCATCGCCTCCTCTCGCTTCATCGGCGCCGTCGTCCACCTTGCCGTTGCCGCTCCTACGACCGCCTCGTCCACGGCAACAGGATATATCCCCCGACCCGGCCGTCTGCCATCTAAAGTCTTCTTCCCCGCCGCTGACACCCGTCGCACCCGCAGCACCGTCAACGTATCAGCATAGGCCTACACGGCGTCGCAAGAGAGGTGGTACTCTTCCATATGTGCTTAAGTTATTGATCTCACCCGGAAAACAGATCGTAATTTGTTTACTGTACTTTTCTTGTCCGTACCAAATCATAGTGGCTAGTTGAAAGCAAACATTGGTTGCGAAGTAGCTTTGTCTGGTTTGCACCTTCAGATCCGCCATGGCACGGGCACTATACTCGTAAAGCTTATGGTGTCCCCCCTTTATATTCACTACCATCATCGTAGGTGCTTCGTGTCGTGCTAGCACTGCTCCTCAAGACCTCAACCCAAAGCTTAAGTGTTGAAATACGAATCTGATATGATGCTCATATCACTAAAACAGAGAACGTTTAATTGGTCACATAATGTTCCTATATTCGTTTTGAAAAGCATGTGCGCCACCCACTGGTCCAGCTAGTTCCACTTTCCTAATTTTTCTCTTGATGCTTAGGGTTTTCCCCTTTTATCTACTCTACTATGATCTGCGTAGGTGCTTTCTGTCGTACTAGCATTACTCCACCCTTCAAGCTAAACAACACAACACTCAGAATTTGAAAGCTTAGTTGTTCAAATATGATTGTGATATGGTACTGATATTAGTTAACCGACACATTTAATTGGTTAGCTAAAGGTCCCACTTGAGTTTCCAAATGCATGTCGCGACATATAGAGAGACAACATAATTGCATTTCTTTGTCACTAGTTGACCGTACTTTCTTGTCCATACCAAACCTTAGTTGTTATTTCAAAGCAAACATCGGTTGCTAACTACCCTTTGCGTGGTTTGCAGCTTCAGATCTGCCATCCCACTGCCACGGTCAACACTGTACTCATCATGCTTATGTTTTCCCCATTTTATGATGACCACAATCAGCCTACGTGGTTCGTGTCGTAATAGCACTGCTCCACCCATCGAGCTAAACAAGCTTAGTTGTACAAATTCATATCTGATATTATTGCTGATATTAGTAAAACGAAGAGATGTTTAATTGGTTAGCTAAATGTTCCTCTTTTAGTTTCGAAATGCATGTGAGCCACATATGGAGAGACCGGAAAGAATAGTATTTCTCTGTGCGCTCTGGTTCATCATGGGTGGCCAACCGACATTGTATTAAAAGACTTGTAATATTCAATTTGCTTGCTCTTCTGCTCTTCTTTAAGATGATATTCTTCTCTTGCGGTCGACTGGTCAGGTCGAGTTGTTCTCCCTTAGTATATTTTGAATCTGTCAGGTCAGGTCGACTTGTTCTTCTTTACTATATGTTGAAGCTATCATCTGCAAAGTGTCATCACTTCTGGAGCTCTCATATTTTGAGTAGTAGGCCACATTATATTAATGCACACAACAAATTACAGCATGCATGGCATCTTTTAAAAGAATTGCAGAGATAGCACAAAGGGGTTTACAGGGAGGCAGTATTGGATTAAAATCACTTCTGCATTACAAAGAAAATCTCACTTGTTTTTATGTTTTCATGCATGTCAGATATTGAACATTATCAAAATGAATACGAGAATGGGCGCACGAGAGGAATATTGTGGAATGATCCACTACCTAACAAACTTGGCATGGTGGAGGATGGCCTATCTTATTCATCCATCAAGGTGCTTGCTCTAACTTTGCAAAGTTGTATTGGTCGCACATATTTTGCTTCTGACCTCTTGCATTACTTCTACTTTGTTACACCATCTGCTTAGTTTAAGCATCATATATGAGTATATGCCATACATATCCATTTTCTGTACCTATTCCATGTGTCGTCACACTATATTTTTCTAGTCAAATGTTGTTCTTTCGTAATAGGTGTCCAAGAGGAAGAGGGTGAGTGCAGGTCGTCAAGGAGTACAAACTAGGTATTTGGAAAAGGTAGTGATACCTGTTAAATCAGATAGATCAGCAGCCACAGAAAACACAGGCCCAACTATACCACACTTTACCCCTACTCCAGTGGCCAAACCTCTATTAGAACTGCTGGGAGCCCAGCGTCAGGTACTGTTGATGATATCAATTCAAAATTTGAACTCCTAAATTTCTGCTTGTGCCTTACCTTCTCTCTTGTAGGAAAACTAATTTCAGATGAATCTCCTTGCTCAAAGGAACATACGATCTCAAAACAATAATGGGCTCTGCATTGCTCTTGTCAGTACCTCTCTCCCTTTTGCCTTGTAACGCTGTACTTAATTAATTGCTATTTGAATATGTATCATCAGTCTGCACCTGAGCTTCATTATCCTCTGTTTCTTCCAATATTATTTGATCTATATTTACTCTTTGAAAAATGTAGAATAATGGCAACACTTATAAAGAATTTTCTTTGGGTAATTTATTGAATTATCCTTCCATCAACATGGAGAAGGGCTTTGTCCAGCCCGTGTTAACATGTAATGGAAGTTCATCCTTCTCAAGCCTTCAAACTTTGTTCTAGTATAGATTTGGATAGGCATCATTTCCTCCACTATTGTTTGCTTTGTTGTTTACATCTGATTGGATGTTTGCAACAACTACCAGTTTCAAATTGTAGTTGTAAAAACATGTTCCTTATGTAGAACAGATCCATTTATTTGCTTATATAATTGTGAAACCTGTTACGTGTCTCCTTGTTTCTCTTTCAGACTCATATCTCTTATGCCAGGCAGAACTTTAGGGAAGATAGTGAGCCAAACCATCTTGAGGACAGCGAGATGACCCCACGGTCCTGTCTTGATGAAGACAGTGAGATGAAGCTACTCACCAGCAGGTGTGAGACAACCTCTGTGCAGTCGCTGCCTCAATCATTTCGACTTCTTCAGTCTCAACTTAAAGCGGAAAGGCTTGCTTCAGCTCAGCTCCGACTTGAAGTCAAAGATGCAATGAAGATGTCAGAGGACTGCCATGTGCACCATCATGCCTTAAATCTAGTGTTGATGCATCTATCGTTGACACAACTGAGGTCTACTCAGCTTCTTCAGCTATTTGGGGGGGGGGGGGGCGACCTGGCCAGGCCTAGTGCCTTCTGAAGTGCTCTCAGTTTTGTATATTCTTTTGTCAGCGCGTTTATTTGCACTAGTGGCGAACTTTGATGCCCAGTGGATGTAATATGTGTGATAGCCATGATAGCCTAGCGTAAGTTGCTTGCTTATTTATTTCCTTGTTGTCTTGTTTATTTGTTTGCTTCTAGTCATTGTAGTTCTTTTTCTGCGGTTTGCTAGTGGCTACAATAACCTATTTTTTAAAACTAGGCCACAATAACCATGGGCTAATATTTACTGTAGTGACACTGGGCCTCCTACGGGCCGTAGAAACAGTGGGCCTTCTACGGGCCGTAGAAACAATGGGCCTTCTATGGGCCGTATCATCAATGGGCCTTATACGGGCAGTATGATCGATGGCCAAACATGGGCCAATAATAGGCCGCATTATGGCCGTAAACAGGGTAGAGTTGGAATCGTCCGTTCATGGGCCGACCATAACGGGCCATCGTTAATAGGCCATATTTTGATGACGCTATGAAAACGGCCCAACAAATTAACGGACCACAAATGGGCCGACTGTAACCACGGGTTGAATTTGGCCCACAAGCAGAAAATGACAGTAACGGGCCATAAGTAAACGAATGCTGGAAATGAGCCCAAGAATAAATGGGCTCTGAGAAGGCCGAAAGATAACATGGGCTGGAAACGGCCCAACGGTATAACGGTCCTTTAATGGGTATAAAGTGATACACTGTTCATTACGGGCCATTTTCACCATGGGCCGTTAATGGGTGTAAAGTGATACACTGTTCATTACGGGCCAGTTTTACCATAGGCCGTTAATAGGCCAAGAGTTACATAGGGCCTCATATGGGCCGAAAGACGTCATGGGCCATACATGGGCCAGAAGTGAAAATAGGCTGGAATCATAGTGGGTGGCCCAGATGATGCTACTGGGCCTAATTCGGATAGGGCGTAACGGGCCTTGGCTTAGCGGGCTATAAATGGGCTATATGCGAACAGGCCGTTTAACAGGCTTTACATGTGCTGGCCCGCCACCTTTTGACCAAGTCAAACGGGCTGGCCTTTTCACAGGAATGGGCCTCTGTTGGGCCGTGCCACGTGTCAACGTATCATAGGCGCCTATCTGACCCACTGACGAGCTGACACATGTTTCATCCGGCCAATAAGAATTTTACAGGTGGAAATTTCCCATTGGTCGGGGCTGTTAACGGGTTACCGGATCCAAAACCCAACCCGATAGCTTAACGGCGTTCCGTTATGGTGGATACCACGTGTCGGTCACCCTTGACGAAAGCACTTCTGTGACGCGCGATTTATCGTCATGGAAGTGGACACTTCCGTGATGATAATTTTGGTAATGTCATGGAACACTTCTACGACAGCACAGGTATGACTATCTTGATTCGGTCATAAATTTGTCATGGATGTACATGCATGACAAAAAACGCGACCTACTGTGACAAACACGTATCATCACGGAAGTGTATTTTTTTGTAGTGATATAGCCACCCTATTCACTAATGATGAGAGATCTCGCTACTTTTATATCCTCAAAATATTTCCGTTCTCATTAAAGGGTGATGCTAAGATATGGTTTAATTCTCTTGATCCTGGTTGTGTGCGTAGCCCCCAGGATATGATTTATTACTTCTCTGCTAAATATTTTCTGCTCATAAGAAACAAGCTGCTTTAAAGGAAATATACAACTTTGTGCAAATCAAAGAAGAGAGTCTCCCACAAGCTTAGGGAGGCTTCTCAAGTTACTTAATGCTTTGCCTGATCATCCTCTTAAGAAAAATGAAATACTTGATATCTTTTATAATGGACTAACCGATGCTTCCAGAGATTACCTGGATAGTTGTGCTAGTGTCTTTTCTGGGAAAGAACACCGGATGAAGCTGAAATCTTATTGAACAATATGTTGACAAATGAAAATAATTGGGCACCTCTTGAGCCAGCTCCTACTCCAATTAATGAGCCTATTCCTAAACCAACTCCGAAGAAGAGAGGTGTTCTATTTCTTAGTCCCGAAGATATGCAAGAGGCAAAGAAATCTATGAAAGAAAAAGGTATTAAAGGTGAAGATGTTAAGAATTTACCTCCTATTGAAGAAATACATGGTCTTAATTTACCTCCTGTCGAAGAAACATATGATGTTGATCCATTATTTATTGAAGAACCTCCTGATCCCGATAACCCGACACAGCTAGTAAAGGTAAATTCTCTCTATAGATATGATAAAGCTGAAATCCCTCCTACTAAAATTGCTAGTCAGTGCTTGGATGAGTTTGATAGATTTATGGCTAAGCAAGAAGACATCAATGCTTATTTTGGTAGACAATTAAAACAAGATGCTGATATGATTAAATACTTGGGTGATTATATGGCTAATATTAGGGGTGAACTTAAACTTGTTAGCAAACATGCTTCTATGGTTACACACTCAAGTAGAACAAGTACTTAAGGCTCAAAAAGAATTTCCCAATGAAATGAATAGTAAGAAAAATGATTATGTTGTTAAAGTGGCTACTAGAACTGGTAGAATGACTCAGGAACCTTTGTATCCTGAAGGCCACCCTAAGAGAATTGAGCAAGATTCTCAGAGAAATAAAATTGATGCACCTAGTTCTTCTAAAAAGAAGAAAAAGAAAAATGATAGGACTGCGCAAACTTCTAGTGAACCTATTGCTGAACCACCTGATAATCCAAATGATATTTCTATTTCTGATGCTGAAACACAATCTGGCAATGAACATGAATCTAGTAAAAATGCCAATGAGGATGTTCATAACGATGCTCAACCTAGTAATGATAATGATGTAGAAATTGAACCTGCTGTTGATCTTGATAACCCACAATCAAAGAATCAACGTTATGATAAGAGAGACTTTGTTGCTAGAAAACATGGTAAAGAAAGAGAACCTTGGGTTCAGAAACCCATGCCTTTTCCTCCCAAACCATCCAAGAAAAAGGATGATGAGGATTTTGAGCGCTTTGCTGAAATGATTAGACCTATCTTTTTGCGTATGCGATTGACTGATATGCTCAAAATGAATCCTTATGCTAAGTACATGAAAGATATTGTTACAAATAAAAGAAAGAGACCGGAAGCTGAAATTTCCACCATGCTTGCTAATTATACTTTTAAAGGTGGAATACCAAAGAAACTTGGAGATCCCGGAGTACCTACTATACCATGCTCCATTAAAAGAAACTATGTTAAAACTGCTTTATGTGATCTTGGAGCCGATGTTAGTGTTATGCCTCTCTGTTTATATCGTAGTCTTGACTTGAATAAGTTGACACCTACCGAAATATCTTTGCAAATGGCTGATAAATCAAGTGCTATACCTGTCAGTATTTGTGAGGATGTACCTGTTGTAGTTGCAAACGTTACTATTTTAACGGACTTTGTTATTCTTGATATTCCCGAGGACGATAGTATGTCTATTATTCTTCGAAGACCCTTTTTAAATACTGCAGGGGCTGTTATTGATTGCACTAAGGGCAATGTCACTTTTCATGTTAATGGTAATGAGCATACAGTACACTTTCCAAGGAAACAACCTCAAGTTCATAGTATCAATTCTATCGGAAAAATTCCATCGATTATATTTGGAGGTTTTGAATTTCCTCTTCCTACTGTCAAGAAGAAATATGATATACTTATTATTAGGGATGTGCATATCCCAGTCGAGGTAACCTAGTGTTATTCAAAATTTCTCCGGTTTCATGTTAAGTGGAATGAGTTTGTTAACAAGACTTGATCAACCTTGTTAGTGGATTCCTTTTGATGAGCATGAGATGGATGAAACTAGAGGCACAACCTTCTATACCCTCTCTATACTTTCTATTATTTAGTTGAAATAAAGTAAAAATAGTATTTTTCTATCTGTTTCCTGATTTATCCATGCAATATAAAAATATCCCAAAAATAGAAGTCCTCAGAATGACATGCCATTTTAATATGATTTTTTCGGGAATATTTGAGGATTTATGGTGCAAAAATTACCGCGGGGGGAGCTGCCACCTGGTCACGAGGGTGGAGGGCGCGCCCTACCCCCCTGGGCGTGCCCCCCTGCCTCGTGGGCCCACGGTGGTCCTCCTCCACTTATTCCTGCACCCATCCACTTCATCTTCCTCCCACAAACACAAAAAACCAGCTCAAGCACGAATTCTAGCTCTCTTTGCTGCCATTTTCGATCTCCTTGCTGAAAGCACCTCTCACAAAACTGCTTGGGGAGATTGTTCTTTGGTATGTGACTCCTCCATTGGTCCAATTAGTTTTTGTTCTAGTGCTTTATTCATTGCAAATTTGTGTTGCTTAGGTGACCCTGTTCTTGAGCTTGCATGTCAAATTTATATGTTCAAAAGTAGTTTTGATGCATGATATAGGTCCTAGGCACTTGTAGGAGTAGTTGCTATCAATATTATTGAGTTTGGTTTACTTTTATTTTGAAGTTACTAAAAATTTTCAGAATTTTTCAAAGGAAGAAAATGTTTAGGAAAATGTTCCAAGGTGGTCGTCGGGGTCAAAACCGGCGGATCTCGGGTAGTGGGTCCCGAACTGTGCGTCTAGGCCGGATGGTAACAGGAGGCAGGGAACACGATGTTTTACCCAGGTTCGGGCCCTCTTGATGGAGGTAAAACCCTATGTCCTGCTTGATTAATATTGATGATATGGGTAGTACAAGAGTAGATCTACCACGAGATCAAGGAGGCTAAACCCTAGAAGCTAGCCTATGGTATGATTGTTGTATATGGAGTTGATGTCCTACGGACTACAACCCTCCGGTTTATATAGACACCAGATAGGGTTAGGGTTACATAGAGTCGGTTACAATGGTAGGAGACTTGAATATCCGCATCGCCAAGCTTGCCTTCCACGCCAAGGAAAGTCCCATCCGGACACGGGACGAAGTCTTCAATCTTGTATCTTCATAGTCCAGGAGTCCGGCTGAAGGTATAGTCCGGTTATCCGAACACCCGCTAATCCAGGACTCCCTCAGTAGCCCCTGAACCAGGCTTCAATGACGACGAGTCCGGCGTGCAAATTGTCTTCGGCATTGCAAGGCGGGTTCCTCCTCCAAGTCCTTCATAGAAGATTGTAAACACCTAGAGTAGTGTCCGGCTCTGCAAAATAAGCTTCCACATATTGCCATAGAGAGAATAATATTAACACAAATCAAATCTGCTGATGTATTCCGCAGTGCGTCATCACACTACAGCCAATTCCTTTACTCGAATCGTTTTCACTTTTCCACCTCAGCGTGTTTTGCGAGGCGGTTTCCTTGGCACGTCTTGTCAAAGCAGAGATCGTGTACCCCCCTTTTACGGGATTCTCATCAATACGGACGTGGGTAACCCAACCGCGCCATTTATCACGGCGCTTGGGAGGCAAGCGAGTTTTACTAGGCAGGTGGGGACGCACAACCGCATCCGCCCATATAAGGGGACAAGGATCCACCTTTTTACCTACGCCTTCTTCCTCCTTTTCCTATCCATCTCCTGTGCACCCGAGCTCCAGCGCCCAAGCCCGCACTTCCCACCTCAACCTTCTCCAGCAATGTCCGGAGCGGGAGGCAAGTGGATGGTCTCCTCCGCCACGGAGGGCCAAGTCAAGAAGCTAAGGAAGGCCGGATACCTATCCAAGGACATCGCGCACCGGCTTCCCGAAAAGGGGCAGCTTCTCCCCACCCCAAGGCCCCATGAGAGAGTAGTATTTCTCCCCCACTTCCTCCGCGGACTGGGTTTTCCACTCCACCAATTTGTCCGGGGGCTCATGTTCTACTACGGCCTGGATTTCCACGATCTGGCCCCGAACTTCATCCTCAACATCTCAGCGTTTATCGTCGTGTGCGAGGCTTTTCTCCGCGTCCGCCCTCATTTCGGCCTCTGGCTCAAGACCTTCAACGTCAAGCACAAGGTGGTGCGCGGCAGCCAGGCGGAGTGCGAAGGCGCCATGGCGGGCAACATGGCCAACGTCCTATGGTTCGAGGGCTCTTTCGTGGAGACCCTAAAGGGATGGCAATCCGGGTGGTTTTATATCACCGAGCCGCGCGATCCGAAATGGACCGCAGCCCCCGAGTTCGGATCCGGACCCCCCACGCGGCTTATGTCCTGGAAAGAGACAGGCCTGTCGTGGGGTGACGAAAAAGAGTTGACCGGATTGCATCCAGTCCCTGGTGAATAAGCCAGTCCGGCTTGTTAATGTAATCCAGGTTATGCTCGTTCGCCAGATCCTCCCGTGCCAACAACGGGATTTTAATCTGTGGGAGTTCGACCCGGCGCATCATCAAACCCTCAGCAGGCTCTTCGACACGACGTACGAAGATGCCTGGAAGATGCTATTCAAGGGCGCCGAGGCTCCCGCATCCGCTTCCGAGGACCGCAGATACAGCTCGCAGCATCACGCTAGCGAGGTAAGCCATCTACACCTTTTATAGGATGTTAAGCTTTTTTCATAGTTTGACTCTATGCGGGATCTAAACTCCCTTACCTTTGACAGGCTTGGCGGGCGATATCCGGACCGATTAACTGTCCGGCTCCGCTGCCCGAAGACCCAGCCCCAGCTCTACTAGTGAAGCTGTTGGTTCCGGCGCCTTATGTGGTGCCGGAGAAGAAGGCCAAGAAGAAGAAGACCACGGGACTCGAAAGAGTGCCCGCAACGTGGTGGTGTCGGACTCGTCATCTGACGAGTCCGAGATGCCCTCCTCCCGCGAAAACGAGGAGGAGGAAGAAGAAAACTCTCCCCCCCAGCGGAGGGAGGAGAGAAGAGGAAGGCCGTCCCAACGGGGGAGGCCGAGGGGTCTAGGAAAAGGAAGACCCCTCCGCCGGACTACGCCCCCAACGCCGAAGAGGGCAAAGAGGAGTGGCCAAATAGGGCCAAGCGTCCGGCGAAATCGTAAGTTCGGATATCAGAGTAACTCATGATGTTCCTTTGTTGCACAGCTTTACCTAATGTCGAATGTAATTATGCAGTCCGCCCCGGGCCGAATTCGATGAATCGTCGGGCGGCTCCCTGGACTCATCGGACGTGAACTCAGTTCCGCCCGCTGTCTCCCCCCGCACTGGAGACGACGCCGAAGTGGCATCGCGACAAGCTCCGGGGCAGGAGGAGGTGGTCCCGAAGGAGCCGCGAGGCAACCTCCCGGACTCCAGGAGTGAAGGGGATAAGGCTCCCCAGAGCTCTAAGTCCGGCTTTGTGCCGGACGCCGCGCCGGAATCAGTTCCGGACCGCGGTAGGAGAACTCCTTCCAAGAGGAGCAAGCCTTCTGAGCCGGCGGCCTCCGTCCAACCAGAGGTGCCGGACAATCTGCTGGAGGTGCTTGACGATGCCTCCATCGACGAGGGGCACCGTACTATTATGAGTACGGTGATCCAGAAGGTTCAGTCCGCCAAGAGCGGACTGACTGAAGCTTGCGCTAGCCTTCTAACAGGCTTCGAGGTAAGTAAAAATATGTAAAAATATTACCGCATAGACAGTAGCCCCTGATGCTCTGTTTGGCGTTCGGAAAGAAAAGCCGAATAGAGGATCTATTAAATTTCACAGGAGTCTAAAATAAGAGTCAATATGCGTAAGAAGGCTTCGCTGCTATCCACCACCGCACTGACTGCGGAGGTGGGTGTCCTGAAGCAGGACCTCGAGCGGACCGGGCAAGAGCTCAGCCTTGCCAAGCGGTGGCTCGAGGAGGAAGAAGGTAAGAAATACCTTACAGAAAAAGTTCCTATAAAAAGGCTTGATTGCAAAAAGAGTAATAGGATTGTACTGCTTATTGTAGGGGCCATGACTGAGGTGGCGACCCTTAAGCAGGCGTTGTCTGAAGCCGAAAAGAAAACGGCCGCGGAGCGCACCGAGCGAGACAGACTTGGGGCTCAGGTCGGTGAGGTGCAGCAAGAGCTTCAGGCTCTCATGAAAAAACATGAGAGTTTGGAGCTGGAGTCGAAGGCGCAAGCATCCGAGCTTGCAACGGCCCTCGAGGCTACCAAGTCTGCCAAGGCCGAAGCCCAAAAGGCCTTCCAAGAGTTGGAGGAGATGAGGAAGATAGCAGCAGGTAAGGCATTCTTTATGCAAAGCATAAATATAAAAGTGAACTACCTGTTACTTACCCGAATCCGGAGCTCTCTAGGGGCATTCGCAGATCTTCCCCGCAGCGTATCCGCCGCCGCCGCATTCTACCGAGCTGAAGAGGGTAGCTCGACGGAGAAGGTGTTCTGGTCTCAGTATTCGGAGCCGAAGTCAAGCATGTCGGTTAGATCGTAGACAGTGGCTACAAAGTGGGTGGTGGGTGGGCTTTGAATTTCCTCATCGTCTGTATCCCACCCTCGCTGACCGTAGTCCGACCATGGCTCTCCTGATAAAGAGAGAGACTTAAGAGAATTCAGGATGTCGCCAAAAGGCGAATGCTGAAAGATGTCTGCGGCGGTGAACTCCATTATCGGCGCCCAATCGGATTCGATTGGCAGGGGCGCAGGGGGTTCGGAGTCCGGGGAGGAGTCCGGATCCTCGGAGTCACGGGTCGCGCAGAGTGAGGGGCTAGCGTTTGGCTCGATCACTTTTGGGATCACAGCCCCCGAGGTGACATCTAACCGCTCATCCTCAATTGGCGCAATAGGCTCCGAGTTAGGGGTCGGAACCGATGTGTGTGCGGCCTCCTGGACACTGTTCGGAGACAGAGCTAGATCATGCCCCTTGAGATAGTGTGGTGCGCTTGGCCGTGGCTCGAACCCGTCGAAGATCAAGTCTCCGCGGATGTTAGCCGTGTAGTTTAAGCTTCCAAATCTGACTTAATGGCCAGGGGCTTAGCTTTCGATCTGCTCCAGGTGGCCGAGCGAATTGGCCCGCAGAGCGAAGCCGCTGAAGACAAAGATCTGTCCTGGGAAAAAAGTCTCACCCTGGACCATATCGTTGTTGATGATCAAAGGAGCCATCGGGCCTAAAGGCGACGACACAGAGGAACTCTCAATGAAAGCACCAATGTCGGTGTCAAAACCGGCGGATCTCGGGTAGTGGGTCCCGAACTGTGCGTCTAGGCCGGATGGTAACAGGAGGCAGGGAACACGATGTTTTACCCAGGTTCGGGCCCTCTTGATGGAGGTAAAACCCTATGTCCTACTTGATTAATTATGATGATATGGGTAGTACAAGAGTAGATCTACCACGAGATCAAGGAGGCTAAACCCTAGAAGCTAGCCTATGGTATGATTGTTGTATATGGAGTTGATGTCCTACGGACTACAACCCTCCGGGTTATATAGACACCGGATAGGGTTAGGGTTACATAGAGTCGGTTACAATGGTAGGAGATCTTGAATATCCGCATCACCAAGCTTGCCTTCCACGCCAAGGAAAGTCCCATCCGGACACGGGACGAAGTCTTCAATCTTGTATCTTCATAGTCCAGGAGTCCGGCTGAAGGTATAGTCCGGTTATCCGAACACCCCCTAATCCAGGACTCCCTCAGTGGTTCTTCAAAGAAGCAAGGACCCATGCTTGCAATGCGTGATGCTGACGAAGAGCCACCAAGAGACGCTCCTGTGCATCCTTGTGAGTGGCCTTTTGAAAATTTTATGGATCGAGCGGGAATAAAAGAAGAATTCAACGCATATTTGTGTAGTGCTGGTCTTGAGGACTTTGAGGCAGACAAATGCCCCCAGTATCATGATCTCACAAGCTCTTTTGTGAGGAGGTTTGAGTATTCATCTTCGGGTAATTCTCCTTCAGTCATGTTTGATCTTTATGACAAATCTTATACCATGGACTAAGAGGATTTCACTTTTGCTTGCAAACTTCCACAATGGGGTAGTGTTAGGGATCCCCCTAAATCTGAATTTAGAGACTTTCTTGCTAGTATAACTATAGGGGAATCTAGAGATATAACGCAAGGTACCATAGGGAGCATTCACTTTCCTGCTATACATTATTTTGCTCTCTTCATAGGTAGGTGCATAAATGCTAAGGATGAAGCATATCACATGTGTGTCCCTGACCTTAGCATTCTCAGGAGTGCTGTGTTAGGAGACCAATCTTATCATATGGGAGCCATTGTAGCTTGTAGGTTGCATCATAATAGATATAATGGAGATTTCTTTGGAGGAATTTATGCAACCCGCTTAGCTAAATTTCTTGAGATACACGTTCGTGAAGGAGACATGGAGTTGCCTCCTGCTTATTTAGATTTTGATTCTATGGTTTCTCACCAGTTTGTTGAGAGGACTGAGCCACCTCTTCGGTATCGATTAATCTTTAACAAAGGGCATGTTGTCCGTATTACTCTCCCTTCTCCTGCTTTCTTTGGTTACCAGGCAAACGGAAGACATACTATTACCACAGAGGAGGCAGATGAGTACGAGAGGAGAGCGGAGGTTGCTCATCGCCACGCAGCAGCTCAAGAGGCGATAGCTGCAGTGTCACAGTACGACCCCAACAACTATTATTATGGATATCATCCAGGCCAGCCGTGGCCATAGACCAACTTAGGCCAAAAGCCTAAGCTTGGGGGAGTACGTATTTCCCACCGACATTACATTCATGTTCAGACACTCATTGCTAGATGTCGGTGCTCATAATTTTTCATTGTATCATCCATGCTAGTTTATTTTCCTTTTTATTCTTCCTTCTTGTGTGTTTAATAAACCTTAAGAAAAACCAAAAAAATTAGTTGTAGCTTTTAATTAATTTACTTTCCATGCTTGTAGTAGTAATTAAAAAGAAAACCCAAAAATATTTCCCGTTCTTATTTTGCTTGTTGGGAGCTTTCCCGTGTAAATAGTTCTATTTCTTTTCTTTTCTTTGGGGGTCGTTAGGAGAAGACCATAATTAAATTGTTGAAGTGGTTTTTATATGCATTATTGTTGATATGACAAAAGAGCCCATATTGCTTTGTCTTCTCCTGTTTATTGAATGCTCGCAGATTCCAGCTTAGTCCAATGCACGTGCACTCTTATTATTATTCACATCGTTCGGTCGTGCAAGTGAAAGGCAATTATGATGATATATGATAGACTGACTGAGATGAGAAAAGCTGGTATGAACTCGACCTCTTTTGTTTTTGTAAATATGATGAGTTCATCGTTCTTGATTCAGCTTGTTATGAATAAACATGTTTGCAATGACAATTAGAGATCATAGTTGCTTGTGCCATGCTTGATTAGCTATGAGTTATAATGGTTTACCTTGCGTGCCAACATGCTATTGAGATGGTTATGATGTGGTATGATAGGGTGGTATCCTCTTTTAAATGATTTAAGTGACTTGACTTGGCACATGTTCACGCATGTAGTTGAAACAAATCAACATATTTATATCCTACTCATGCTTGCATCCAATGTTTATTAATTTTAATGCATGTACATGACTGTTGTCGCTCTCTAATTGGTCGCTTCCCAGTCTTTTGCTAGCCTTCACCTGTACTAAGCGGGAATACTGCTTGTGCATCCAATTCCTTAAACCCCAAAGTTATTCTAGATGAGTCCACTATACCTTCCTATATGCGGTATCTACCTGCCGTTCCAAATAAATTTGTATGTGCCAAACTCTAAACCTTCAAATAAATATCCTATTTTGTATGCTCGAATAGCTCATGTATCAACTAGGGATACCTGTATCTTCCATGCTAGGCGGGTTATTCTCAAGAGGAGTGGACTCCGCTCCTCACTCACGAGAAAATGGCTGGTCACCGGGATGCCCAGTCCCATGCTTTATGCAAACTAAATCAAAATAATTGCAAAACAAAACACCCCCTGGGACTGTTGATAGTTGGAGGCACTCGTTGTTTCGAGCAAGCCATGGATTGATGTTTGTTGGTGGAGGGGGAGTATAAACTTTACCATTCTGTTTGGGGAACCACCTATAATGTGTGTAGCATGGAAGATATCGCCATCTCTTGGTTGTTATGTTGACAATGAAAGTATACCGCTCAAAATATTAATTATCTCTATTTCAAAACCGAGCTCGGGCACCTCTACAAATCCCTGCTTCCCTCTGCGAAGGGCCTGTCCATTTACTTTTATGCTGAGTCATCACCCTCTTATTAAAAGCACTAGCTGGAGAGCGCAGCTGTCATTGCATTCATCACTGTTAATTTATATTGGGTGTGACTATGATTAGATCTCTTTTACCATGAATTACAATGTCTAGTTAGTCCTTGATCTTTAAAGGTGCTCTGCATTTATGTTTTGCGGTCTCAGAAAGGGCTAGCGAGATACCATCTTGTTATATCATATTATGATTGTTTTGAGAAAGTGTTCTCATCCGAGATTTATTATTATGGCTTGCTAGTTGATTATGCTATTGATATGAGTAATTATGAGACCTGAGAATTATTGCAAATGTGGTTAGTTATAATCTTTGCTGAAAACTTGAATGCTAAGCTTGACATATTTACAACAACAAGAGCAAATAGAGTTTGTAAAAGTTTTTCTTTATTTCTTTCAGTTTGTCAACTGAATTGCTTGAGGACAAGCAAGGGTTTAAGCTTGGGGGAGTTGATACGTCTGCGTCGTATCTACTTTTCAAAACACTTTTGCCCTTGTTTTAGACTCTAACTTGTATGATTTGAATGGAACTAACCCAGACTGACGCTATTTTCAGCAGAATTGCCATGATGTTGTTTTATGTGCAGAAAACAAAAGTTCTTGGAATGACATGAAACTCCACGGAATACCTTACAATAAATAATAAAAAATCATCGCCAAAGATGAAGACCAGGGGGCGCACACCCTACTCACGAGGGTGGGGGCGCCCCCCCTAGGGCGCGCCCCCTACCTCATGGGCCCCCTGGAGACCTCCCGACTCCAACTCTAACTCTATATATCTGCTTTCGGGGAGAAAAAATAAAGGAGAAGAAATCATCGCGTTTTAGGATATGGAGCCGCCGCCAAGCCCTAAAACCTCTCGGGAGGGCTGATCTGGAGTCCGTTCGGGGCTTCGGAGAGGGGAATCCATCGCCATCGTCATCATCAACCATCCTGCATCACCAATTTCATGATGCTCACCGCCGTGCGTGAGTAATTCCATCGTAGGCTTGCTGGACGGTGATGGGTTGGATGAGATTTATCATGTAATCGAGTTAGTTTTGTTAGGGTTTGATCCCTAGTATCCACTATGTTCTGAGATTGATGTTGCTATGACTTTGCTATGCTTAATGATTGTCACTAGGGACCGAGTGCCATGATTTCAGATATGAACCTATGATGTTTTCATCAATATATGAGAGTTCTTGATCCTATCTTGCAAGTCTATAGTCACCTATTATGTGTTATGATCCGTTAACCCCGAAGTGACAATAATGGGGATACTTACCGGTGATGACCGTAGTTTGAGGAGTTCATGTATTCACTATGTGCTAATGCTTTGTTCCGGTTCTCTATTAAAAGGAGGCCTTAATATCCCTTAGTTTCCATTAGGACCCCGCTCCCACGGGAGGGTAGGACAAAAGATTTCATGCAAGTTCTTTTCCATAAGCACGTATGACTATATTCGGAATACATGCCTACATTACATTGATGAATTGGAGCTAGTTCTGTGTCACCCTATGTTATGACTGTTACATGATGAACCGCATCTGGCATAATTATCCAGCATTGATCCGATGCCTACGAGCTTTCCATATACTGGTTTACGCTTATTTACTTTCCCGTTGCTATTGTTACAATCACTACAAAATACCAAAAACATTACTTTGCTTTCGTTACTCTTTTGTTACCGTTACCATCACTATCATATTACTTTGCTACTAAACACTTTGCTGCAGATACTAAGTTTCCAAGTGTGGTTAAATTGAAAACTCAGCTACTAATACTTGAGAATATTCTTTGGCTCCCCTTGTGTCGAATCAATAAATTTGGGTTGAATACTCTACCCTCGAAAGCTGTTGCGATCCCCTATACTTGTGGGTTATCATGCGTCCTCTCGTCACTCGGGTTGGCCTTCTTGACCGTCTGAGAGCGACACGTGAATATGTGCTTGAAGAGACCCCAGTGTGGTCGACAACCCAAGAAGTTCACGCACATGGACACGAAAGCAGCAAGGTACACGATGGTGTTTGGAGAAAAGTGGTGGTGTTGAGCCCCAAAGAAGTTTAAGAAACTGCGAAAGAAAGGATGGGGAGGCAAAGAAAACTCGCGGTCGACATGAGTGGCAAGGAGAACGCACTCACCCTCCTGCGGCTGTGGCTCAGTCTCGTTCCCCAGGAGCCGCCCCGATTCGTGGGGGATCAGTCCCCCCTCAACCAGGTCATCGATGTCATTTTGGCTGATTGTCGAGCGGATCCAGTCGCCCTGGATCCAGCCAGGCGACAGGCCGGACCTCGACGAAGATCCGCCCCGGCTAGTCCTCTTCCCCTTCGCCTTCGCCGTCGCCTTCTTCACATGCTCCAACGCGACCGTCTTCTCCTTCCCCATGGAAGCGGATCAAGTTCGAGCAGGGCGACGACACCAAGAGCAGAGGTAGATGCGGTGAAGAAAACAGAGGAGGAAGGGGAACAATGAGAACGCACTTTGCGAAAACCCCCATCCAACGCCTTATATGAGGGTATTTCCGAGTGGCCGACTCGTGGGCCCAGGCGATCCGATCAAATCCCGCAACAGTCGCGCGCGCGATACATGGCGAAAAAGGTGGCACGGAGATCGAGGCGGCCTGCCTAATCCGCCCCGATTACTACGGCCTCCCCCGTCCGGCGCTCTTCCCAAAATTCAAATCCCGTGAAATCCACAGACAGCAGAGCAACCCGTCAGACGGAAGATTTTTTCCCATAACAACACTCGAAGCTCGACAATAAAATTTCACTCAACAAAACCAAGAATGCATCAAGGCGACTGAACAAGCAGTTGAAGTCATCTTGAATGTTCATTCCACCTCTGGACAAGACATTCCCAAAGCGCGAAAGCTGAATCGGAGAGGTTATCAACTCCTTCTCCACTCGGACCCTGAACCATTCGGGGGCTAATTATGAGGTTATGTACCTAGGGTAGGGTCATAAGCCTGACCTAGACACCTTCCCCTAGGACATCACCCTAAAGCCAGAATCATTCAAAGGGTACCATTATCCACTCGACCAGAGACGTTCCACTCGGAAGAATCAATGGCACTCAACCGTCGCAGAAGCCACTCGACGAGCAGAAGATCTAAAGCCACTCTGCACCAACAATGGTCGAACATTTACTTATAGGCTTAATTGTCATTTATAGCATTTAATGGCTAGCATTACCAGTAACGTTCCTCTCTTAATGCACATTGGACCCTGTGTAACGGAGCGGAGCAGGGGTCCTGGCGCACTATATATAAGCCACCCCCTCCTCTGGGACAAGGGTTCAGAGCTTTGTAAACACACGCACACATAATCCAATCGACTGCCTCAGGGCGCCGAGACGTAGCGCTGTTACTTCCTCCGAGAAGGGCCTGAACTCGTAAAACTCGTGTGTGAAACTACTCCATAGCTAGGATCTTGCCTCCTCATATCTACCCCCATTCTACTGTCAGTCTTAGACCCACGACACTTGGTCCGATGAATCTTGCAGTACGGCCCATCACCCTTCTCGGCTTTCTTGGCAGCAGCAGCTTCCCGGCAGTCGGTGGATCAGTGCACGTGGCAGCTTCCTTGCCGGGGGCTCATCTTTGGCCTTTTGGACAGTACTAGGCATACCCGATCCTTCAATGGTCATCACTGCTTTATCTCTCCGCTTCTTACTGCGCTTCTTGCTCTTTTTCTGACTGGTTAATTCATCATCATCTTCCGGATCAACATTGGCACAATCTTCCTCTCTAGGCAACTTTCTTCCCTCTTCCATTCGAGCACACTTATCCACCAGTGTGTAAAGCTCCTTCACAGTCTTGGGGAACCGTACGTTCATGTTGGAACGAATACGATGGTTGCCCACATTGGACTCAAAGGCAGCTATTACAGCTGCCAGATGGATATTTGGGATATTTCTATGAACTTTGCTGAATCTCTGTAAATACTTACGCTGAGTTTCTCCTTCCTTCTGCTGGAGAAGCTGCAAATCGCTAGGCATGCTGGGTTCCTGATGGCCACCATTGAAGGCGCCAATGAACTCATGGCATAGGTTAGCCCATGACAAAATGGAGTTCTCAAGTAGGTGCATCAGCCAAGACCTCATGTTGGACTTGAGAGCCAAAGGGAAGTAGTTGGCAAACACCTTCTCACCTCTTCCCCCAGCATCCTGAACAGCGATGGTGTAGATGCTCAGGAACTCTGCCGAGTTCAGCCTCCTGTCGTATTTCTCAGGTATCTCTGGCTTGAACGTGCGGATGGACGGCCAACGGACTTGCCGCAACTCTCGTGTAAAGGTAGGGTAGCCAACCTCGAAAGGTAGGCACCCACCAACATCGAGCGTAGGCTCATCGACGTTGAGGCTATCGTACCCGTCGGTTCGGCGGAGGTCGTCGCGGCGTTGCTCGACAACGTGCGCGTCTCCTCTCTGCCCATCCTCCGGGGTTCGATGTTGGCCTGGGCGTACTCGAGGGTCGGAAGTCCTCCGGGGTTCGATGTTGGCCTGCGCGTACTCGAGGGTCGAAAGAGGCCATTGAGACGTTGTCGGAGTCTTCATTTGGTCGCGCTCGCGCTGGCTGCCGCGGTGGGGACTGCACTGTGGGGATGTCCTCTTCCGTGCGGTTAGCAGCATGAGCCATTGTTGTCGCTTGGGGAGGTCGCGGCGGGCCATCTCGCCGTGAGTCCCCAGCTTCAGCGAAACTGAACAGGCTTTGGATGGTGGCACGCCATTCGTCCATCCGCTCGACCGCTAGCGGAAACTTCAGCAGCAGCTGAGCTTGCGCCATGGCCTCCGAAGCCGTACTTGGCATGGATGTTGACGAAGTCGATCGTACCGTCGCTCGGCTCCTGACAGTGCCAGCGGCGGTAACACTGCGCCCCCGTTGTTGCTGCGGGGCGACCACCTGGATGTGGTGCGGTGAAGGTGCTCGAGGAGTAGTGGCTCCGTCGGGCGCAGCAGCTTGGTTGGCCTGTATCGGGGGAGGTGCACGCGCGCGACCACACCCGTGGTGGGGTGGTCGCTATGGTTGTGCCCGTCGGCGGGGGAGAGGGACGCAGATGGAGTGACCCCCTCACCCGTACCTCGGGGAGCGTGGTCTGTCGGGGTGCTACTGATGCTGCTCTCTTTCGGCACCTCCCACTCCTGCATTGGTTGCGAGGGAAGTGGTGATGGCGCCGCCTGCTCCGACCACTTCCCCAGCAGCATTCGTGCCCTCATGTGCCTTCGCACCCCCTGTAGCATTGGAGGCCGTGGGTGGCGGAGACTTCGAGGCGGATGGGCGAGCTGGAGGATCGGGCTTATTCTTAGGCACCATGGTTGATGGCGTCATCGAAGACAAAGATGGCGATGAGGATAACGCGATGAACGCATTCAGATTTGCGCAAGCGAGGCCTCTACCTGGGATGCCGAAGATGTCGCGGGAAACCACGGCCAACTATGGGACCAGGAGGTCCCTTACTAGTTCGGCAGGGGGGCGATGTGTTGCAGAAAGAGCAAGCGAGTGTCGCACAGCACGGTAGAGATCACACGAGAAATTTACCCAGGTTCGGGCCGCCATGAGGCATAAAACCCTACTCCTGCTTTGGTGGGTTGATAGTGGAAAAGGTGGTGGTGATTGTAGTACACTCGCCTAGCAGAGGTTGCCTTAGGGCAGGAGCGACTACGCGCGTATGGGGGTGTGCGTTATCCAACCTTCTAACCCTTTCTATGGTTGCCATGGGCCTCCTGTTATAGATCAATGGGTAACCACTATGTCAAAGTAGTCATTATGCACTGATAAGATAGCAAATAGTGCTATCATACCTAACTCTACAGGGCGCATTAAATGCACCGCTTAACATCACATTGCTGGTTGCCCAGCAAGCCTTGCCGAGCTATCTCGCCAGCTCCGCGCCTGTTCTCCTAACACGTCGCAGGACGGGTGTCGTCTGTGGGTTTCTCTTGTAGAAATGGCTGCCATGTGGCGAATGGCTGCCACTTAATCAGTTTGTGGCTTGACACTGCACTGATTGACGATGTGAGTCATGGTGGAGTAGTTGGTGAGGTGGTTCTGCCTCCGTGAGCCCCGGCAGCCCCTGCTGGGGTACCCTGGTTGTCTGCTTCTGGGGGTGGCCTCGACCCTTGCCGGGCTCGCCTGCCCGGCAAGGGAGGGTTTTCTCTTGACGATACCTTGCTTTTCTAGCTTGATCTTGGTCCTTCTGATATGTATGTTAGTCCTTCGAATCTTTTGGGCTGGTGCTTCAATCTCGTTCCCGCGCTTGTGCACAGTCTGGGCAACAGACCCAGAGTTTGTTGCACCAACAGGTGTCATGCACGTATCCTCCCAACGTGGATCCAGTATAGGAATGATAAAGAAGATACCCAGTTTAACACCTTCCTTGACCATTTATCCATAAGTAATGTTATTCATCGCAATATGTAATATTTTCTGCTTTTGGCTGAATAAGACTCGCATTTTTCAACAGATGAGGTTCAAGTTGGATCTGAAAGATGGTGCAACTAAACAAGCATGCACTCATGTTTTTCTGTCTGCTCTGCGACAATATCGGTATCACCTTAGAAAAACTCAGTTTGAAGGCAAGGCTAACAATGAAATCACCCAAACATCTCAAGTGGAATATATTACAAATGAAGACTAGATAGCCCTTGTTAAACACCGTTCTGATCCAAAGTATCAGGTAGGGTATATGTATTTGATCATATCACATATTGAACTCATATTTACGTATATGCCTTATAAGTGTATCTTATTCTAGGGTAACTGTTGGAAGAACAAGACCAACTATTCTAAAGTGAAATTCCAACAGACAACAGGATCTCGTCGCTATATTGCACACTACGAGGCTCTTGTAAATAGCTGCTAGTTCCTTCTTTTTTCTGTGCCATATTATCGTATCTATATTGACTTGTTCCAAATACAGAGGAAAGTCTGTGCGGACCAAAAAGAACCTAAACTAAATGCAGTGCAAATCTTCAAGGATTGCCACACCAGCAAAATGAAGGGCATGAGCACACCAGTTCAACCCGTTGTTGTAAGTCCTTACTCCTCCTGCCTTTGAACTACTTGTTACTATGGCGTGTTCATTTAACTACTTGGTTTGCAACCAATGCCAGTTACTCTGTTCACTTTTATACACAGTTGTCTTAACGTATCATTTCACCTGACACGGTTTAAAAGAGAGGAAGGATATTCTTTTGGTCTTGATATGTAATCCAGTTGTGATGTTCACGTGCCCGCACAATGATACAATAGCATGTTTGTTTCATATTTGTTTGCCCATGATATGGACGATGTCATACTATGTTCATCCTACTTCAAATCATGTATCTTTATCCTTAGATGTCAATGAATGTGAGGAAATAGACAATACAGTAGGCATGCTACATGGAAATATGTTCCGATAGTGATATTATTATGTAGTTGGCACTACAATACATGCTAATGTATTACAATGGTTCACCAAAATAAGTTATGTATAAGAATGAAACCTACTTTGTTTGTTTTTGTCTCATTTGTAACTCATCTGGTACACTAATCTACAACTTCAAACTTTTAGCAAGCTATGGAGCAAATGATTGAACAACCCCAACCACCTGAAGGTGACAAGGCTACCACAGGCACAATGTCACCTCTTGCTACAGTGCGTCAGTATCTCTCCACTAATAGTGCAAAAAGCACCTTCCTGCGTAATTTTGGGTTGGTTGTCAAGGTAACCTTGTTCAAATCGCCTACTGAACAAAATCTTCTGGCTAGACGGAATGATATATCTATGCTCCAGACACAAGTCCAATCCCTAATGGAGGTCGTTTCGTAAACAAGAATAGTGGTTGACAATTGTCGTCAAGATGTGAATGGTTTTGAAACCAGACTATCAAACATTTGCTTCGTTGTTCAAGAGCAATGGCGGAAAAAGGGGATGATCATGCTGCTCCATCGGATTCTATAGCCTCAAATATTAGCACTCAGGTCAAATGATATGTGCTTCTATACATCTGATGGTGCTTTTATCTGCAAGGACTATAAACTTTATGCCAATAGGCCTTTTGTTGTATGGCTGGAATTTCTTTTGTTGTGATACAACATTTATCGTGCTACCAAAGGATGTAGAAATTATGACGCTATTTTTGTATAGTGTAGGTTTATCTTAGTATGTATTCGGCCAAAAGCTTGGTAGGAGCCCAACATGCCAACATTCGTCGGGCCCACAATTCCAATTTGGCTAAAAACGATTATGGGCCGTAATTTGCATGTAGGCCACTAAAAATATCTGGACCTAAATCAGCATAAGCTTTCTTATTTTTGGTAGGCATGTGCCCGCAGTGGGCCTTTAACAGGCCTAAATATACTTTGGGCCCTCAGTAACAACATGCCGTTAACATGTGTAAATATCTCGAGCCCATAAATAACATGGTCCTTTAATAGGCCGAAAGTGAGATTGGGCCCTGATTGTGCCAAATAACCCATTGGTCATTAGCAGGCCGAAATGTATCTCAGCTCGTGGTGGCCCATTTTCAATGCGGATCGTTCACAGGCCGAAATTCAAACGGGTCCTAAATGCGCCGACCTACTACATGGGCCTTTACCAGGCCGGAAGTGCGGTCGGGCTTGATTAGTATCAGTTTTATATGGTCCGTTAATAGGCCTGATGTGTTGTTTGGCCACATATGGCCCATGGATTTCGTCTGACATTAACAGGCCGAGAAACATAATAGGCTAGAAGTGGCCCAAATCTACTGTGGCCTCTAATAGGGCGAATGTCAAACATGGCTGAATATGACCCAATTCCTTCATGGCTGTTTATGGGCCAAAAGTTTTAATGGCCAATAAATGGGCCAAAATGAACCAGGACCTTTAACAGGCCGGAAACACACCGGGCCGTAATTCGGCTCAAATACTTAGCGGACTGTTAACAGGCCAGAAGTGACCATGGGCTGCGATGATGACAAGACTAGAATGGGCCATTGACGGGCCGATTTGACACTAGTTGTACGGGCCTTAACTGCGAATGGGCCATCTGCAAGTAGGCTGTTAATGGGCTAGCCCGCTAATTTTTGACTGGGCCAGCCTTTTTAACCTAAATGGGCCACTGTTGGGCCTTGCCACATGTCGACGTATCATAGGCGCCTCCTGTCCATTGGGCGGTTGACATCTGTCCTTTTGCGATGCTGACACATGGTTGCCATAGCCAATGATAATTTCACACATGGAAAATCCTCATTGGTCCCAGCTGTTAACGGGTTATTCGATCCAAACCGGAACCTGATAGCTTAACGACGACCCGTTATGGTGGATGCCACGTGTCGGTTACCCTTGAAAAGCACTTCCATTACGTGCCATTTATCATCATGGAAGTGGACACTTCCGTGATGATAATTTTGGTATTGTCATGGAACACTTCTACGACAGCACAGGGATGACTATCTTGATTCTGTCATAAAATCATCATGGATGTACATGCATGACAAAAAACATGACCTATTGTGACAAACCCGTATCATCACAGAAGTGGGTTTTTTTGTAGTGAGGTAAGTTGACTCTTTCACTCGCTTACCTTGTTCTTTTGGTCTGGATTACTACTCTCACATTTAAAAAATCACTACTGTCAGGTTTTAGCTATCCTATTGAGAAAATTTCAATCAGCATTTCCATACATGCCTGGGATTAACATTATCATAAATAGATTCGTATCTAGATGTGAGAGAGCCAAGTTTCTATAGTATCATAAAAGGAAAGCTTGAAAAGCATTTTTTTCAGATGTGATATTAATTTCATCGCTTCAAAAATACATAATAAGCGGTCCAGTCCATTTGTTCAAAATTGGTGAAACAATATGCTCTGGGTAATAATTTACCGAGCAGAGCATTCCACTAATCATATTTCAGGCATGGCTAGAGTGTGTTACAACTGAATAATTTCTTCTGTTAATACTTGAAGATCTTGATGCACATGAATAATGAGCACATGTTATCCTCCACAAGTTGCGCCACATGTTAACCTGATGCTTGAAAAAAGTGTAGCATTGATCTAAGTGTTGTTCTTGCAATTAACATCTACCTTAATGGTAACATATTCTAGAGCTTATCCTCACTGTTTTTAGATTTTTGTTAAAAGTATCGCCTATTCATTTTGGGTTATCCTGTTTGTTAAAGATGGAGATTGAAAGGAAGGATGATTCTAATCATTAGTATCTTCATGGGTTCATTATCTTCATATTCATAACTTTAGATGACCAATTTCTTTCTTTGACCAGTAAGGATTATTAATTATTGCCAATGTCTTTTATCTCCCTATACATCATCTATCACTATATTATGATGATTTGAGACATAATGGGGTACACATATTCCTATGATTCATCTAGCAGTATGTGATTTCTTGAAATTTTCCTAGCAATTGCACTTTGGTTTTCTTCTTTGCTTTTAGGTATTTGTGTGATTGATCAGAACTACATACATAACGATGAAAGGACACAATATAATATGGCATTTTCAATGCTTGCACATGGAGCGTCAAGAGGGAGGAGCGGAGCTACCACGGTGGCCAGGTAACTCGATAATGGAGGGGAATTGGTGTAGAATGAGCCTGCACTACAAAAAAGACACATATGTGACATTTTGGCCCGAACGAATTTTTTTTCCTGTCATGCTTATGACACTTCTATGACGATAATTGTGACAAAACCACGTATCATCATAGATGTGGTGGGTTCCTACTTCTACGACAAAAAATCATGACAGAAAATGGGCTTTTCGTCCTAGGCGGGCTGGGGACACACTTGCATGACATTCTTTGGGCCGTCCATAATGGAAAAAATCATGGTAGAAGCGTGGGCGCTGAAAATATCGGGGAGTTCCCGGTTATGGTGGGTGGTCAGAGCCGAGCGATGCACTGTGGTTTGTGTGTTTCTCTCGTGTACGCGTGTGTGTGCGAGGCATTGGCTAACTGAACCCAAGCGATCGCACTAGCTATGTTACTAAACCCGAGCGATCGATCCCTTGGCTGTTAACTAAACCCGAGTGATTCATTCGCTGCTGACTGAACCCGAGCGATTCCTTTGCTACTGCTACTAACTGAACCCAAGAGATCGATCACTGATGCTACTTACTGAAGCCGACCGAGCTCCCGTGCGAGACATAGTCAGCCGGTGTTCGGTTGCCTCTCGATAAACAGTGACCGTTGCTACCGTGCGCGCGGTACGTAGAACTAGTCGAGACGTGGTGAGTGAAGCCAGTTGGTTGGCTGTGGATAAATAATTCCTGGTGGGGGTTGGATGAACATGACCCCGTGGTAGTAGGCCATTGCCGCTAGATGAACATGACCTTGAGGAGGCCGCCACACCCAAGCCGGTTGGGCGTGGATGAACAAGAACCTGTGGAGGCTAGATGAACACTAGCCGATGGAGGCTGGATGAACAGTAGCAGGTGGAGGCTAGAGGAAGTCGATGGTGGATGAACACTTACCTGTGGAGGCTGGAGTGAGGCAGTAGATGGGGGATGAACATGACCCTGTTTCACCATAGGCGCTCCAACAAAAGTTTGTTTCCTCCATTTTGTAGTACGCCACACCTCTCCCGATCAACAGGACCCCGTTTCGATCGTAGGAACTTGAATAGTATTATGTTTCCTCCGTTTTGCGGTACGCAAGACCGTTCCCAATGAACAGGACCCTGTTTCAGCTGTGGGCACTTGAACATAAGTCCATTTCCTCCGTTTTGCGGTACGCCAGACCCTTCCTGATGAATAGGATGCCGTTTCGACCGTACGCGGTCAAATAGAAGGCCGTTTCCTCCGTTCTACAGTACGCCAGACCTTGTTTCAGCTGTTCTGTCCAAGCCAGTTGGCTCCTGATGAACACGACACCGTTGCCGACGTCCACTACCTTTGCATGTACATGACCCTGGCCATACGTATGCGCGAGTAGGCATTCGAGACCCCGCCCGTATGTACGTACGTGGCCATATTTTTTGGCATCTGGATGTACGTATGTGTACACAGTTTAGAAGGGACTTCCTGAACTGCTACGTCGGGGGCTCTACTACTACATGTGCTACTGCTTTCTCGGCCACGGTTCATCATTGCAGAGAGATCGATCGACCAGTATGTACGTACACATTAGCGACCATACAGACAACCCTACATATGGTTCAACCGGGTGGGTCCCAGTCGTCAGGGAGGATAAGGAGGCACTCCCTTGCGTGCGAGGATATATGTGGTGGGTCCCAGCTATCAGGGAGAGGAATCATTCTTTTACGCATAATAAGGAGGCACTTCCATGCATGCGAAGATGTAGGTGGTGGGTCCAACTGTCAGCCTTGCCGTGTACAGTCATCTTCCGATGTATGTCGTTCATTGACAACATTGACCACACCATGTCGAGAGCACAAAGGCGGTGGACGACGGCGAGGCCTGCTAAAGGAACAATGCGGAGCCGAGGAAGACGGGGTAGTGGATGCCCACGCGGAAGGGAGTACAAGGGTTCACTGGTTCTGCTACGGTGTGAGGCTGCCGTCGCCGGAGAATAACACGGGGTGTGGGTGAGTAGAAGGAAGCCCTGGCCGGCGGTGGGATTAGGGTGGGGTGGTGAGGCTCGCGCGACAGCACTGCCGCCCACGAGGGGCAGGAGTAGGTGGTCCCGTCGGCGCTGATTTGGGCGGCTAGAGCATGAAGATCAGAGGTTGAAGAAGCAGCACAACTGTTGAATTAACATCCAACAGTCCAACTAATAGAATCATTTGTTGACTAAGTTGACAAAGCCCTGCGTACGCGTCAGCTTAGTAGGCCCACAAGTCAGCCACCAAGTCTGCCAGGTCCCAGCTTTAATCGGGAGGAATAGTTTTTTCGCATAATAAAGAGGCACTTCCTTCCGTGCGAAGATTTTGCTGGTCGGTCCCAGTTGTCAGTAGGAGCAATCATTTTTTCGCGTAATAAGGAGGCACTTGCTTGTGTGGGTCCCTACTTCCATCCTCTCCACTAACATCCCTCTTCAGATGACTGTCGTTTGTTGACCATGTTGACCACGCCGCGCCGAGAGCACCAACGCGGTGGACGACCCATGTCAAAACAAACGATATGGACAACGGCGAGGCCCAGGAAGGGAATGACCTGGAGCCGGCGAAGCCACAACAGTGGATGCCCGCGCTGAGGGGAGTACGAGGGCTGACTGGTTGGTAGTGGGATGAGGCTGCCGTCGCCGGAAAATAACAGGAGGGGCGGGTGGCTAGAGGGATGGCCTGGCCAGCAGTGGGAGTAGGGTGGGCCGGTGAGGCCTACGCGGTAGCACAACCAGCCACGAAAGGAAGGAGCAGGCAGTCCAGCCAGCGCTGGTTTGGGCGGCTGGAGCAGGAAGATCAAATATTGAAGAAGCACGATGGCGGTTGGATGGACATCCAACAGTCACTTCTCTGTGATGTAGGGTAGAACCCTAGGTGGCCGATCTTTCATGATTGGAGCGATTCCCACGAAGAACAAAAGGGGGAAACACAAGGGGAAACACAAGAGAATCACTCAAACCAACAAGAACGATCACACATATGCTAGATCTTCAAAACACAAAGAGATACACGATCCAAATCCAACAAAGTACGATACATAGGGTAACCGGTTCTTCTCCTTGAGGAGGTCTTGAGGTCTTCCCATTAGGGGTCTTGAATCCAAGATGGATCTGCTCCGAAGAGGCGACAGTCTCTCTTGGTGGAGTAGATCCGGATGGATGAGCGAGGCTCTATCTCACATATGAGCTATCACAACGCTAAACCTAGTTCGGAGCTAAGGGATGAGTATATATAGTCAAAGGGGTAAGTGGGGGATACATAGGGTAAATCCCCTTCCGCTGCGCATGGGCAAGTTGGTAGTACCACTTGATTCAGCTATAGTACCGCTTGGGTTGGGCGGTAGTACCGGACTTGTTCCGCTCGATCACAGGAGCTCGCACGGATGTTGCGGTAGTAGGGCGGATGTTGGGCGGTAGTGCCACTTGTGGTCCATTAGCGGTAGTACCGCTTGGTGTGGGCGGTAGTACCGCCCGTTCCGGACTGGGCGGACTCTCTTCATGCTCTTGATATCCATCTTGCACCATAACTTCTCCTTGGTTGGTTCCTTGGTACCTAAGCACACAAAGCATCTCCATTTGAGGTAGTAGCCATCTCTCAAGTGGGTCAAAGGGGAGTTCAACAAGGATAGAGTTAACCTCATTTTTGATAGCTCTCGCACGGGCTCTTGTCATAGGTCCATGTGGTGTCATGGGAGATGTAGATAGGTCCGTGGGGATGACCTTGGGATGCTCCTCATCATCTCCCTCCTCCCTTGTGAAAGATCCGACCTCGAATCGAAATATTCATCACCATGGTAAGGCGAGAGATCCTTGACGTTGAAGACGTCGCTCACGTTGTACTTGTCGGTTGGGAGGTCGATCTTGTAAGCATTGTTGTTGTAGCGTGCTAGCCCCTTGAAGGTTCCATCGTCTCATGGTAGTTCGTTGGGGAAGCGGTCCTTGCGAAGGTGTAGCCACACGAGATCACCAATGTTGAATATCATGGGTTGCTTTTTGAATCTGAGCTGGGTCACGAGTTGTTGTACTTGGTGCTCGATGGTGTGCCTTGTATCTTCATGCATCTTCTTGAGATAGTTCACTCGTGTGCTCACATCCATGTTGATGCACTCTTGAAGTGGTAGAGGAAGAATGTCGGGACAACGGGTTGAAATCGTAGACGACCTCGAAGGGGGACTTGCCAGTAGTCGTATGTCTTGCGCGGTTGTAGGCGTACTCAGCGATGGGTAGGCACTCCTCCCACTCCTTGATGTTCCTTTTGATCAACACGCGTAGTAGAGTGGAGAGCGTTCGGTTCGTCACTTCCTTTTGGCCGTCGGTTTGTGGATGGTATGCCATGGAGAATAGTAGCTTGATTCCAACCTTGGCGCATAAGGTCTTCCAAAAGTAACTCAAGAACTTGACGTCGCGGTCTGAGACAATCGTCTTTGGCACTCCATGTAGGTGCAAGATTTCTCTACAAAAAATATTGGCAACATGTGAAGCATTGTCTATCTTGTTGCAAGGAATGAAATAAGCCATTTTAGAGAATCGGTCCACAACAACAAAGACGGAATCTTTTCCATTTCTAGTCCTAGGCAAACCAAGCAAAAAATCCATGCTAATATCTTCCCATGGGTGATATGGAATTGGAAGGGGTGTATAAAGACCATGAGATTGAGATTTCGACTTAGCTTTGCAACATGTCGAACATCGTTTGGTGACGCGTGAGACGTCGTGGAACAACTTGGGCCAAAAATAGTTCTTGGAGAGCGTATAAAATGTTTTGCCGCGTCCAAAGTGTCCCATTAGTCCTCCTCCATGAGATTCTTGCAAAAGTACAAATGAAGAGAAGACTCGGGCATGCAAAGTTTGTTAGCTCTCATAAGATAGTCATCTTTTATGTAATAGCGTTCCCAAGATGTATGGCATAAGGAATAGCAAAAGTAGGATCATGTGCTACACGTCTTTTATGTGCTCAAAGCCAATGACATTCAATTCAAGTTTAGTAACAAGCATGCATTTGCGGGAAAGCGCATCCGCCACAACATTTTCCTTGCCTTTGATATACTTGATGACATAAGGAAATGACTCAATGAATTCACTCCATTTATCATGAAGCTTGTTCAACTTAGTTTGTCCCTTAAGATACTTGAGCATTTCATGATCGGTATGAATGATAAATTCATGAGGGCGAAGATAATGTTCCCATTCATGCAAAACTCGCACCAAATCATATAGCTCTTTGTCATAGATGGGGTAATTGAGTTGTGCTCCAGAAATTTTCTCACTAAAGTAATCTATGGGGCGCTTCTCTTGGGTTAACACACCTCCTATGTCATTACCACTAGGATCGCAATGAATTTCAAAGGGTTTGTCAAACTTGGGTAATGCAAGCACGGGAGCATGAGTAAGCAAATTCTAAAGTTGATTAATTGTGGTGTCTTGGGATGGTTCCCAAACAAATGGTGCATTTTTCTTACTCAAAGCATATAAAGGGGATGCAATGGTGCTAAAATCCTTGATGAATCTACGATAGAAACTGGCTAAACCAAGAAAACTATGCACTTGTTGCAAGTTGGTTGGTTGGGGCCAAGTTTTAATAGAATTGATCTTAGATTCATCGACATGAACACCCTTAGAAGACACAACAAAACCCAAGAAAATAAGCTTATCAACACCAAAAGGCATTTGTCCATATTAGCATAAATGCGCTCTTTCCTAAGGGTTTGCAACACGGTTCTAAGATGGGTGACATGATCTTTGAGAGATTTGCTAAACACAAGAATATTGTCAAAATAGACCACAACAAATACACCAATATAGGGCCTAAGAACAATGTGCATGACTAGCATGAAAGTACTAGGTGCTTCGGATAAACCCATTGGCATAACAAGCCATTCATATAAGCCAAATTTGTTCTTAAATGCGGTTTTCCATTCATCACCTTCTTGGATGCGTATTTGATAGTAGCCACTTTTAAGATCAATTTTAGAGAAAATGGTGGCTCTGCTAAGATCATCTAGCATATCATCCAGGCATGGAATAGGGTAATGATAACGCACGGTAATAGCATTGATAGGACGACAATCAGAACACATGCAATATGTACCATATTTCTTGGGAACAAGGATTACCGATACGGCACAAGGGCTCAAGCTTTCTCTTACATGGCCATTGTCAATGAGTTGTTTTACTTGCCATTGGATCTCCTTAGTTTCCTCGGGGTTGATGTGATAGGGAGCCTTTTTGGGAAGTGGTGCTCCAAGGATGGGGTCGATTCGGTGTTCGATGCCTTGTAGTGGAGGTAGACCCAGAGGTAGCTCGTCGTGGAATACATCTTGGAATTCCTACAATAGAGAAGATAACACAAAAGGTATATTGTGAGAGGTGTTAGATTTTGGTGCCTCGTCCTTGCACAAAAGGACATAGTGCATGGCACTTGATGGGTTCTCACACACTTCTCTCATATCACTTTTGGTGGCAAATAGGACTAGGTTTTTCTTGTCGCTCATTGTGGAGGCACTCAATTTGGGCTTGTGGCGCTCACTCTCTTTTTGGTGGTTCTCTCTCTCTCACTATTCTCTCCACGATGGGTGGCTTGCTTGTCGGCGTTCACTTGGCTTGGAGACATAGATCGTAGAATGTACTCCTTTTCTTTCATCTTGAAGCTATAGTGATTCGTTCGCCTGTTGTGGATGACACCTCGGTCAAATTGCCATGGCTGTCCAAGAAGGAGGTGGCAAATGGACATCAAAACGACATCACACTCCAAAGTGTCTTCGTAAGCTCCTATCTTGAAGGAAACTTGTACCATATGCTCGACTTGGATAGTGTCGGAGTCTCTTAGCCATTGAACCTTGTAGGGATGTGGGTGCTTCATCTTGACCAATTGGAGCTTGGAGCATAGTTCTTTACTTGCTAAGTTATGGCAACTCCCTCCATTGATGATGACCTTCACGGACCTTCCATTGATGCCAGCCTTGGTGTGGAAGATGTGGCATCTTTGGTCTTCGTCGTGTTGATGTTTAAGTGCCAAGACCTTAGAGACAACAAGAGCGGGGCTTGAATCTTCGTCACAAAATACTTGATCATCTTCATATTCGTTCACTTGTTGGTGCATGGCCACTTGCTCAAGGGCTTCCATTTCCTCTTCACTCCATGGAGTCATAGGTTCCATCGTCATTGAGGATCATGGTGTGCTTGTTGGTACACCCAAAGGACTTGTGGCCTCGTCCGCCGCATGTGAAGCATTTGAAGGAACTTGTCTTGATGGTCTCATAGGTTGGAGTAGATGATGATGAAGCTCTTGGCTTGAAGTTGCTTGTAGTTTTCTTGTAGCTTGACTTGTCACTGTTGCTTGTAGATGGCTTGGTTGAGGTAGAAGTTGTTGGAGTCGTTGAAGCTTGGGTGTTAGAGAAGCCGTAGCTTTTGGAAGAGTACTTGGCATACTTGAAGTCATCTTGCACTTGCCATTCCGCCTTGGTAGCTTGATGCACTAGCTCGATGAGGTTGGAGTAAGGTTGGAAGTCGGCGATCTTCTTGATAGGATGATTGAGTCTATTCAAGAAACGTGCCATAGTTTTCTCATCATCTTCCGTGACATTGGCTCTTATCATGGCAATCTCCATTTCCTTGTAGTACTCTTCAACGCTCTTGGTTCCTTGCTTGAGGAGTTGTATTTTCTTGAAAAGGTTGCGGTTGTAGTAGGTTGGCATGAAACGTTCTCTCATGACATCCTTCATTTGCGCCCAAGTAGTGATGGGTGGTTCAGCTCTTTCCTCACGGCTCTCAATGACTTGTTCCCACCAAATGAGGACGTAGTCTTGGAACTCAAGGGATGCCATCGTGATCTTCTTCCTTTCCTCATAGTTGTGCAAGTAGAAGATTGTGTCAACCTTCAATGCCCATGAAAGGTACACTTCGGGATCATTGCTTCCAGAAAACATGGGCAAGGTGAACGTTAGCTTTCCATAGCGTTGCTCTTCATTGTGTTGGGTCGGGGATGATGATGCCCTTGACGTGGAGGGTTGTCAACCTCATGTTGCTCTTGTCTTGGAGGATTTCTATTGTCTTCTTGCTCTTGGTGAACTTGATGTTCTTGTCGAGCTTGTGGAGGAGCTTGTCGAGCTTGTGGAGGGGCTTGTCGAGCTTCTCGAGGAGCTTGAGGAACTTGATGATGCACGGGAGCTTGATATATTCGTTCTTGAACTTCATCGCGAAGCGCTTCTTGTTGCTCACGGGCTTGCCAGTTGCGCATGGCTACGGCTCGACTTGAATCTCAGAGGGCACATTGCGCCTCAAGTGCTTGAGCTTCTCGTCGTTGTTGGTCTTGATGTTGTGCCTCAGCATCTTGTGCATCTTGGTGTTGTTGCGCTCGCTCTTCCTCTTATTGTTGGCATTGACGTTGCGGTTCTTGTGCTTGTGTGAAAGTAGCTTGGTTTTGACGGTGTCGATGTTCTTGCACATGAGCTTGCTCTTGAGAGTCGTATTCGTGTAGAGGATTGCGGTTAGCTTGACGGAGATGGTGTCGTTGGAGTGTCGACTTGAGCGGCTCCATCTTGAGTAGGACGAAGAGGTAGAAGAGCGGTTGACCAACAAGGCACGAATCTCATCCATTCTTGCATTGCTCTCTTGCTTTTGTTCGTCGAGCTTGTTGTCTAAGTAGTCTCTTGTACGTTGCTCGGAGAGTCGTAAGTCGGTGGCGAGATGGTCGATGCGGTCACCCATTGCTTGTTTCTCTTTATGCAAAGCTTGTTGTGCACCAAAGAGGAGGCTCTTTCTGACGTTGGAGGACATGTCGTTGTCTTACTCAATGAAGAGTGGGTTGGTAGAAGTACTTGGCCTATCCATCATTCCAAACAAATATGTGAGTGGGAGAAAGAGAAGACCTTATACCAAATGTACCTTGATCGATGTTGAAGATGGATCAATGATCACTCAAATGTGGAACAAGGAAATAGCACAATTGGTACCAATGCTTGTCGGTTTCTCACACCTATACAAGTAAAAGCTTATTGTGGAGCTTGGTTAGGATGGTGGCACAAAATTTGATGCAATTGGTAGTGAGCCTCAATAATGTTGGAAAAGATTCACAAATTTGCAAATGCAACAAGTAGACCAATAGCAAGATATGGTACACAGAAACACACACGCAAATAGATAAGTGGGGTTGTGCAACCAAGAAATGAGCCAAAATGTGGAATCCACAAAAATGCTCTTGTTACACAACACTAGAGAGACGCCATCATGATTGCAAAATAGGTGGATACGAAACTTGTGCACAACCAACTAAGCAAAAAATGCAACGACTTCTATCCCAAGTATGCTATATGTATGGTATTCCGGTGATATGATCCAAGATGATCTAGTATGACAATATTAATGTAGTATGATGCTTCTAGCTTATAAGCTCTTTCCTTATCGTTCCTCTTTTGCTTAAAAGCTTGGATGGCTCTTTCTCTTTTGAGATCTTTTCTCATGCAAAACTTCACGAACCAAGATAGCAATTGTGTATGATTATGACAACCTTGTGACACAAGAGATGATACCAAGATATGCACCACGATGGTATGGTATGAATGCTATGGGACGTATGATCACTAATGTGGACAAGTAATGTTGTTGGCAATACTCAAAAGCTAGTCTCGATGGGCAAGATACGCAAAATTGGGCTATTGTGGTTATCAATGTAATGGGAAGGACTAGATCAAGATGCCGTCGAGGTTACTGTCGGTGTCAAAACCGGCCGATCTCGGCTTGGGGTTCCCGAATTGCGCGTTTGAGAATTGAAGGAAACAGGAGTCAAGGGTGACACGATATTTACCCAGGTTTGGGCCCCCTTGATAGAGGTAAAACCCTACATCCTGCTTGATTGTATTTGATGAGTATAGGGGTTACAAGAGTCGATCTACCTCGAGATCATAATGGCTAAACCCTAGATGTCTAGCCTATGTGATTTGTCTTGGCCCTTAGGGACTAAACCCTCCGGTTTATATAGACACCGGAGGGGTCTAGGGTTGTATAGACACGTTTCGAGGCGTGGCCTTCATTGACACATCTCATCAAAGTAGAGATTGTGCCCCCTTATTACGAGATTTTCATCAATATGGGTTTGGGTAATCCAACTGCGCCGTTCGCGCGACCCCTCGGGAGTAGGCGAGTTTTAAGGCTAGTGGGGGTGCTTGATATTCACTGCCTATATAAGCAGATAAGGATCCATTCTTTACCCCACGCATTCTTCCTTCCTCAGCCTTTCCCACCATCCGACTCTCCCAGCCATGTCTGGATCTGGTTCACATGGCAAGTGGGTGGCCTCCTCCGTCACGGAGAAGGACATCAAGGAGCTCAGGGAGGTGAAGTATTTGACTACGGAAATCGCACACCGGCTCCCAGCCAAAGAGCAAATCATCCCCACACCAGAGCCCGGCAAGAGGATTGTCTTCATCCCCCACTTTCTCCGCGGGCTAGGGTTTCCACTCCACCCCTTTGTCCACGGACTCATGTTCTATTACGGGCTAGATTTCCATGATCTGGCCCCAAACTCCTTCCTTCACATCACGGCGTTCATCGTCGTGTGTGAGGCACTTCTCCGCATTCCTCCCCACTTCGGCCTGTGGCTCGAGGTTTTCAATGTGAAGCCGAAGGTGGTTGACGGGCACCACGCCGACTGTGACGGCGCCATGGTGATCAAACTCCCCAAAACCACTTGGCCCAAGGGGGCCTTTGTGGAGACCGTGAAGGTGTGGCAGAAGGAGTGGTTCTATATCACCGAGCCTCCTGGTACCAAATGAGCAGATGCCCCTGAATTTAGATTTGGGCCTCCCATGCGGCTTGCGTCTTGGACCAACAAGGGTCTAGACTGGGGATCGACCGACGAAGTGACGATGCTGCAAAAGCACATCAAGAGCATGATAAAGAAACACACCAGTCTCACCGACGTGATTTAGGTGATGCTCTTCCGCCGGATCCTCCCATGCCAACGCCGACCTCTCCGCATGTGGGACTTTAATCCGGACGCCCCCCGGACCCTACATCACTTCTTGTACAACCCACAAAGAGATTTGGAAATTGCTTTTTAAAGCCCAGAAGTCGTGGCCGGAGAAGACCGAATATATTGGTCTTGACAGCGCGCATCCGACAACTGAGGTAAGATTCTTTCTTCCGAACATAATTTCAATCCATAAGTAAAGGGGTATACTGAGACACCACTCCTTTATTCAGGGATGGATAGCGAAGGTGGAGCAGATCAGGTGTCCGGCGCCGCTACCAGAAACCCTAGCCGATCCTCTGGTGACGTGGATGCTGGTCCCGGCGCCATATCAGGCGCCGGAGAAGAAGGCCAGGAAGAAGGGCAAGGAAGCAAAAAGCGGCCTCCACCGCAAAGGTACTTCAGATGCTGTGTCCGGTGATACCAAATCTCTCTCCTCCCATGAGGGAGATGAAGACGAAGAGGAGGAGGAGGAAGAGAGCAATTCTCCCCCTAAGTGGAGGAAGAAGAAAAGGGCGGCCTCCACAGACCTAGAGGAAGAGGCGTCCAAAAGGGGGAAGATATCCCTCTCGGATGGCTCGGACTCGGATGCCAAATTCATCCCCTAGCGGCACCCCAGGGCAAAGCCCCTGGCCGAATCGTAAGCTTTTCAAAAATGTTGCACATATATACGGTCTTTTACAATTTGTAAGATAACATATCATTATGTGTTCCAGTCCGGCCCTTAATCTCCCTGAACAATCATCGTCTTCGGGGGACTTTCTGGCACCGGAGATGGTGGAGAGCGAGATGCCTCCGCGAGCTTCTCTGCCACATGTCGCGGATGACACCGAGGTGTTATCCCAAAGGACTTCCCTAGGCCAAGAAGAAGTGCGGGAGCTCGTCAAGACGGCGCTAGAGGGTAATGCCTCGGCTGTCGAAAACATGGGGGAATCCACTCCTTTGGAAACTGATGACGGGGGCCATGACCAACCTGGCCCCTAGCTGAACACCATTCCGGAGACCAGTACAGCTCCGGAATCGAGCGGGCAACCCCCTTTGAAGGAGGGGGGAGCGCCGACTCCGCCGGCAACCTCCATTAATCCGGATGTGCTAGACACTCTGATGGAAGCACTTCGACGTGCTTCCGTCGTAGAAGAGCACCGTACCCTGATGGGCTCAGTGGTAGAGAAGATTCAGTCCACCAAGAGCGGGCTGAATGAAGCCTTTACTAGCCTACTGACTGGCTTTGAGGTATGCGGCGTAAGATGCCTTTTATATGAAAAAACTTGTGCATGTATACAGATAGTAGCCCCTGAGACTATGTTCGGTTTTGGACAAAGCCAAACAAAGGATCAAATGAATATCTCAGAAAGCGATCTACATATCTATTAAATGTACATGCTTCCCTGTTGGCGTCGACCGCCAAGGCCGCTGAAGTTTCCGAGCTCAAACGGAAGCTGAAGCTGGTCGATGACGACCTCAGCCATATTAACAAATGGTTCGATGAGGCACAAGGTACATACTTGTACGATTGAAATTATATTCGAGGAGTTTTAAGCTAACACACTTGCTTGTGTAAATGATTTGAAGGTAGTGAGGCCAAGGTTGAGAGTCTCAAGGGCGCCCTATCGTAAGTATGAAAGCAGGAGCAGGAGAGTAGGGCAGCTGCTGATAAAGCAGCTGCAGATTTAAAGGCCGAACAAGCCACCCACCGTTAGTATGAGGAGAGGGTGACCAAAGTCGAGCAAGAGCTCAAAGATGCCGCTCGTAAGTGTGAGGCCTTGGAGAAGGAGAATAAGGCTCAAGCTGTTGAACTCTCCAAGGCTCTTCAAGAGGCCAGGGAGGCACGGACTGAGTCCTGGGCAGCTCGCAAGGAGATGAAGCAAGCTGAGCAGATAGCGGCGGGTAAGCCCTTTCTTTTGCAAAGTAAATTCGGCAGTCAAGAATATGCCCCGCTTACTCGCTTGTGGAGTTCTCCAGATGTGTTTGCGGATCTTCCGGGGAGCACCGCTGACATTGCAAAGTTTTGCCGGGCCCAAGAGGGGAACACAATAGAGAAACTCTTCTGGTCGTAGTAGCTGGAGCCGGAGCGTCCAGCGCTGTTGAATGACTAGATGATGCAGCTGGCGGAGCTGCATAGGATGTCCGGATTGGCCATGAAGAACATCATAGTACGGTTATGGCCAGCCGAACCCATTCCTGGCAGCTACTTCGGCTTGGTCAGGCGGCTTAGCGATGCCCTATCACGAATTGAAGCTGTTAAGCGCTCCTCGTGTATTGAGGGTGCCCGGATGGCCTTTTCCGGCGTCAAGATGCATTGGGCGAAGATGAAGGTCGTCGTCGTAGCAGTAGAAGGGCCTCCCAAAGGCAAGGACTGTCGCAAGCTGGAGCGCTATTTTGAAGATGTCCTAGAAGGAGCCCGTTTAATAGAGGGTCAATGCTCGAAAGATATCATATTTGAATGAATTTATCCGCGCTACACAGACTATGTGTTATGAAACAAGTTCTTTGTATAATATGCTTGCTTTTTTATTGCAAATTATTTTCCTCATGTGCGGCCGTTTTTTGTATCTCAAAGTTTTCCAGTCGTCGGCTTCAGCCCCCACGTACAAACTACGGGGATGTTCGGAATAGCACGTGACCACTCTTCTCCCAACATCTTGGTCCGTAAAGGAGGTGGTTGTGCAGCGAACGAGGCAATCAGACTATGCGGCTTTACCACTTTTACTTAGAGATAGGAGTTTGACAATGGGTGTCGGTGTCAAAACCGGCAGATCTCGGGTAGGGGGTCCCGAACTGTGCATCTAGGCGGATGGTAACAGGAGGCAGGGGACACGATGTTATAGCCAGGTTCGGGCCCTCTTGATGGAGGTAAAACCCTAAGTCCTGCTTGATTGTTCTTGATAATATGAGTAGTACAAGAGTTGATCTACCACGAGATCGCAGAGGCTAACCCTAGAAGCTAGCCTATGGTATGATTGTATGTTGTCCTACGGACTAAAACACTCCGGTTTATATAGACACCGGAGGGGGCTAGGGTTACACAGAGTTGGTTACAAGGAAGGAGATCTACATATCCGTATCACCAAGCTTGCCATCCACGCCAAGGAGAGTCCCATCCTGACACGAGACGAAGTCTTAAATCTTGTATCTTCATAGTCCAACAGTCTGGCCAAAAGATATAGTCTGGCAGTTCGGATACCCCCTAATCCAGGACTCCCTCAGTAGCCCCTGAACCAGGCTTCAATGACGATGAGTCCGGCGCGCAGATTGTCTTCAGCATTGCAAGGCGGGTTCCTCCTCGTAATACTTCATAGAAGATTTTGAACACGAGGATCGTGTCCGGCTCTGCAAAAAAAGTTCCACATACCACCGTAGAGAGAATAATATTTCCACAAATCTGATCTGCTGACGTACCCTGTAGCGTGGCATCACACCACAGCCAGGTCTTTATTCGAATCGTTTTTCATAACCTATCTCAGCGTGTTTCGCGAGGTGGTTTCCTTGGCACGTCTTGTCGAAGCAGAGATCGTGTCCCCTTATCACGGGATTCCCATCAATACGGATGTGGCTAGCCCAACCGCGCCACCAATTATAGCGCTTGGGGGATAAGCGAGTTTTACCAGGCTTGTGGGGGCGCATAGTTTCGTCTACCCTTATAAAGGGATAAGGTTTTACCTTCTTCTGCCCACGCCTTCTTCCACCTTGCTCATCCATTCTTGCGCACTCGAGCTCTAGCGCCCAAGTCCACATCCTTCTCCTCAACCCCCTCCAACATGTCCGGAGCGGGAGGCAAGTGGATGGTCTCCTCTGTCACGGAGAGAGACATCAAAAAGCTGCGCGGGGCCGCATACTTAGCCGCGGATATCGCGCATCGGCTGCCAGCCGCGGGGCAGATCGTCCCTACCCCGGAACCTCACGAAAGGGTGGTTTTCCTCCCCCACTTCGTCCGCGGACTGGGGTTTCCCCTCCATCCATTCGTTCGCGGCCTTATGTTCTATTATGGCCTAGACTTTCATGATCTGGCCCCGAATTTCATCCTCAACATCTCAGCATTTATCGTCGTGTGCGAGGCTTTCCTCCGCATCCGGCCCCACTTCGGCCTGTGGCTGAAGACCTTCAATATCAAGCCGAAGGTAGTAGGTGGCCAACAAGCGGAATGCGGCGGAGCCATGGTGGGCAAAATGCCCAGTGTTACGTGGATCGAGGGCTCCTTCATGGGGACCATAAAGGGGTAGCAATCGGGGTGGTTCTACATCACCGAGCCGCGCGACACCAACTGGGTGGCGGCCCCCGAGTTTCGATCCGGAATCCCCACGCGGCTCACTTCCTGGAAGGAGAAGGGCCTGTCCTGGGGTTCATCGGTGGAGCTGGGCGAGCTCCAGAAGTGTATCCGGAACATGACAAGTAGGAAACTTAAGCTTGTCAACATAGTCCAAGTCATGCTCTTCCGCCGGATCCTCCCGTGTCAACAACGAGCTTTCAACTTATGGGAGTTCAACCCGGCCCAGCACCAGACTCTACACGAGCTCTTCGACACGACGCATAAGGATGTCTGGAAGGTGCTGTTCAAGGGCGCTGAGGTCCCTCCTTCTCTTACCGAGGACTGCGGGCTAAGCGCGAAGCGCCCTGCGAATCCGGTAAGTTCTGTACATCTGGTAGGGTATTTATTTACCATAGCTTGACCATGTGCGGGGTCTGAGCTCCCATGCCTTTGATAGGACTGGGTGAAGACATCGGAGCAGGTTAACTGTCCGGCCCCTCTGCCCGAAGACCCTGTGGACGCTCTTCTGACGAAGATGCGGACCCCGACTCCTTACGAGGTGTCGGGGAAGACCAAGAAGAAGGCCAAGGGAACCCGAAAGAGTTCCCGGCGCCAGGTGGTATCGGACTCATCGTCCGATAACTCCAAGACGCACTCCTCCCATGAAAACAAGGAGGAGGAAGATGAAGACTCTCCCCCTCCAGCCGGGGGAGACAAGAAAAGGAAGGACGCCCCAACCGGGGAGGCCGAAGGGTCCAAGAAGGGAAGGACTCTCCTTCCGGACTATTCCACTACCGCCGCCGATGGCGAAGATGAGTGGTTACTCAGGGCCAAGCCCCTGGCAAAGTCGTAAGTACTCGGATACCAGAGTAACTTATAGCAAACTTTTATCGCACTGCTCCTTCTAACGTCGAATATGATCATGCAGTCCGCCCCGAGCCCGTATCGATGTATCCTCGTCGGACGGTTCCTTGGAATCGTCGGATATGGATAGTGATCCACTTCCATCCGCCTCCTCTCCTCGCCCTACATGCAATGCCGAGGTATTTCCTCAAGGGGCACCGAGTCGGGGGGAGACAGTCCCGGAGGCGCCTTAAGGCGACCTTCCGGACTCCAGGAGCAAAGGGAGCAAGGCTCCCGGGGGCTCCAAGTTCGGTGCTCAGCCGAACACCACGCCGGAATCTTTAGTGGTTCCGGACTCGTCCAGGTGGCCCCCTTCCAAGAGGGGCAAGCCATCCGTGCTGGTGACCTCTGTCCATCCAGAGGCACCGGACAACCTGCTAGGAGCGCTTCGCGGCGCTTCCGTCGACGAAGAGCACTACACTATAATGAGTGCGGTGATCGAGAAGGTTTAGTCCGCCAAGAGCGGACTGACTGAAGCATGTGCCAGCCTTCTAACAGGCTTTGAGGTAAGTATTTAAAATATAGGAAAATATTACCGCATAGACAGTAGCCCCTGATGCTCTGTTAGGCATTCACAAGGAAAAGCCGAATAGAGGATCAAATAATATCCGCATGAGTCTAAATAAGTATGTCTGTATGCGTATGCAGGCTTCGCTACTGGCCTCTGCCGCACTGACTACGGAGGTCGCGCTCTGAAGCAGAACTTCAAGCGGTCCGAGAAAGAGCTCGGCCTTGACAAGAGGCAGCTCGAGGAGAACAAAGGTAAGTAATACCTTGTCTATATAAAAAAAGATATGGTTGCAAAATGATAGGATCATCATGGATGTGCCAGGGGCCACGACCGAAGTGGCGACCCTGAAGCAAGCGTTGTCCGAGGCCGAAAACAAAGCGGCCAAGCAGCGCACCGAGCGGGAGAAACAAGAGGTGCGGGTGGGCGAGGTGCAGCAAGAGCTCCAGGCTCTCGTGACGAAGCACGAGGCTTTGGAGCTTGACTCGAAGACACGAGAGTCCAAGCTTGCCGCTGCCCTCGAGAGCACAAAGCGTGCCAAGGCTGAGGCCCAAAAGGCCCTCCAGGAAATTGAGGCGATGAAGAAGATCGCGACGGGTAAGGCATTCATTATGCAAAGCAAGCATGTGAAAGTAAATTACTTGTTACTTACCCGAGTCCGAAGCTCTCCTGGAGCATTCGTAGATTTGCCTCGCAGCGTGTCAGATGCCGCACAGTACTGCCAGGCTGAGGAGGGAAGCTCGACGGAGAAGTTGGTCTGGTCTCAGTATACTTGGACCGAACACCCAATGCCTGTGAGCGACCAGCTGAAGCAACTGGTCGAGCTGCACAAGGCAGCCGAACAGGCCATGAGGGGCCTTATAGTCTGGATGTGGCCTGGCGACTCCCTTCCCAACAGCTACTTCTGCCTGGTGAGGCGGCTTGTGGATGCCTGCCCCCGGCTGGAAGGCGTCAAGCGGTCCGTCTGCATCGAAGGTGCCCACCGGGCTTTTGCCCGTGCAAAGGTGCACTGGGCCAAGATGGATGCCGAGAAGCTGGTGAAGGAGGGGCCGCCGCAAGGCAAGGAGCATCGCCACCCTGAGTTGTATTATGAGGGTGTCCTGAAGGGTGCCCGTCTTGTGGTGGACGAGTGTGCGAAGGATGTATTTTTTGAATAAACTTGCTCGTGTGATCCTATATTAGGAAAACTTGTTCATGTGTGCTATTCAATGCTTGTTTGAATTTAAAATATTACCTTCTGTGCAGACGTTTATCAAATCTGAGAGATGGCCAGTCGTCGACTTCTGCCCCCATGCCACGAGTGTTGGGGTGTTCGGGATAAATCTGAGCACTCTTGTTCCCATTGTTGGGTCCTTCGAGGGAGGTACTCAGCACAACGAACAAGGCAATCAGACTATAATGCGTTATCACTCTCACTTAGCCATAGAATTCTACAATTTTAAATTTTGGCGAAGCCTCTAGTATTCGAAAGGCCAAATTCGGGGCACTATACACGCCTAAGCCGGACAAAGCCAACTCCTCGCCCTAAGTGGCATAAGTCATTAGGGACTCGAGACCTCTCGAACAGCGACCAGCTCTCGCCTTATCATGACAGTCAGTTTTATCTTTCTCTACTGAGGTGCTTAGCCCAGCTGAACCGGGGCACAAATCACAGTAGTTCTCCCAGTGTTACCTTAGCCGATATAGCGGAACGTAAGGCACCAAAACATGGGAGCCGGGCAAACCCAACTATTGACCCAAGACATGATTCGGAGCTGATGCATATAATGCTATAAGTTCGGGGTGCCGCACTGTCGAAAGTGTTCGGACATCTCACGCCGTATTATGGGGTATGCTTAAGCCCCTGGCGTATTGGCCATACTAGAGTGTACGGGTGCTGAATGTCATGAACGAACAAATATAAAAAAGAATAGAGAATGATGTAATAGACTAATGCTATGCATTGTTTATTCAAAAGAGGTGCGTCCAAGCAGAATGATACAATTAGTGCGATAAGCAAAAAGTAGGACTATTTGACATGTCCCTTCCAAGGGCAAGCTGAGGAATGGTATTTAAAGCATGTATTTCGCTCGTTATCAGCGACCACCTGGGAGTTCCATGGTGCGACGTAGCTTTCTGCCTCCTTGGTTGTTGCATCGTGTGTCCGACAATCGTACTGCCGGACAGGGTTTCCAGAGATTAAAGTCCTGAAAGAGAGAAAAATAACAAAGCGGGAAGCCCCTAGTGCGGTTGAGCCGCATCTTGGGACGTGCCGTAGTCGTGCCCCCCTCCCCACCTGTGCCCATGGTATTTTCAATGTGTAATTATGTACGCGTGGCACGGATTTCTCCGTTTGGCTGGTACTGGGGTGGGGGCCGCATTGTTATGTGAGCTTGGAACGTGCCAGGCGGTCTTGTTGCCGATTACTCCGGGCGCGCTTGAAGGTGTCCGGGTCCTTAATCGCCGAACTGGTGGATTGCCTTAAGAGGCTGCTTTGCGTTTCTGCTGCGAGGGCCGCAATGTGCTTCTCCGTGCGGAGAGATCACTCTGTGTTTCCATTGACTGTGATGACCCCCAGAGGTCCTGGCATCTTGAGCTTGAGATATGCATAGTGCGGTACCGCGTTGAATCTCGCAAATGCGGTTCGCCCGAGCAGTGCATGATAGCCACTGCGAAACGGGACTATGTCAAAGATTAACTCCTCGCTTCGTAAGTTATCCGGGGATCCGAAGACCACTTCCAGTGTGACTGAGCCTGTACAATGGGCCTCTACACCTGGTATGACACCTTTGAAGGCCATTTTTGTGGGTTTGATCCTTGAGGGGTCTATACCCATTTTGCGTACTGTGTCCTAATAAAGCAGGTTCAGGCTGTTGCCGCCGTCCATAAGGAATCGAGTTAGGTGAAATGCGTCGATGATTGGGTCTAGGACCAGTGCGGCGAATCCGCCATGACGGATACTAGTGGGGTGGTCCCTGCGATCGAAGGTGATTGGATAGGAGGACCATGGGTTGAACTTTGGGGCGACTGGCTCCAACGCGTATACATCCCTTAACGCACGCTTCCGCTCCCTCTTGGGTATGTGGGTTGCGTATATCATGTTCACCGTCCGCACTTGTTGGGGGAACCTCTTTTGTCCTCCGGTGTTCGGCTGCCGGGGCTCTTCCTCGTCATCGCTATGTAGCCCCTTATCTTTGTTTTCGGCGTTTAACTTGACGGCCTGCTTGAACACCCAACATTCCCTGTTGGTGTGGTTGGCTGGCTGGTCGGGGGTGCCATGTATTTGGCACGAGCGATCGAGTATACGGTCCAAACTGGACGGGCCCGGAGTGCTTCTTTTGAATTGCTTTTTCCGCTGACCGGGTATGGAGCCTCTGAATCCGGCATTGACTGCCGTATCCTCGGTATAGTCGCTATTGACGCGGTGCTTATATTTGTTGCGATGTGACCTTCCATTGCTATCCTTGGTATCTGAAGTACCGTGGTTCTTAGATATGTTATTGTTGCGAGCCAGCCAGCTGTCTTCTCCCGCGCAAAAGCGGGTCATGAGTGTCGTGAGGGCTGCCATAGATTTCGGCTTTTCCTGGCCAAGGTGCTAGGCGAGCCACTCGTCGCGGATGTTGTGCTTGAAAGCTGCTAGGGCCTCTGCATCCGGACAGTCGATGATTTGATTTTTCTTTGTTAGGAACCGTGTCCAGAATTGCCTGGCCGATTCCTCTGGCTGCTGAATTATGTGGCTCAAGTCATCGGCATCTGGTGGTCGCACATAAGTGCCTTGGAAGTTGTCGAGGAATGCGGCTTCCAGATCTTCCCAACAGCCGATGGATTCTGTTGGCAGGCTGTTGAGCCAATGTCGAGCTGGTCCTTTGAGCTTGAGTGGGAGGTATTTGATGGCGTGTAGATCGTCACCGCGGGCCATGTGGATGTGCAGGAGGAAGTCCTCGATCCATACCGCAGGATCTGTTGTGCCGTCGTATAATTTGATATTTACGGGTTGGAAACCCTCTAGGATTTGGTGATCCATTACTTCGTCTGTGAAGCATATGGGGTGTGCGGCGCCTCTGTAGTGGGCTATGTCGCGACGTAGCTCAAATGAGTCTTGTCCACTGTGTCCGGCCCGACCAGATTTACTTTTACTGTATCCGGCGTGACGGTTATCGTCTCGCGTAGTGGCGCGCCCTCGTGATCTGTAGATCAATCTTGCATGTTTTGCTTTGTCCTCCAATATGTCTCGCAGGTCTAGCGTGTTTCCTCGTGCCTTGTCATTTGTACTTGCGTGGCGTCGGGGTGCGGGCTGAGTTTTTGGCTGAAATGCTTCTCTGTCGTGGCCACGAGGTGGCCGATCAGCCACGTCGTACGCTGGAGATGTTGGTTTTAATGCTTCCTCCTCCAGTCGGGGTAGGAACCTGCGCTTTGGGTAACTCTTGGAGGGGCATTTGAGTTCATATTCCTCGGCCGCAAGGACTTTAGTCCATCTGTCAGGTAGCAAATCTTGATCAGCTTGAAGCTGTTGCTGCTTTTTCTTAAGGCTATTTGCCGTGGCTATAAGAGAGCGCTTGAAGCGCTCTTGCTTGACGGGATCCTCCGGCACGACAAATTCGTCGTCGTCGAGACTTGCCTTGTCTTCGGAGAGAGGCATGTAATTATCATCCTCTGCCTCTTCATCTGCCGCTCTCTCGGGAGGGATGGCTTCTCCATCCTCCTGCTCTAAATCTTGCTGGAGGGGATTGTTGTCGTCTTCGGCACTGTCCGGAGTGCTATTATCTCATGTGCCGGTGTCACCGCTTTTGCTTTGGCGACACTTACAGCGGTGCCACTGACGTTGGCGCTTGGGTTGCTTCTTGGAGGGGTCATCCTCCGCTGTCTCGTCGCCATTGCCTTCTTTGAGTGTGTCCACCATGTATATATCATATGATGAGGTGGCTATCCAGTGCACTGTGGGCAGTGGTTCCTCTTCGTCTCCCGCATCATCGTCCATACCGTCGATGTCTTCGGAGTCGAAGTAGAGCATGTCGGTAAAATTGTCGACAGTGGCTACTAAGTGGGTGGTGGGTGGGCGGCGAATTTCTTCGTCATCCGCATCCCAATCCTGCCAAACATAGTCCGGCCAAGATTCTCCTGACAGGGAGGGAGACCTTAATGAGTTCAGTATTTCACCGAAGGGCGAGTGCTGAAAGATATCCGTGGAGGTGAACTCCATGATCGGCGCCCAGTCGGATTCGATAGGCACGGGCGCAGGCAGTTCAGAGTACGTGGCCAGGAAAGAATCCGGCAATTTGGCGTCACGGCTCTCGTGAAGGCTAAGGTCGATATTCGGCTCGATCGCCGCTGAGAATGCGGCCTCTGTGGCGGGGTCTATCCACCCGTCCATGGATGGTGCAATTGGCTCCGAATTGAGGATAAGAGCGGTTGCCGGTGCGGTCTCCTGAACACTGTCTGATGGTAGAGCTAAATCATGCTCATCGTGATTGTGCGGCATACTCGGCAGGGGCTTGAATCCGTCGAAGATCAAGTCTCCGCGGATGTTGGCCGTGTAGTTTAAGCTTCCAAACCTGACCTGGTGGCCAGGGGCGTAACTCTCGATCTGCTCCAGATGGCCAAGCAAGTTGGCCCGCAGTGCGAAGCCACCGAATACAAAGATCTGACCGGGGAGAAAAGTCTCACCCTGGACTGCATCGCTATCGAGGATCGAAGGAGCCATCAAGCCTAACGATGATGACACAGAGGAACTCTGAATGAAAGCACCAATGTTGGTGTCAAAACCGGCGGATCTCGGGTAGGGGGTCCCAAACTGTGCGTCTAGGCGGATGGTAAAAGGAGGCAGGGGACACGATGTTTTACCCAGGTTCGGGCCCTCTTGATGGAGGTAAAACCCTACGTCCTGCTTGATTGTTCTTGATAATATGAGTAGTACAAGAGTTGATCTACCACGAGATCATAGAGGCTAACCCTAGAAGCTAGCCTATGGTATGATTGTATGTTGTCCTACGGACTAAAACCCTCCGGTTTATATAGACATCGGAGGGGGCTAGGGTTACACAGAGTCGGTTACAAGGAAGGAGATCTACATATCCGTATCGCCAAGCTTGCCATCCACGCCAAGGAGAGTCCCATCCGGACACGGGACAAAGTCTTCAATCTTGTATCTTCATAGTCCAATAGTCCGGCCAAAAGATATAGTTCGGCTGTCCGGATACCCCCTAATCCAGGATTCCCTCAATGGGATTATAGGCTTAGCCCCTGGTGTTGTTCGGCTATCCGAACTTGGGTGCTTTAGATGCCTGACCGGGTGAAGGTCAGTCCTTTGTGTAATATGGAGAAAATCGCAAAAAGATTTAATAAGTCACCGAACCGTTGACCAGCTCTCGCCATATCATGATAGTCAGTTTTCGGCTTTCTCTACTGAGGTGTTAGACCGGACGAGCCAGAAACACAATCGCAGTAGTTCTCCCTTTACTACATTAGCGGAACAAGAGGAACATAAGGTGGTAACCACAGGAGCCGGGCAACCCAACTATTGACCAAAGACATGATTCAGAGCCGATGCATATAATGCGGTATTCGGGACGCCGAAGTGTACTACGAAAGTGTTCGGACTTTTTGTTTTTGAATATTTGTGGCTGAATAGAGCCCCTAGCAATTAATGCCAATGTGTATATGTTAATCAGTCATGAAGACAGGATACATATTATGGAATAGGCCAATGCCGAATAAGGTAGGACAAAAATGTTTCCGCAATATTCTTATTGATATGTCAAACGTTCTCTTACAGAGAATGCAATAATTATCAAGGCTATTTTACATGTCGAGAATTCGAGGGAAAGCTTTATACAGGTCCTAAAAAGGAAAAGGTGGTCTTGAAGATCCTTTGGACACTCTGCCACACATCTGCGCCGCTTTTCACCTTGGTGTAGGATCCTTTGAGATGATCAGTCGATCGAGGATACATAAGGGGCCTGGAAAAGGGTCCTCGGTGTTGGAAATATGCCCTAGAGGTAATAATAAAAGCATTATTATTATATTTCCTTGTTCATGATAATTGTCTTTATTCATGCTATAATTGTGTTATCCGGAAATCGTAATACATGTGTGAATAATAGACACCAACATGTCCCTAGTAAGCCTCTAGTTGACTAGCTCGTTGATCAACAGATAGTCATGGTTTCCTGACTATGGACATTGGATGTCATTGATAACGAGATCACATCATTAGGAGAATGATGTGATGGACAAGACCCAATCCTAAACATAGCATAAGATCGTGTAGTTCGTTTGCTAGAGTTTTTCCAATGTCAAGTATCCTTTCCTTAGACCATGAGATTGTGTAACTCCCGGATACCGTAGGAGTGCTTTGGGTGTACCAAACGTCACAACGTAACTAGGTGACTATAAAGGTATACTACGGGTATCTCTGAAAGTGTCTGTTGAGTTGACACGGATCAAGACTGGGATTTGTCACTCTGTATGACGGAGAGGTATCATAGGGCCCACTCGGTAATGCATCATCATAATGAGCTCAAAGTGACCAAGTGTCTGGTCACGGGATCATGCATTACGGTACGAGTAAAGTGACTTGCCGGTAACGAGATTGAACGAGGTATTGGGATACCGACGATCGAATCTCGGGCAAGTAACATACCGATTGACGAAGGGAATTGTATACGGGGTTGCTTGAATCCTCGACATCGTGGTTCATCCGATGAGATCATCGAGGAGCATGTGGGAGCCAACATGGGTATCCAGATCCCGCTGTTGGTTATTGGCCGGAGAGTCGTCTCGGTCATGTCTACATGTCTCCCGAACCCGTAGGGTCTACACACTTAAGGTTCGATGACGCTAGGGTTGTAGGGATATGTATATGCAGTAACCCGAATGTTGTTCGGGGTACCGGATGATATCCCGGACGTCACGAGGACTTCCGGAATAGTCCGGAGGTAAAGAATTATATATAGGAAGTGCTATTTCGGCCATCGGGACAAGTTTCGGGGTCACCGATATTGTACCGGGACCACCGGAAGGGTCCCGGGGGTCCACCGGGTGGGGCCACCTGCCCCGGGGGGGCACATGGGCTGTAGGGGGTGTGCCTTGGCCTATATGGGCCAAGGGCACCAGCCCCAACAGGCCCATGCGCCTAGGGTTCAAGGAAGGGAAGAGTCCCAGAGGGGGAAGGCACCCCCTAGGTGCCTTGGGGAGGAGGGAGTCCTCCCTTGGCCGCCGCCCCCTAGGAGATTGGATCTCCTAGGGCCGCCCCCCCTAGGCTCCCTATATATAGTGAGGAAAGGAGGGCCTCCCACCCCACGCCTTTGGTGCCTCCCTCTCCCTCTCCAACACCTCCTCCTCCTCCATAGAGCTCGGCGAAGCCCTGCCGGAGTACTGCAGCTCCATCACCACCACGCCATCATGCTACTGCTAGAGCCATCTTCCTCAACCTCTCCTTCCCCCTTGCTGGATCAAGAAGAAGGAGACGTTACGCTGACCGTACGTGTGTTGAACGCGGAGGTGCCGTCCGTTCGGCGCTAGGATCTCCGGTGATTTGGATCACGTCGAGTACGCCTTCCTCATCCCCGTTCTTTGAACGCTTCCGCGCGTGATCTACAAAGGTATGTAGATGCAATCCAATCACTCGTTGCTAGATGAACTCATAGATGGATCTTGGTGAAACCGTAGGAAAAATTTTGTTTTCTGCAACGTTCCCCAACAGTGGCATCATGAGCTAGGTCTATGCGTAGTTCTCTTGCACGAGTAGAACACAATTTGTTGTGGGCGTTGATGTTGTCAACTTTCTTGCCGCTACTAGTCTTATCTTGCTTCAACGGTATTGTGGGATGAAGCGGCCCGGACCAACCTTACACGTACGCTTACGTGAGACCGGTTCCACCGACTAACATGCACTAGTTGCATAAGGTGGCTAGCGGGTGTCTGTCTCTCCCACTTTAGTTGGAGCGGATTCGATGAAAAGGGTCCTTATGAAGGGTAAATAGAAGTTGAAAAATCACGTTGTGGCTTTCACGTAGGTAAGAAAATGTTCTTGCTAGAACCCTACTTCAGCCACGTAAAACATGCAACAACAATTAGAGGACGTCTAACTTGTTTTTGCAGCAAGTGCTTTGTGATATGATATGGCCAAAGTTGTGAAGAATGATGAATGATATATACGTGATGTATGAGATGTTCATGCTATTGTAATAGGAATCACGACTTGCATGTCGATGAGTATGACAACCGGCAGGAGCCATAGGAGTTGTCTTTATTTTTTTGTATGACCTGCGTGTCATTGAGAAACGCCATGTAAATTACTTTACTTTATTGCTAAACGCGTTAGCCATAGTAGTAGAAGTAATAGTTGGCGAGCAACTTCATGGAGACATGATGATGGAGATCATGGTGTCATGCCGGTGACAAGATGATCATGGAGCCCCAAGATGGAGATCAAAGGAGCTATGTGATATTGGCCATATCATGTCACTATTATTATTTGATTGCATGTGATGTTTATCATGTTTTGCATCTTGTTTACTTAGAACGACGGTAGTAAATAAGATGATCCCTCATAATAATTTCAAGAAAGTGTTCCCCCTAACTGTGCACCGTTGCGACAGTACGTTGTTTCGAAGCACCACGTGATGATCGGGTGTTAGATTCTAACGTTCACATACAATGGGTGTAAGACAGATTTACACATGCAAACACTTAGGTTGACTTGACGAGCCTAGCATGTACAGACATGGCCTCGGAACACAGAAGACCGAAAGGTCGAGCATCGTATAGAAGATACGATCAACATGAAGATGTTCACCGACGTTGACTAGTCCGTCTCACGTGATGATCGGACACGGCCTAGTTAACTCGGATCATGTTATACTTAGATTACAGGAGGGATGTCTATCTAAGTGGGAGTTCATTGAATAATTTGATTAGATGAACTTAATTATCATGAACTTAGTCTAAAAATGTTTACAATATGTCTTGTAGATCAAATGGCCAACGTAGTCCTCAACTTCAACACGTTCCTAGAGAAAACCAAGCTGAAAGACGATGTCAGCAACTACACGGACTGGGTCCGAAACCTGAGGATCATCCTCATAGCTGCCAAGAAAGATTATGTCCTACAAGCACCGCTGGGTGACGCACCTGTTCTCCCTGCAGAACAAGACGTTATGAACGCTTGGCAGGCACGTACCGATGACTACTCCCTCCTTCAGTGCGGCATGCTTTACAGCTTAGAGGCGGGACTCCAAAAACGTTTTGAGAGACACGGAGCATATGAGATGTTCGAAGAGCTGAAAATGGTTTTCCAAGCTCATGCCCGGGTCGAGAGATATCAAGTCTCCGACAAGTTCTTCAGCTGTATGATGGAGGAAAACAGTTCTATCAGTGAGCACATACTAACTATGTTTGGGTTGCATAACCGCTTGACTCAGCTAGGAGTTAATCTCCCGGATGACGCGGTCATTGACAGAATCCTTCAGTCGCTTCCACCGAGCACAAGAGCTTTGTGATGAACTTCAATATGCAGGGGATGGAAAAGACCATTCCTGAAGTATTTGCAATGCTGAAATCAGCAGAGGTAGAAGTCAAAAAGGAACATCAAGTGTTGATGGTGAATAAAACCACTAAGTTCAAGAAGGGCAAGGGTAAGAAAGCCTTCAAGAAGGACGGTAAGGGAGTTGCCGCGCCCGGCAAGCAAGCTGCCGGGAAGAAGCCAAAGAATGGACCCAAGCCCGAGACTGAGTGCTTTTATTGCAAGGAAAGTGGTCACTGGAAGCGGAACTGCCCCATATACTTAGCGGACAAGAAGGCCGGCAAAACGAAAGGTATATGTGATATACATGTAATTGATGTGTACCTTACCAGTACTCGTAGTAGCTCCTAGGTATTTGATACCGGTGCAGTTGCTCACATTTGTAACTCAAAGCAGGAGCTGCGGAATAAGCAGAGACTGGCGAAGGACGAGGTGACAATGCACGTTGGGAATGGTTCCAAGGTCGATGTGATCGCCGTCGGCACGCTACCTCTACATTTACCTACGGGATTAGTTTTGAACCTCAATAATTGTTATTTAGTGCCAAGTTTGAGCATGAACATTGTATCAGGATCTCATTTAATACGAGATGGCTACTCATTTAAATCCGAGAATAATGGTTGTTCTATTTATATGAGAGATATGTTTTATGGTCATGCTCCGATGGTGAATGGTTTATTCTTAATGAATCTCGAGCGTAATGCTACACATGTTCATAGTGTGAGTACCAAAAGATGTAAGATTGATAATGATAGTCCCACATACTTGTGGCACTGCCGCCTTGGTCACATAGGTGTCAAACACATGAAGAAGCTCCATGCTGATGGACTTTTAGAGTCTCTTGATTATGAATCATTTGACACGTGCGAACCATGCCTCATGGGTAAAATGACCAAGACTCCGTTCTCAGGAACAATGGAGCGAGCAACCAACTTATTAGAAATCATACATACTGATGTGTGTGGTCCAATGAGCGTTGAGGATCGCGGTGGCTATCGTTATGTTCTCACCCTCACTGATGACTTGAGTAGATATGGGTATGTCTACTTAATGAAACACAAGTCTGAAACCTTTGAAAAGTTCAAGGAATTTCAGAGTGAGGTTGAGAATCAACGTGACAGGAAAATCAAGTTCCTGCGATCAGATCGTGGAGGAGAATACTTGAGTCACGAGTTTGGCACACACTTAAGAAAATGTGGAATAGTTTCACAGCTCACGCCGCCTGGAACACCTCAGTGTAATGGTGTGTCCGAACGTCGTAATCGCACTCTATTAGATATGGTGCGATCTATGATGTCTCTTGCCGATTTACCGCTATCTTTTTGGGGGTATGCTTTAGAGACTGCCGCATTCACTTTAAATAGGGCTCCATTGAAATCCGTTGAGACGACACCGTATGAATTATGGTTTGGGAAGAAACCTAAGTTGTCATTTCTAAAAGTTTGGGGATGCGATGCTTATGTCAAGAAACTTCAACCTGAAAAGCTCGAACCCAAGTCGGAGAAATGCGCCTTCATAGGATACCCTAAACAAACTATTGGGTATACCTTCTACCTCAGATCCGAAGGCAAGATCTTTGTTGCCAAGAATGGATCCTTTCTAGAGAAAGAGTTTCTCTCGAAAGAAGTAAGTGGGAGGAAAGTAGAACTTGATGAAGTATTACCTCTTGAACCGGAAAAAGGCGCAACTCAAGAAAATGTTCCTGAGGTGCCTACACCGACTAGAGAGGAAGTTAATGATGATGATCAAGATACTTCTGATCAAGCTCCTACTGAAATTCGTAGGTCCACAAGGACACGTTCCGCACCAGAGTGGTACGGCAACCCTGTCTTGGAAATCATGTTGTTAGACAACGGTGAACCTTCGAACTATGAAGAAGCGATGGCGGGCCCGGATTCCGACAAATGGCTAGAAGCCATGAAATTCGAGATAGGATCCATGTATGAAAACGAAGTATGGACTTTGACTGACTTGCCCGTTGAGCGGCGAGCCATAGAAAATAAATGGATCCGAATAGGGAGAATATGAGGGTCTGAATAGGGTCAAACCACATTGTGGACTTTGTTTTTAGTACTCCTCCATCCTCGCCCATGGTATCTTTAGTGTGTAATTATGTACACGCGGTACGTATGCCGCAAGCAGGTTGGGGTTTTGACAGAGGCCGAATTGCTAATCTAGCTCTGGACGAGCGAGACTATCATTCTGCAGGGTAGACCGGAGTCGTTTGACCGTGTACGGGGGCTTGAATGCCGATGTAGTATTCGTCTTGATAAGGCCACCATGTACTTCAGCTGCTAGGGCCGCGGTATGCTCCTCAGTACGGAGGGAGCGCTCCATGTTTCCATTGACTATTATGACTACACATGCTCCGGGCATCTTGAGCTTTATATATGCGTAGTGCAGGACTGCATTGAAACGGGCGAAAGCAGTTTATCCGAGCAGTGCATGGTAACCACTGCTGAAAGGGACGATGTCGAAGATCAAATCTTTGCTTCAGAAATTATCCGGTGAGCCGAAGACTACCTCCAGCGTTATTGACCCTGTGCAGCAAGCCTCTACACCGGGTATTACTCCTTTAAAGGTGGTCTTGGTGGGCTTGATTCTTGAGGGATCAATACCCATTTTATGGATAGTGTATTAATAAAGCAGATTAAGACAGCTGCTGCTGTCCATGAGGACTCGCATGAGATGGAATCCGTAGATGATAGGGTCGAGGAACAATGCTGCTGAACCTCCGTGACGGGTACTGGTCGGGTGGTCTTTGCGGTCAAAAGTGATCGGGCAAGCCAACATGGGTTGAATTTTGGGGCGACTGGCTCAATAGCGTAAATGTCCTTTAGTGTGCGCTCCCGCTCCCGCTTGGGGATATGAGTGACATAGATCATGTTTACATTTTAACCTCGGGGGGGTGAGGGTTCTTTTGCCCCCCTCTGTTTGATGGGCGAGGCTCATCATCATCCTCACTAGGTGGCCCCTTCCGCTTATGTTCGGTGTTTATTTTACCGACCTGTTTAATGACCCAACAATTTCTGTTGGTATGATTGGCAGGCTTGTTCGGGGTGCCATGGATCTGCCAAGGCCGATATTGTATTCGGTCCAAACTAGATGGAACATCTTTGTTTCCTTTAAATGGCCTCTTCCGCTGAACGGATTTAGAGCCACTGAATCTGGCGTTGTCCGCCGTGTCTTTGGTATCTTTGTTGTTGCTTCAATGCTTGTGTTTGCTGCGTCGTGGTCTGGCGTTGCCATCTCTGGCTTCGGAGGTGCTAGGGTCGCTGGTGCTAATGCTTCTACGAGCTCAACTATCTTCTCCCGCACAAAAGCGGGTCATAAGTGCGGTGAGAGCTGCCATGGACTTCGGTTTTTCTTGGCCGAGGTGTCGGGCGAGCCACTCGTTGTGGACACTGTGTTTGAAGGCCGTGAGGGCTTTGGCGTCCGGACAATCAACAATTTGGTTCTTTTTAATTAAGAACCTAGTCTAGATCTTCCGGGCTGACTCTCCGGGTTGTTGGACTATGTGACTAAGGTCATCGGCGTCTGGAGGCCGAACATAGGTACCTTGGAACTTGTCACTAAAGGCATGTTCCAAATCTTCCCAGCTACCTAATAGAGTTTTCTGGGAGGTTGTTTAACCAGTGTTGTGCTGGTACCTTGAGCTTTAGGGGGAGGTACTTGATGGCATGGAGATCGTCACCGTGAGCCATGTGGATGTGGAGAAGAAAATCTTCGATCCATACTGCGGGATCCGTCGTTCCGTCGTATGATTCGATGTTCACAGGTTAAAACCCTTCTGGGAATTGGTCCTCCATTTCCACATCAATGAAGCATAAGGGGTGTGCGGCGCCTTTGTATCGGGCAACATCGTGATGAAGTTCATATGACATCCGTATGCAGTTTTCGGCCCTGGTGAGGTTATGCCTGTCAGGCCAAGCCTGATGGTCGTCTTCTCGCATTGGGGCGCGCCCCCTTGATCCATCGATTGATCTTGTTTCGCCTGCTCTATTGCCCAAGTCTTGTCATAGGTCGTAGGAGTATCCTAGAGCCGCTGTCTCTCTACCCTTACGGCGAGGTGGTGCGGGTTGGTGTTCAGCGTAGGTGGTCGCTTTATCTCGCCCACACGGTGGCCGGTCTGGTTCATCAGCGCGGTCATGTTTCGTCGGTGTTGGCTCGAAGGCCTTGTCGTCGAATTGTGGCAATCACCGACGCTTCGGGTAGCTCTTTGTTCGGCGTTTTAGGCCATATTCCTCGGGAGCTAGGACCTGTGTCCATCTGTCATTGAGCATATACTGTTCGTCTTGGAGCCGTTGCTGCTGCTTTTTAGGCTTCTTGTTGTGGCGACTAGTTGGCGCTTAAAGCACTCCTCCTCGAGTGGTTCCTCTGGCACGATGAAGTCTTCGTCGCCGAGGCTCACATTGTCCTCGGAGAGCGGTAAATAATTACTGTCTTCCGAGTCTTCATTCCCAACCGGATCGTTGGGGTTAACTTGCCCCTCCTCCACATCGTCTTGTTTGGATGTGGGCTCGACGGGGGCTTTAGGACCTTCGGCAAACTCCGGAGTGTTATCGTCTCAGATGTCGGTATTACTGTCTTTGCCAGGACACGATTTTGAGCGGACCGCTGACATCGACGCTTTGGAGGTGCCTCAGCAGGCTTGTCCTCAACCAGATCCTTCCTGCCATTGCTGTCGTCCTCTTTGGGTGTGTCCCCCATATACACATCATATGTGGAGGTTGCCGTCCAACGTTCGGTAAACGGCGGGTCTTGCCCTTGTTCGTCTCTGGCATCGTCGTCCATGCCGTCGATGTCTTTGGAGGCGTAGTCCATCATGTTGGTCAAATCTTCGACAATGTCTATGAAGTGAGTAGTGGGTGGGGCATAAAATTCTCCTCTTTCAGCCCCTAGTCCGAGCTGGGCCTAATTCGGAGGTGATTCCTCTATGATGGCGAGGGATCGCATTTAGTCCAGTGCCTTGTTTAAGAGCGTGGTTTGGACGGGGAAACGAGAGTCCGTGGAGCTAGAGTCCGGGGGCGAATCTGGCCTTTCAGGGATAGGAGGAACCCGGTCTGATTCCGAGTTCGATGTGGAAACAATCGCCTCCAGATCTTCGATAGCGCGGTTTGCAGCGGAGAGTCCAGTGGGCTCCAAACTCCCATCTTCAAACCTGGCGGTTTGCTCCGGATCTAAGGCCAGAGTGGTGGTTGGGGCCGCGAACCCTTCGAAGATCAAGTCTCCTCGGATATCAGCGACATAATTTAGGTTCCGAAACTGATCTGATGACCAGGGGCGTAGCTATCAATCTGTTCGAGGTGACCAATCGAGTTGGCACGCAGAATGAAGCCGCCAAACACAAAAATCTGGCCGGGGAGGAAAGCCTCCCGGAAACGACATCATTGCTGACGATCGAACGAAGCATCAATCCTTCCGTTGACGGCACAGTTGAACTCTCAATGAAAGCACCAATGTCGGTGTCAAAACTGGCCGATCTCGGGTAGGAGGTCCCGAATTGCGCGTCTGAGGATCGAAGGAAATAGGAGTCAAGGGTGACACGATATTTAGCCAGGTTCGGGCCCCCTTGATTGAGGTATAACCCTACGTCCTGCTTGATTGTATTTAATGAGTCTAGGGGTTAGATCTACCTCAAATCGTAATGGCTAAACCCTGAATGTCTAGCCTATGTGATTTGTCTTGGCCCTTAGGGACTAAACCCTTCGGTTTATATAGACACCAGATGGGTCTAGGGATGTACAGAGTCGGTTTACAGAGAAAGTAAGTAATAGATCTGAACACTAAGCTTGCCATCCACGCAAAGGAGAGTCCCATCCGGACACGGGGAGAGGTCTTCTGCCTTGTGTCTTCACGGCCCACCAATCTGGCCCATATCAATTTGTCCGGACACACGAGGACCCCTTAGTCCAGGACTCCCTCGGTTACCGTCGGGGGTTACTCATTTTAAACCAGGACGGATGACGGTGAAGTTGTCGTTGTCGATGTCCAACCATTCCTAGTTAGCCGAAACACCCTAGGAAATGATGAACCACAACATAAATTCTCAAAACCTATGTCAAACGGTCGTATCGAGGTCGGAATGCGGCAGTGGAGGTAGTAATGTGGATGATATGGTGGAGGACCTAGGCAAAATCGTCAATCAACTATGGTGGAGACTGGGAGGGGCGGTAGTACCGCTTGAGGTTAGCGGTAGTACCGCTTGGGGTGGTTCAGCGGTATTACTGCTTGGGGTGGGCGGTAGTACCGCTTGTGTCGGGGAAATTCGCAAGTATGGACTGGGATGAGTTTTTTTAGCGGAAAAGGATGATTTCTGGGTCAAAATTCGGGAGATTTCGTGGATGGAAAGTGGAGAAAATTGGGGAAAGCTAGATCCACTAGTAACAAAGCAAATCCATGGATCAAATCCAACAAAACTTCATCACACCAAGAAATCAAAAAAATTGGGGGCTATTTTTGGTGGGGATTTTCGAAATTCGGGACGAACATAACAAAATTAGGCTATAAAACAATGGGATAGGGCTCCAAATTGGTGGTCAACCTTACTCTGATCGAAGATAATGTAGGGTAGAACCCTAGGTGGCCAATCTTTCACGATTGGAGCAAATCCCACAAAGAACACGAAGAACACGAGGGGAAACATGAGAGAACCACTCAAACCAACAAGAATGATCACACATATGCTAGATACTCTAAACACAAAGAGATACATGATCCGAATCAAACAAAGGACGATACATAGGGTAACAGGGTCTTCTCTATGAGGAGGTCTTGAGGTCTTCATGTTAGGGGTCTTGAATCCAAGATGGATCTTCTCCGAAGAGGCGACGGTCTCTCTCAGTGCAGTAGATCCGGATGGATGAGCGAGGCTCTATCTCACATATGAGCTATCACAACACTAACCCTAGTTCGGAGTTAAGGGACGAGTATATATAGTCCAAGGGGTAAGTGGGGGATACATAGGGTAAATCCCCTTTCGCTGCGCACAGGCAGGGCGGTAGTACCGCTTGCTTCAGCGGTAGTACCGCTTGAGTTGGGTGGTAGTACCAGACTTGTTCCGCTCGATCATAGGAGCTCGCACATATGTTGCGGTAGTAGGACGGATGTTGGGCGGCAGTGCCGCTTGTGAGCCTCTAGCGGTAGTACCGCTTAGTGTGGGCGGTAGTACCGCTTGTTTCGGACTAGCCGGGCCCTCCTCATGCTCTTGATCACTACTAGGGAAAACCCTAGCAGTAGCGCTGGTTTTGTGCTCACTAGTAGCGCGGGTAGGTGCGCTACTAATAAGGCGCTACAGCTATTGCTTAGCAGTAACGCGTGCCGCACGTGCTACTGCTAGGACAAATAGCTGCAGCGCTTGTTCACTCCCACGCTGCTGCTAATGTAACTACTGGCAGCTTGTTTTCTTTCCATCGCTACTAGTATTGTTTTTTTATTTTTTTATTTTTGGTGTATTTATGCGCCATCGTACAAATGTTGGTACAATACCAGTTATGAGGTTTACATCATTATGTCCATAACAGTGTGTCAAATGAAGGTGGATTAGGTTCAAGTGGAGGCAATATGTGGTGCATGTCAAAAGTATACTACTAATCCAAACTTGATCTAGTTTGGACTAGTAGTACTTTCGATGTGCACCACATGTTGCCTCCACTTGAATCTAATCCACCAGCACAAGCTATTTAATCATCATCATAATCATTAGCACCAACAATATTTATTTAATCACCACTAACACTAGCTAATAATAATCATCAGTCATTACCACCAACACTAGCTATTTTATCATCATAGTAATAGTGTAGCACATCATCATCCTCAAACTCATTTCTAGCTAATCACTCCTGCTGCTCTCTCTTAGGTAAAACAACATAAAACATGTGTAGCTCTCCTCCTTGATCAAGTTGGAGTATGCAGATGAACTTGTCTCCTAATTTTGGGTAGCACATCTGTTTGCTGCCCCCTAGTACTTGTCTGCGCTCCCCCATCACATATCTGGTCCAGTCTTGCACTATTAAGCATTCATCACTGATCTTGAATGCACTAAAGTAACATGTAGGATATCTTGGCCGTAAGCTAATAATACTCATGGTACCTTTAGTCTCGATCCCATAAGGCACAACATTCATCGGGAGTCCCTGTTGAAGAACATCATATGGTCACATACTTAGCATTGAAGTTTAGCTTCACAAATAATGTATGGAAAAGATGCATTGGGGACAAATAGTAAAAATCCTACCATCCTTCCTAAATAGATGTGACCGTAGTTTATGACAAACACTATTGGTCGCACGTTTTCAATACTAAGATTTCTAAGTCCAGGAAGAAAATTTGTCTTGACGGTATCAAGATCCTCAAGCCATGAAACATAATGACTTAGCTCCTCGTAGTTTAGTTCAGCCCCGGGACAGTGGTAGGTCCTGTCTACCAAGCGCTGGACATGTTTGCTTGCACCGAAATAAGCTGACAATACAAATTAGTTGTCAACTATTTTTGAATAAACAATATCAAAGACATAAATATGGTTGAGAAACTTACATTTTGGTGTAACTGGAGGCGTCTGCACATCGACCCAGATGTCGGTATTACCGTCAATATCATCTTCCGGACGAATATCAAAGGTGATAACCATATCAGGATGAAATGCATAAGTCTTTCATAGTGCTCGCCATGTTTTGCATCCAAAATAGGTGTAGTCGTCTGAATTGTATAATTTTGCGTGGAAAATATAACCATTCTCGATCTTCAAATAAACTTTCTTTACCTCCATAGTATGACTGAAACCTATCTTATCCAATACAAAAACTCTTGCATGGCAGGGGATACCCTAGTAGAATAGTAAACAAAATATAAGTTGAAGCAAATGAAGCAGATGTCATGCTTAATTACGAAAAAAGACTTGTCGTTGTGACTTACTGTATCCACTTCGAAGTTCTCGTCCAGCTTGATGCTGATGCGCCTATCATCATCTAGGAAGATTCCGTCGCACAGGCCGCGCTCGCCTTCGTAGTATTTGCAAATACCGAAATCCTTTTTGTCGTCAGACATTTCCTATGTTCATAGTTAAAAAATTAATTGAAAATCGATAGAAGACAACTACCAGGATACTCAACACACAAATCCGGGGCACTCAATAATTCCTACATATTCTAGCAAAAGTCATGCCAAAATTCACGGAAAAATCCGACATGACCTTTGCTAAAATAGGATATATCGAGCGCCTGAAATTTGCCGGAACGGAAATGAATCAACACTCCGGAAAAACATAGGCCACTCGGAGGTGTAACCTGCAAACATGACCGGCCACTTGGATATTGAGCAACACAAGATATACATTTCAAAATATCTTATAAGACTCAAATTAGCATGCATTCAATAAGAAAAAGTAAATCATCTCATGCGTCCGTACATCGTCGAATATTATCACTAATACATCCCGAATAGTGTCATACATATAACATCACTAGTACAACTAAAACCCTAGCACACGACGGGTATCGGCGGGGCGGTGGACACCCACAGAGAAGGAACCATCACGGGATCATAGCTGGATCCCTGGAGAACCTGCCAGGTATTGGAGAACATGTGCTCCAACGCAAACAAGTAGTGACGGACGTGCGCGTCCTCCTTACTGACACGGTGGCGCACCACCTCCGCGGAGTCCTCGAGCCTCTGGACCGTCACTGGCCCACGCGACTGCCACCAAAGAAGGTTCAGGTCAACGACGGGCTGGCTCCTCACCAACCTGCGCCCCCTGGTAGGTAGCGCCTCCCAGTACCACCCCGGCGGAGCCCAGTCCCGGACATGGCCCATCTGGTCAAGCAGGTGTCGTCCTCCGCCGACTCGACGACGAGGATGCGGGATAGGCATCGTCCATGTCGATGAGGGAAAATTGCTTTAACTAAAAAAATAGCAACAAGTTCTTACTAACTAGTTCTATTAATTCAACTAGTTCTTACTAACTAATTAGTACCTAAGAACTACTGCCCTAATTACCATCTAATTTGATGAACCTATAGGGGTGGAAAGTGGTAGCGGATATTCCAATTATCCAACTATAAAGTGAAATAAGTGGTCAAATTTTACTCGTTTTATGATTCATCTTAGAAATTTGATTCGTTTCCACCCTTACATGAACCCTAACTCATTTGAGCCGCATCCACATCCAATTCGTTTCCACCCTAACTAATTTGATATAGGTAGAAACCCTAGGCAGAGGTAGGGGAGAGGGAGGAATAGGCGTGCTCACCTCGGGTGCCGGCGACGAGGGAGGGGTAGGCGGCGTCGAGGTCGTGGTTGGGGCTCCGGGGCGGCGTTGAGGTCGGGGGGCGGGGGCGGCGTTCGGGGCGGCGTTGAGGTCGGGGTCGGGGGCGGCGTCCCAGGCGGCGTTGCGGTCGGGGGCGGGGTCGGCGTTGAATCTGGGGTCGGGGCGGCGTGGGGAGAGCGCACAGCGGCCGAGGGGTGACGGCGGCGGCGAGAGTGGAGTTGATTTGGGGGATGAAGTGGCCGTGGGGAAGGATGAACCGCGTGGTTAAGTCAGAAGTACCAGTAGCGCGTTCCAGAAAGGGTGCTACTGCTACGTTAGCTACAGCGCGTTCTGGAATACACGCTGCAGCTAGGGAGATTAGCAGTAGCGCTGGGCCATTATACGCGCTACTGCTAGGTTGGGCTAGCCATGTGCGCCCAGTTCAAACGTAGCAGCAGTGCTTTTCGCTTGTACGCGCTACTACTAAAGTCATAGCAGTAGCGCGGTTTATTTACGCGCGCTGCTACTAAGTAGCAGCAGCGCTTGATTTTGTACAACGCTACTGGTAAAATTCTGTGTATAGGCTTTTCCCTAGTAGTGGATGTCCATCTTGCACTATAACTTCTCCTTGGTTGGTTCCTTGGTACCTAAGCACACAAAGCATCTCCGTTTGAGGTAGTAGCCATGTCTCAAGTGGGTCAAAGGGGAGTTCAACAAGGAGAGAGTTAACCTCGTTTTCGATAGCTCTTGCATGGGCTCTTGTCATTGGTCCAAGTGGTGTCATGGGGGATGTAGATATGTCCGTGGGGATGACCTTGGGATGCTCCGCATCACTCTGTGTTGACTAAGTTAACAAAGCCTTGCGTACGCGTAAAAAAAACTTGGTTAGCGTCATCGTTAACCTACTAGGCCCACAAGTCATCCTCCAAATCAGTGGAAAACAACATACAACCCATTTGCCATTATTTTTAATTACTTACAACCCATTTGCTAATTCTTAAGGATATTTTGAAGCCCATATTCTTTTTGTTAGCATTACTGTGATGGCCTGGCTTGTTAGGGATGATAGACTACTCATATCAATAAGGAATTCCTTCTTTTTCGGGAGCCCATTCGGGCAGAACTCCAACGTTAAGCGTGCTTAGCTTGGAGTAGTGTCAGGATGGGTGACCGACCGGGAAGTTGCTCCTGGGTGCGCACGAGTGAGTACAAAGTGCGCAGAAAAGACTAGTATTGATCTGTGGGGCCAGTCTAGATCCCGCCAGGAGTAACGACCACCGGCGGGTGTGTCCGGGGCGTTACAAGTTGGTATCAGAGCCGACCCTCGCGGTTACACGGATGTTTCCGGACAGGTGCGCAGTCATGTTGTTCATGACGTTTGTGACCCGTCGTGGCACCCGGCATGGCACATGTACCGGACTGGATGCACAGACGTATGTGCCAAGAGGGAACGCTCCTGTGGCCCGATGAGGACGTCGGTTCCTCTGAGTGGGGGTGTATGTGATGGCCTGGCTTATTAGGAATGATAGACTACTCATATCAATAAGGAATTCCTTCTTTTCCGGGAGCCCATTCGGACAGAACTCCAAGGTTAAGCGTGCTCAGCTTGGAGTAGTGTCAGGATGGGTGACCGACCGGGAAGGTGCTCCCGGGTGCGCACGAGTGAGGACAAAGTGCGCAGAAAAGACTAGTATTGATCCGTGGGGCCAGTCTAGATTCCGCCAGGAGTAACGACCACCGGCGGGTGTGTCCGGGGCGTTACAATTACAGACCATATTCTGACAAGTGCTAAAAAATTCAACAAAACTTTGCATATTCCGGTAGGGACCGAACTCTTTAATCACGCAATTTTGAGTCACATTAAAAATAATTATAAGAATACTTTTATTTCTAATTAAAATACAACGAAATTTTTCTCGCAAAAAACAATGCAATTTAATTCTTGAAATCCTGAAAAATGAAATTTGAATCTAGTTGCCGGTTTTCTGTGTTTTTAAAATTTACAGCCCATTTCTTACTATTTATAGCCCATTTTCTGGGGAAGCTGAATACATTTCCTCGTCTTGAAAGATTTTTGCCCAGCAGGGCTAAGAAAATCAAGTAGGCCTGGGTTGGGTATTGTCCAAAAAAATAGAACTAGGCTAGCCATTTTCAAAAAGAAAAAAGATATCAACTGAGCTCGTCATGTGCTCAAATAAAATCCTGGGCTAATGGGTCACAGCCCCCGCACAATGCAGTTGATACCCTGCCCCGTCTCTAAAAGTAAAAAACAACTGGGTGAGCTATTGGGTCCCTGTTGTTACAGTATTTCTCTGTTTAATAAAGGAAATGGCGAGACATTTGCCTTGTTTCAATGAAAATATGAGAGTCACAACCGAGTTAAAAAAGGGCAACAACATCTAACTCAATCTTACAAACGGTACAAAAGCCAAAAGATTAATTATTCATCAAATTTAGACAAAACCCAGATTGAACATGGCAATAAGATCTAACCCAACCACTATTTTTGCCAGACACAAACAAATGGACCGGTCTGATCCATAAAGTCAACATTCTATGCAAAATATTTTACTGGAACATGACGACAAGTTGTTGTAAATAGAAGCCGAGCATGTTCAGAATCACATATGTCCACCTAAAACATCTTGTTATGCTGTTCAACATATCCTTCCGTGAGAAATTTCTTGTTGAAAAACCTAAGCCTCATGGACAATAGTAACGTCGCATTCAACAGGTAGAATGTGACAAAGCTTCTGTTTGCTTGGTTGGATGCATATCCTTCCATCATTATTGTCCTCAAATGAATGTCATGAGAACTGAGAAAATCCTGGTGCTTATTACGCCATCGATTGGTTATATGTTTTTCTCCATGTGTTAGTGCCTAATTAGGCATGAATATTGAAAATAGTTAAGGTCTAAAAAATAGTGTATCAAAAGAGCGACAACTGAACGATTCATTCTAGTACAATATATATGGGCTTTCAATGTGCATCAAATCATCACCTTTATATACAAATTCTCCAGACATGGAAAGCATCGCAACAAGCCAATAATTGTGTTCAGATCTTAACTAAATATTCCGATATATAATATCTTAACAGAATCCAGCACCATTGATAGGCTATCCATGGACGAACTCTTCATTGAGCATATAACATAATATTAGTACCCATAATGTACTCCAAGATGATATAAAACTTAATCGCACAAATGAAAGATGCAGATTATGATTACAAATGTGTAGATGATAATATACGATACCTGAATAAGTGTGGAGCCAGACACCAACTTGTGATAATTAAATGGATTAGGAATTACACCCAAGGTCTCCAGTTTAGGTGCAGAGATGATAGTTATCTGCGAAGGTATATAACAATAATGAGGGAGCAACCTTCAAAGTTAAGGGGCATCTTTTATCATGAGCTGTTGTCCTTCAAAACAAGTTTCAATGCTTTTAAGGTGAGGCGATTTATTTGGAGACAACTGATAGGGATTTCTATTCCCAAAAGAATCAACAAATGCTCCAGGGCAGGGCAACTTGAGTGGATGATGTTGTGCAGTGAGGCCTTTGACAGATAAACCACCACAAGCAAAAGTTTTTTTTAGCAGTTGGAGTTAAAGCATTTGTACGAGATCGTCTGGTAGATGGCACCAGCCGAAGGTGGCGGTGTGGAGAGAGGAGGAAAACCACAAGATGGACAATGGTGGTGTGGGCACAAATTCTTGGCCTTTGGTTCGTGGTATGTAATTTTTGTGGTAATGGTAGAACTCAAACTGCTGGAGTTTTTCGAATTCAGGGGATGTCAGCCAGGCGTCCATCGTGCAGGGTATGGACAGCAGGTAGCGTGTTGGGATGCACAGGCGTTGAACAGAGCCTTGGTGGGAGGAGATGATGGATCTGAGGAGTTCAAAATCAGGAACGACAGGTAGCTAACGACAGTCGAGATTAAGGGGTGTGGAGCGCCATAGAGGGCGCCACCAAGTTGAGAGGACTTGGGTGCGGCAGCAATCCTTGGTGGGGATAAGTGAGATGATCTCCCCATGGATGTCATCTGGGAGATCGTTGATGCGGTCCACCCGAGATTCTATGGGATCCTCACATCCTTTGGCGGGCTCACTGCTTCTTCCTACACTACCGGGTGCGGGATCTGCAACCGCTATCGCCGCTGGTGGGAGCCTCATCTTCTTGGTGCTAGGTCCAGCCAGCTCCATTTTCCTTTTGGGCGTCGCGCCGAGCTCACGGGTTTGAGCGGAGTAGTGAGAGACGAGCCTAGTGGTAGTGCGAGTGGGGAAGAAGGAGACCTGGGGTGTTCTATAGGAGCAAGGAAGAAGAGGAGCACGCATTTTTCTGTACGAGTGAGGAAGAAGGTGAGCGGGGTTTTTTTGTACTAGTGAGGAAGGGGGGGAGGGGGGGGAATTGGGGGGGGAGACGGAAGCGGGGGAGTCTAGCAAGCTACAGTATAAGCGGAAACGAGGAGGAAGGAGGGTTTTTCTGGGATCGCCCCCTCTTCAAGAAAAATGGGCTTTTCCTCACAAAAAACAAAAACAAATGGGCTTTAAGATGGATAGGCTTTTGTATCGGCCTAGTCGGCCGCTCGTGTTTCGTACTGGAGGACCTTAACACTAGAGGCAGCCAATTAGAGACACTCTCAAGCTCTCCAACTTATTGCCCATTCAAAAGAAAAAAAGAGACACCTCCAGCTTAATTATGGCTTCTCATCGGTAACATTTTTCAACTTGAAAAAAGTTATAGCTCCTTCTCGTGTCGGCTTGGCAACCACCAAATTAGAGGATGTTGTACTGCTTGCAGACACTCACACTATGGTAGCGCGGCGAAATGAGGGGTCAAATAACATGCCCACTATATACATAGATTGTAAAGGTTGACACGCTAGTCAACATTCACACTAAACTAAGCTTCATAAGATACCATATGCATACTAGCTAACATTCACAAGCACTTAAGTTCAGCATGTTAACCCATCTAAATGATTCACAAGACTATAACCAAGACAAAGCTGCGAGAAGGTGTAGAAATAAAGAAAAAACGATCGATGCTTCTCTAAGAAAAGGGCCTCCCTACGCACACATTAATTTCCTCGGCATGATTTTTTCTGCTCAATGTTACATGCACTTTGAGAATGTTGGCAACTCCACGGCTAGCTTGATGGCCCATCTTGAAATTTGCGCTGACACATTGCAGCAAATAGAGGAGGCAATAGAGATCACTCTACATCACACCATTTTGTGCAGGTCCACTGAAATCATCTTCATTGTCCTGAATGTGAAAAGATAGGAAAGCGTTGAACTTAAACGGTGTCACAAAACAGTAGCACATATCAATAGCTCGGCATGACAAAACACGATCATCTGGACGAAGGGGATACTAACCTGCGTGAGGAAGATTATGCATAATTTTATAGGTGGTTAGTTGATTTCCACCTTGGGATCTCCTATGATGTCATGGAGGAAATTCTATGCAATCGATGAGCGCAATTCCTTCCGTGTGGCTTTAGAAAATTTGTCCGACTAACCCCAATATCTTTTTTGTGTGCAGTTCCACTAAAATAACGCACCACTGTTTGCACGACCCCTACCCGCCGGCCAGGCCATCAATGACTCGGTCTCTTTTATCTTGCATTGATGGCGCGGCTGCAATGCTTGTTTGCTCCTCCACACATGACAGGCTCGTTCCACACTGCAAATAGCAAGTCAACGTATGAATAAGCTTATTTCATCTTGCGTTGGTCATTCTACCTAGTTACCAATGTAGGAATGCCTGGAGCACCGTGAGGTCAGCTGACAATAGGTTCCACTAAAATTGAGGTTTGTGCTTCCATTTGCACAAAATAGACACCATATGCAGATAGACAACCCTGTTTACACAAATATGTAACAGGGTTATTTAAGTAGTGTCATTTTTTTGTAGCGGCATATGATTAACAGCAACATCTCATATGTTATCAATGGCATTACAGTGACAGTACGGAAAAGTGCCATTAACTAAGAAGTACCATCACATCAAATCAACATTGGCACTAGATTAACGGGGGCTTACATTAACAAGCATAATAATTTCATTATTACTTTGTGATGACAGATTGGGAGTAGCAATTGATCAGTGCGTACGTGCACAGTTAACAGGAACGGTCGTTCTAACAAAGGGTGATATGGAAAGGAGAAACACATTGCCGTGTCAACCATTGTGCAATTCAACGGAGATGCCGCTTTGTTACCGGTGTTAGAGTTTAGTATAACGACCCAAAACACTCTTTATAAGAAATAAAGCAAGATAGAAGCATTTCATAAAACAGTGGTGTCATTGATTCAATTTATCAATGGCAATAGATTGAAAACAACATTACTTAACAGGAACATCAAATTAACAGTGGCATTGTTTCATTTTATCTGTGATGTTAGATTAACAGCAGTAGTAAGGGCATAGGGACAGGGGAGGCACAAGCATGTTCTACATCCACCGAGGCATAAAGTAGTGAGGCAGAGGTGTTGCCGAGTGCGGCAAACATGCAAAGCATGTCTGGATTTGTGCATTTTTTGTTCTTGTCAGTGACCTTTCCTATGTGACCACAAGAAACCTAGACGTGCTCATTCTCGATTGTATTGTCAACCCAATACCCCCCACTTTCTATCCTTTTTCAACCAAGAGACCGGTCAGGCTAGCATCTTTATTTCCCTTTCCAGCCAAGAGATCGGTTCGTTAGCCAGTATCTGTAGTACCTTTTTTCCTCTAATAGTAAAAATTTAGGTGGCGTTCGAGTCTTTGACAAGCCGACGGAGCTAGCTACATGGGGAGCTTTGTAATACTAGAAGAATATCCACATGCAGGATGCAGCAACGTGGGGAGCAATCCTAACTTGATGAAAAAAAGGGATGCAGCAACGTGGGGAGCTGGGCCATTAGAATAGGTCGGTTCTAAATTAAGTTATACCTCCGGTCGGCAGGACGTGGCGAGGCAGGCGGCGGGATCTGCCAACTCGACGATGGGGAGCAAGGGTGAGGAGGACCTCCCATGCCGGCGCCGGGTCAGAGAAGACGGTGCGCATCGGCTTCCTCCTGCCACCGGCGACCACCAGCGGAAGGGATCCAGCCGGATATGTGTCAACCGGAGAGGAGAGAGAGAGACAAAGAGAGTGGACACCGCCACCTTGTTTAGATCTGGAGAGGGTGAGAGAGTGAGAAGAAGAGAGCAACCATAGCAAGCAAGTCCCAAAGTGGAGTAGTGGAGTAGTAATTGTTTTTCTCTCTGTAGCGATCATTTTAAATTGAATACGCGTAGAGCCATCTTTTCATTTAACGTATCAGTAAAAAGAAACTCGATGAATAACCACGCCACCGTGTTAGGTCGCACTCGGTATGGCTGACATTTTGTCCCAAACCCCACATTAAGTGGATGACTAGATATCTCAAATTGTCACGTTACCTGCCTTTTCATGTGCAAATGTGATCCACCATGAGTGTACCCACGCGTGTGGCCGAGGGGAGAGTGAAGTCCAATTTATAAACCTTGAGGTTGTAGAGCTAGTCGGAAACAAACCCTCACCTTTAAATCCCTAAAGTTTGTACCTTGTCCTCTGTAATCCCAGTCATTTAACCTTAAGAGCATGTGCGGTTCAAGGGGTTTTAATGGGGATTAACAGGGATTGTGGGGGATTAAATCATGTACAAGCCAAATTCCCCTCCATTCCTCTCCAAACCCCTTGGGGGGAGGTTGAACCGAACAAGACCTAAGACTAACCACAGTGGGAGTAACTTCAAGAGTAATAACATCGGGTCCAACTCAGCATATTCGCCTATGTGGCAACTAGTTAATGAGGAGAGAGGTAAATTGGGTAACGTATAGCTATTTACTCATTCTATGACGTACCAAAAAATATGACTCTATAACCAAATAAATGAAGCTTTGCATGACACTACACGTGTGATGACCACTAGAGAAATCCACTCAGGTTGTACATAAACATGTTTATACTCTTCACTCATGATTTTTAGTACAAATAGCATGCACATGGCGATGTCATCCTCGTACCAGCCACCATTGATGAACGGCCATGCAGCATCGCCCTGCTCACCTGCAATTGCAACCCGAGTTGCGCATGCAGCAACGACGACTGCAATGGAGTACTAGACACACAAGGCATGTTGTTGGTGCTGCTTCATGAGCTATCGAGCCATCTAGATGAGTGCGCGGTAATGGCCATCACCTACGGAATGAAGGACGTCGTTCTTTCGCCGTGTCCTGGCCATCACAAAGGTGGTGACGCACTTTGCGGAGTTGTTAGCGATAGAGTCCGTCGTCCCACTCCAGCGACGGATAGCGCTCGCCCGAGAGCGCAAACATGGACGCAAATTCATGCAAACACGACCAGATTACATATAAACATGATGGATTTCATTACATTTACATTAAATAAGTTGTGCTAGTCCGGAGCTAAAGGTGGAATTAATATACCTAATCTAAATGGTCGCCTGCCGATCTCTTTGTCCTCCAACATCTAGCTAAAGAAGAATGGTGCAAGACCCCGACTGTTTTTGCCGACGTCGCCTCGGTAGTGGCCTTCATGGGATACAATTGGCGGCGGCCTCCCTGTGTTCTACTTCTCCTTGATGATGACAACAGGCAGGTGTCGGTGTCAAAACCGACAGATCTCGGGTAGGGGTCCCATACTATGCGTCTGTGGATCGATGGTAACAAGGGACAAGTGTGACACAATGTTTACCCAGGTTCGGGCCCTCTTAATGGAGGTAAAACCCTACGTCCTTCTTCATTGTATTCGATGAGTATATGGGTTACAAGAGTAGATATACCTAGAGATCATAATGGCTAAACCCTAGTTTTCTAGCCTATGAGAATTCGGATGGCCTCCACGGACTAAACCCTCCGTTTTATATATACACCTGAGGAGCCCAAGGTCATAAAAGTCGGTTCGCCGAGGAAAGGAATAATAGATACGGACACCGAAACTTGTCGTTCACGCATACAGGAGTCCTACCCGGACACCGGGGATAATCTTTGGCTCTATCTTCACGGTCCATCAGCTCGGCCCATATCGAGTAGGTCGGACGCCCGAGCACCCCTTATCCAGGACTCCCATAGTAGCCCCCGAACATGCCTTCAATGATGATGTAGTATCCGGCTTACATCTTCGGCTTTGCAAGGTAGGTTCTTCATTATACTTCGGACGGAGGACTGTCCGGCCCTGATCATCACGCTCTGTCTTTATGATTCCTCCCAGTCATCGCACGGTATATAATAATAATATTTTTTACAAACAAGCCCCAGACCATACATAGGTGGTATCTATATAAAGAGGCCAGATCCCCAAATGCCATCCATATCGCGTAGAGATCATCAGAGTTAGCCACGAAAAACCTCAAACATGGCTAGCGCCCCTAGCTCTTCTTCTCGCCCTCATTGCCCTCAAGATGGTGATTGGCGAAGTAGCTCCATGTCTCACCTTCAGTTGAGTCGACTTCAGACGCAGGGATATCACCCTCTTGCAGATCTAGTCACTGTGCGAGCGGGATTGGCTTCGATTGGCAATGATGTGTTAGCAGAGAATTTCCCAAAACCCAATAAGGAGGAGAGGGTGTGCTTCATTTTGTTTCTTTTGTGGGGCTTAGGATTCCTGATCCACCCCTTTATTAGGGGTCTGTTGGAGTTCTACGGGATCCAGCTACACAACCTCACCCCATGTTCTATTATGCAAATCTCGGGTTTCGTCGCTGTCCGCGAATTATTTCTTGGCTGCAAGGCACATTTTTAACTATGGAGAAAGTTCTTTTACCTCGTCCCTTGTCATCGAGGAGGTTCCATTTTTGAAGTGGGTGGCATCGAAGTAGGGCGCATAGACGGATCAGGTTACCATATCAGAATGCCCAAGGAGGTTGTCAGGACCTCGATCCTAAGTCACACCGATCTAGCATGTAACACAGCATATCACTTTGCGTCCTCACGCACGGTATCCCCACGGGTGCCACCTTACCTGGTCCAGGATCGTTGGCGCCTTTTGGCTCACGTATATGATAGTGCCGCTAGCATCCATATGACAAAGAACCCGGGCCGACATGACTAGTCATAAAGCTAAGGTGGCACTAACTTATAGGGACAGGCATACATGACCCAACAACGAACGTGTCGATTATCAACGTATGAACCCATGTCGTAGAAAGCTACAAGGACTTAAAGGAACAACGCGTGACATTTCCCTGAAGGGACAGACACGGGAATGAAGAAGTACACATGCTGGCCAACCTAAGTGTTCTGGAGCAGTAGCAAGCTACCATGGCTCAGTGGAAGTACTAGGACAGACACGGGAATAAACAACTTGGTTGTCGGATCCCACACATACCAAGAATTTCAAAATCATACACACAATATGCTCGATATGTGCGAATACAACATGGCATCACAACAAAACTCTACGACTCAAAGTATTTATTCAGAAGGCTCCGAAGAGTCATACATAGTAAGAATTACAATCATGGGTCACATGACCCAACATACAGAGCATACAAGCAATGGAAGCTTAACATGTCTGTGTATAGACAACTACAAATGAAAAGGGGCTGAGAAGCCTGACTATCTACAAGACCCTCCCAAGGGTACAAGATCGTAGCTGAGGTAACAAGCTAAACATCGAAGTCCACAAAGAACTACTAGTGAGACTGAAGTCTCTCTGCAAAAACATAAATTAAGCAAATGCGAGTACAAATGTACCCAGTAAGACTTACATCAGAACTAGCTACATTTGCATCAGTATCAACAAAGGGGTGGTGGGGTTTAACTGCAGCAAGCCAGCTTTGACTCAGTGGCTATCCTGTACTACGACTATGGATCCGCTCAGAGGTCCTTTACCATATCAATACACCACTATGGATCCGCTCCCGTCTCCCTACGAGAAGGCCTTCCATAGCACTCACGCTTATCTTGCGCATTTTAGAGTATCCACTTTTACTTGTCCATGAACTGTATAAGCAACCTAGAGGTCCTTTACCGCGGACGCGGCTATTCGAATAGATCATTTATAACCCTACAAACGTGTACTTCTTCACACACGCTCTCGCCACTTACAGCCATGTACACATCATGTATCTCAGCAACCTTCAAGCGGAAGCCGGGCGAGGGTGTCGGCCACGACTTGACTAACCACACAAGTCTCTAGTCCAGGTTTTTCGCCTATTCGGGTTCCATCCGCAAGGAGAACCGGCCAGGGTATCGCTCATGACCCCAAACGATGTGAGCAGGGTTCCTGTCGGTGTCAAAACCGACGGATCTCGGGTAGGGGGTCCCGAACTGTGCGTCTAGGCCGGATGGTAACAGGAGGCAAGGGACACGAAGTTTTACCTAGGTTCGGGCCCTCTTGATGGAGGTAAAACCCTACGTCCTGCTTGATTAATATTGATGATATGGGTAGTACAAGAGTAGATCTACCACGAGATCGGAGAGGCTAAACCCTAGAAGCTAGCCTATAGTATGATTGTTGTGTATGAATGTGTTGTCCTATGGACTAAAACCCTCTGGTTTATATAGACACCGGATAGGGTTAGGGTTACATAGAGTCGGTTACAATGGTAGGAGATCTACATATCCGTATCGCCAAGCTTGCCTTCCACGCCAAGGAAAGTCCCTTCCGGACACGGGACGAAGTCTTCAATCTTGTATCTTCATAGTCCAGGAGTCCGGCTGAAGGTATAGTCCGGCCATCCGGACACTCCCTAATCCAGGACTCTCTCAGTAGCCCCTGAACTAGGCTTCAATGACGATGAGTCCGGCACGCAGATTGTCTTCGGCATTGCAAGGAGGGTTCCTCCTCCAAGTACTTCATAGAAGATTTTGAACACAAAGATAGTGTCCAGCTCTGCAAAATAAGTTTCCACATATTGCCATAGAGAGAATAATATTTACACAAATCTAATCTGCTGACGTATTCCGTAGTGTGACATCGCACCACGGCCAAGCCTTTATTCGAATCGTTTTATTGTCCCACCTCAGCGTGTCATGTGAGGCGGTTTCCTTGGCACGTCTTGTTAAAGCAGAGATCGTGTCCCCTTATTCCGGGATTCTCATCAATACGGGAGTGGGTAACCCAACCGCTTCTAGGACTCCTAGATTATAGGCAAGTCCAAACGGCCACGGAGAGGACGCTTGATATTCACCCTTTTTATAAAGGGACAAGGTTTTTTCTTTTTCCCTCCCGTGCTCAATCGAATCCTTCCCCCACCTCAAGCTCAAACACCCAAGGTTCAGGTCAGGTGCTCCGAACCTTCAATCCTGTCCGGATCTAGCCTTCAAGGCCGATGGATGCCTTCCTCCGTCACGAAAGAAGACATCAAAAAGTTGAGGGAGGCCAGATATCTGACCGCCGAGGTTTTGCATCGGCTGCCTGCCCGAGGGCAGGCCGTCCCTTCCCCCGAACCCAACGAGAGCATCGTGTTCGTCTCCCACTTCCTCCGAGGTCTAGGCCTTTCTCTGGATCCTTTCGTTAGGGGTTTGATGTTTTATTACGGGCTAGATTTCCATGATCTAGCTCCGGACTCCTTTCTTCATATAATGACATTTATTGTCGTGTGCGAGGCCTTCCTCCGGGTTACCCCTCACTTTGGCATGTGGCTCAAGACCTTTGAAGTAAAGCCGAATATGATCGAGGGGCAACATGCAGTGTGCGGAGGTGCCTCAATACGCAAGATGACGGGAGCCACATGGCCCAAAGGTTCCATTCCAGAGGTGTCTGAGTTGTGGCAACAGGAGTGATTCTACATCACGGCTCCTAGAAGTGCCAAGTGGGCGGCCGCCCCTATTTTCCGCTCAGGCCCTCCACCACAACTGATGTCATGGATCAGCAGAGGTCTGAGCTGGGGTCCAGCCAAGGACGTGCCTATACTGCAAAGCCGCATTCGAGATCTCTTCAATGGAGATTTCAGTTTGGTTGCGGTAATACAAGTTATGCTGGTTCATCAAGTCCAGCCTTGCAAACGCCGGCCCCTTTGCTTGTGGGAGTTCAATCCCGAAGGACCGCGTGTCATTCAAAATTTCCTCAGCCTGACGCATGAGGAGATGTACAAGTCATTCTTCGGACCTCAGGTAGAGTGTCCAGAAATCATCGAGGATGTGGGCCTGAGCAGTAACCGCGCCGCCGAACAGGTAAGGAATCTTCCGGCCGAACATACTATCTCTCATTTGTTACGAAGTTATTTCTGAGAGTTTGCTTTTTGACTAGGACTGGATAACAAAGGCGAAGTTGATTCGGTGTTCGGCCCCCCTCCCTGAGGGTTTGGACAATCCGGTATTGGAAAAGATGCTCCAGGTCGCACCTTGCCCGGAGCCCTTGAAGGAAGATACTGGGAAGGATAATACGGGCGGACGCGGGCCTCCAACGCTGCCCATTCTAACCGAGGGGGCAAGCATCTCCATGAAGGAAGACGACCGGAGGAGGAAAAGGACTACGCTCGGGGATTCGGAAGCCGAAGCTTCCAAACGGGAGAAAAAGTCTCCCGTAGAGGGTCCTACCTTGGGGGGTGCTTTTTCCGCACAAAGTTCGCGGGGGAATCAATCCTCCGGCGAGTCGTAAGTGACCCGAAATACTTTAATAGTACAGGTATGCCATATTTTTCTTCTGAGAAAATAACCACCACATATATCTTTGCAGTTCGGGCCTTAGCCCCTCTCAAATGAGTTCGTCTTCGGGGGATCTTCTTGCAGAGATGATGGAGAGCGAAACGCCTCCTCCGGACTCCTCCGCTCCGGAAGCGGGCGACCCCGAAGTGTCGTTGCGGAGGGCCTTTCCGAATCCGGTGAGGCCAGAAGGTAATCCCATTGACCCCCGAAGCTCCCAGTGTCCGGCTCCCGAAGAGAGCAGACAAAAGACTCCGGCACCGTCTGGTGTGCGATCTGATGTTCTGAGGGAGTTGGTGGGGCAAGCGGCCATCTCAGATGAACACCATATGCTAATGAATACGGTGATGGAGAGAATCTCGTCCGCCGAAAGTGGATTGCATGAAGCTTTCATGAGTCTACTGACAGGCTTTGAGGTACGTAAAATAATGTATGATAGTCCTGCACATGCTAGGTGTGCCCTGTGTAGATAGTAGCCCCTGAGACTCTGGTTGCCGTCGGAAACGACGACGAACAGAGGATCATATTCCCAGGTTAAAACCATACTGCCTTTATGTGCAGGTGATGGAAGCTCCGGTGTCTAGCCGGACTAGCGAGTTTGCCCATTTAAAACGGCAGTTGGATGCGACAGACGCCGACATCGAGCTTGTTAACAAAAGACTTGACGAGGCACAGGGTAAGTGTCATTATCTGGTAAACGCCACATAGTAAGAGCAGCATGATGCCAGTATCTTTAATATGTTGTGACTGCAGATGGACCTACTACTGTTGAAGCCTTGCGGGCAGAACTTGCCCGAGCCAAGGAACAAGCGAGTTTTGGTAATGCGGCTGCTTTGAAGGCGGCCAAAGAGTTGAAAGCCGAGAAGGCCGCGCATGGCAAGAGCCGAGATAAGATGGCCAAGATGGCCATAGAATTAAAAGCCGCCGCCGACCGCTGCCGAGTTCTTGTAAAGGAAAACCTAGCGAAGGCATCGGACCTTGAGAAGGCTGCTGCGATGAGAAAAGACATCCACTCTACTATGAGGGGGAAGAAGGAGGAGCTGCGGGAGGCCGGGGATATTGTAGCTGGGAAATCCTTTATGCTGCGGAGGAAGTTCGGAGATCCACGGTATGCCCCTTTGGATCGGATGTGGAGTTCGGAGGATGTGTATATGGATTTGGCGGCGAGCGCTGCCGATGCGGTCAAGTACTTCCAAGGTCAAACGGACCGTGAAGTGGACCAGCTGTTTTGGACACAATTCCATTCTTCCGAGCGTCCACTTTCATTGACTGACCAATTAGCCGAATGGGCCGAACTGAATAGCTATTTCAGCTTGGTGCAGCAACTCCTTGACGTGGTGCCGCGCATTGATGCGATGAGGTGGTCGGCGTGCATAGAGGGCTCACGGATGGCCTTTGCCTATGTTAAAGCATGCTGGGCGGAGATGGATGCCACCACTGTTGCAGCACGGGATTCGGCCATAGGCCAAATGGCTGCTGAGCACTACTTTGAAGAAGTTCTTGAGGCTGCTCGTTTGATAGAGACCCAGTGCTCAAAAAATATTATGTTTGAGTGATATGTAATCTCATTGTAAGCGAAATGCTTTTATGAATTTTTATAAGGCTATTTTTATACTTTTGCCTGAAAGTAATATGATGCCTCTTGGGCAGCCGTTTATGTATACATGTGTATAACCTGAAAGATTGCAGCCGTCGGCTTCAACCCCCACGCATATAATGCGGAGGTGCTCACAGAAAACACGCGTTCACACTTAACCCAACGTCTTGGTCCTATTAAGGAGGTGATAGCAGAGCGAGCAAGGCTACCGGACTATAATGCTTTAGCACTTTCACTTAGCCATAGGAGTTTGACAGTGGGGCTACTAGATAGCCCCTGGTGGCTCCGCACTCTCCCGATCCCGGGGTGCGTACATGCCTGGCCGAAAAACGGCCCTTCATTAAGGCGGAGGAATTCTAACATTCCAATAGGTCATCGAGTGGTTGACCAGTCTCACGCTATATCATGACAGTCAGTTTTCGGCTTTCTCTACTGAGGTGCTCATCCGGATGAACTAGGGGACAATCGCCGTAGTTCTCATGGTGCTACCTTAGCCGGTAAAGCGGAACGTAAGGCACCAAAACACAGGATCCGGGCAAACCCAACATTTGACCAAAGACAATGATTCGGAGCTGATGCATATAGGGCCAAACTTGAGACGCCGAACACTCCCTAAGGTATTCGGTCTTTGTGGTATAAACCGGGCGTAAATAATGGCCTTTGTAAGAAGCCCCTTGTGTCCAGGTACGTGCATTGTTCTGGCATGGCCACATGCCAAGACGTTAGCATCCTTCTAAACGGGGGATATGTATCAACAAGAGACAGTAAAAAAAGGTTTACGCGGGGTCTTAATCTAAAAAGAATCCTTGGAGCAGGTCCCTACTGCACGTCTGCGCCTGTGTCTCTGTTGTGCCGTATCCTGGACGGGTGTAGCACGATGACCGTCTGTAAAAGAGAGGAATTTAGGTGAAAAAGTTGTCGTGCAAAAAGGTAGTTTTTAAAGAAACGATGTATAATTCAAGATGAGAAACGATTGCCACTTGTCTGCGCGCATTGAGCCCCTTGTATTGAAAAATAGGGGTGTGACCATTTATTCGGTATAAATAGCGGCGCCGAACTTGGTTAGTTGTGTCTGAGGTCTTGACGACCTATTGGATGCTTTCGCTGGTCCAGGCGCCTTTAGTGTGCGGCTGCCAAGGCAGCCGTGCTCTCTTCGGCGAGCAGAGATCGCTTGATATTTCCTTTCACTGAAATGATGCCACGTGGACCGGGCATCTTGAGTGTGAGGGGGGCGTAGTGTGGTATTGCATTAAAGCGAGCGAAAGCTTCACGTCCGAGCAGTGCTTGATAGCCACTTCGGAACGGAGCGATGTGGAAGGTTAAATGCTCGCGATGGGAGTTATCGGGGGAGCCGAATATAACTTGTAGTAGGAGGGTGCCCGTACAGCGAGCCCCTGGGCCTGGCACTACTCCTTTAAAGGTAGTATTGCTACGACGAATTTTTGTTGGGTCTAACCCCATCCCGCGGATTTATCCTGATATATTAGGTTTAGATTGCTGCCACCGTCCATCAAGACTCGTGTGAAGTGATATCCGCCAATTACTGGGTCTAATACCAGGGCAGCCCATCCTGCGCGTCGGATACTTGCTGAGTAATCGCGATGGTCGAAGGTGATCGGTTGAGACGACCAGTGGCAGGACTTCATGGTGACAGGCACTTGGGTATATTTTCCTGGGAGTGCCGCATTGTTTTTTCCCTTGATCACATGTAACACGTTTACTGTTTTGACTTCTGGTTGAAATTTCTTTTGTTCCCCAGTGCCTTGCTTGGGAGGCTCATCCTCGTCTTCACTTGGTGTATCCTCCCCCTTGTGTACAGCGTTGAGCTTGCCGGACTGCTTGAAGACCCAACAATCTCTGTGGGTATGATTAGCAGGTTTACCAGGGGTACTATGGATCTGACATACTTGGTCCAGAATTTTGTTGAGGTTGGACAGTTCATCCCTGGTGCCTTTAGAGGGCGGCTTTTGCTGACCTGGCTGAGAGCTTTTGAATCCGGCGTTTACTGCCGTGCCCTTCGTGCTGTCTTCTTTATTCCGGCATTTGTTATTGCTGTTGCGCCGTGATTTCCCGTTTCCATCTCTAACTTCAGATGTACTCGGGTCACTGGTGCTGCATCTGGCTTGCCAGCTGTCCTCACCCACGCAAAAGCGGGTCATGAGGTTTGTTAATGCGGCCATCGTTCTCGGCTTATTTTGGCCGAGGTGTCTGGCGAGCCATTTGTCACGGACGCTATGCTTAAAAGCTGCCAAGGCTTCGGCGTCCAGACAGTCGACAATCTGGTTCTTTTTAGTAAGAAACCTGTTCCAAAGCTTTCGGGATGACTCTTCGGGCTGTTGAGTTATATGACTCAAATCGTCCGCATCCGGAGGTCGTACATAAGTCCCTTGAAAATTTGCCCGAAAGGCGTCTCCGAGCTCTTCCCAACTTCCAATGGAGCTTTCGGGGAGGCCTTTAAGCCAGTGACGAGCTGGCCCTTTGAGCTTGAGGGGTAAGTACTTGATGGCGTGGAGATCATCTCCTCGAGCCATATGGATGTGAAGGATGTAGTCCTCAATCCAGACCCCAGGGTCTATTGTTCTGTCGTATGTCTCTATGTTTACGGGTTTGAATCCCTCTGGAAATTCATGGTTCAGCACCTCATCGGTGAAACATAGGGGGTGTGCGGCACCCCTGTAGCTGGGTGTATCACGTTGTTCGGATGTTTGCTGTGTTGCATTGTATGCTAGGGCGCGCTTGCATGGTCCGTAGATGGATCTTGTTGCGCCGTCCTTTGGATGCGAGCCCTTGCATGGGTCGCGTGTTGTATTGTGAGTGGCGTTGTATGCCGCTCTGTGTTGGTAGAGGGGTCGTCTATCCGGCCAGGTGGCTTCTTTGATGTTTGGTTGTGGGGGGTCTGAGGCCTCCTCATCGAATTCAGGTAGCAGCTTCCGCTTTGGGTAGCTCTTGGAGGGGCGATTGTCACCGTACCTCGCTGCTGTGTTGAGTATTTTACTCCATCTGATTTGGAGTGTGTCTTGTGCAGCCTTGAGCCTTTGCTTCTGCTTTTTAAGACTCCTCGCGGTGGCAACAAGCCTTTTACGGGCATTCTGCTGCTCCGGGTGCCTGTCCGGCGTTATGTCGTCCGGACTATTATCCTTGATAGAATTTGTTTGTTTGGTTTGATTATCCGGATTGCCGTTGTACGACAGCGGTTCGCCCTGCTCCAGCGCTGGGTCTGTGTGATCGTTATTTTTGTCGAGGAGGGATTTGGGGTGGCGCTTGCGTCGCCGCTTTGACTGCTTCTCGAGGGAACAAGCCTTCGATGCGTCCTTCCGCTCCTCGTCGTCATCTTTTGGTGTGTCCACCATGTATACATCATATGACGAGGTGGCTTTGCAAGGCTCGATAGGCGCTAGTTCTTCATCGACTCCTGCATCGGCGTCCATACCGTCGATATCTTCGGAGTCGAAGTCGAGCATGTCGGTTAAATCGTCAACAGTGGTTACAAAGTGGGTGGTGGGTGGGCTTTGAATTCCTTCATCATCCGTATCACAACCTTGCTGACCGTAGTCCGGCCAGGGTTCTCCCGATAAAGAGAGAGACTTTAGTGTCTTCAGAATATCGTCGAAAGGCGAGTGCTGAAAGACATCCGCGGCAGTAAACTCCATGATCGGCGCCCAATCGGATTCGATCGGCAGGGGCGCGGAGGGTTCGGGGTCTGGAGAGGAGTCCGGCTCCTTGGAGTCACGAGTCTCACGGAGTGCGGGGCTGGTGTTCGGCTCGATCGCCATTGGGATCGGAGCCCCCGAGGCGGTGTCCAACCACCCATCCTCGATCGGCGCAGTTGGCTCCAAATTAAGGGTCGAAGCCGACGTGGGTGCGGCCTCCAGGGCACTGTTCGGTGGCAGAGCTAGATCATGCTCGTCGTGACAGTGCGGCGCGCTCGGAAGTGGCTCGAATCCATCGAAGATCAAGTCCCCGCGGATGTCAGTGGTGTACTTTAAACTTCCAAATCTGACCTAACGGCCAGGGGCATAGCTTTCGATCTGCTCCCGATGGCCAAGGGAATTGGCCCGCAGTGCGAAGCCGCCGAAGACGAAGATCTGTCCGGGGAGGAAGGTCTCACCCTGGACTGCATCGCTATCGATGATCGTAGGAGCCATCAAGCCTAACAGCGATGACACAAAGGAACTCTCAATGAAAGCACCAATGTCGGTGTCAAATCCGGTGGATCTCGGGTAGGGGGTCCCGAACTGTGCATCTAGGCCGGATGGTAACAGGAGGCAAGGGACACGAAGTTTTACCCAGGTTCGGGCCCTCTTGATGGAGGTAAAACCCTACGTCCTGCTTGATTAATATTGATGATATGGGTAGTACAAGAGTAGATCTACCACGAGATCGGAGAGGCTAAACCCTAGAAGCTAGCCTATGGTATGATTGTTGTGTATGAATGTGTTGTCCTACGGACTAAAACCCTCCGGGTTATATAGACACCGGATAGGGTTAGGGTTACATAGAGTCGGTTACAATGGTAGGAGATCTACATATCCGTATCGCCAAGCTTGCCTTCCACGCCAAGGAAAGTCCCTTCTGGACACGGGACGAAGTCTTCAATCTTGTATCTTCATAGTCCAGGAGTCGGGCTGAAGGTATAGTCTGGCCATCCGGACATCCCCTAATCCAGGACTCCCTCAGTTCCCAAGCCCACCAAACGGGCGACGCTTGGTACACCGTGCCACTGCACCTAGTCTGTCCCAAACCCACATGTACCGAGTGTCACTTGGTAGACTACTAGCACTACCTACAAACACCAGAAACTAGTTTCAACTCCTGGACAGAGATCAGGTTGATTAATAAGTCGAGAGAGCTTGGAGTGCCTGGAGCCCAATGTGTGGTAGTAGCTGTTCATGGATCACAAACACAGAACTCAGTTCCTGAGGACGGTTTCAATGAGACAACCCACCATGTACTCCTACATGGCCTCTCATCGCTACCTTTACCAAATCGTGTTCACACACTTCGCTCTCAACAATAAGACATGTTCACCATATTCCAATTCATCCCCGATGAATCAGACCTGACTCAACTCTAAGCAGTAGCAGGCATGACAACAAGCATCAATGAGTGGGCACATCAGGGCTCAAACAACTCCTACTCATGCTAGTGGGTTTCATCTATTTACTGTGGCAATGACATGTCATGCAGAGGAAAGGGGTTCAACTACCACAGCATGTAACTGTTGAATCGTTGTTGTCCTAATGTAGTAAAAGAGAGCAGAAGCGAGAGAGTGGGATTGTATCGGAATGAACAAGGGGTTTTTTCTTGCCTGGCACTTCTGAAGATAGTAAAACTCTTCATCAGTGTCATTGATCATATCGTCGGAACATCGTCTACTAAGAGGGGACAAACACCAGCAACAGAGAAAGAACACAATCAATGCAATGCAACAATATGATGCATGATCATGACATGGCAATATGATGTGATTTGAGCTAATACAGCTAAAAACAAGTTCAATGAAGTTGGTTGGAACCCTAGGTTCAAAATCAAACTCCATATGTCAAAATTCAAATGACATTTAATTGATTTGACCTGATCAGCAGGTTTAGCTTGCTTTAACATGCATGAAACCAGTACCACTGGATAGATTTGATTTTTCTGATCATTTTCATATATAAATTGTTTCATTTGGAGTTATGGTTTATTTTCTATGAATTTAGAAGTTTTAACTATTTTCTGGAATTATCAGATATTTCTAAAATAGAAATAATCCAGAAATGGGTCTATTGCATTAGCACTTCATCATGCCTGCATCAACAAGTCAACAGCGCTGGCCAGGGTCAAATCTGACCGGTGGGTCCCGCGTGTCAGTGTCCTAACCAAATGACCTAGTTTATTTAACTTAAGCTAACATAATTAGCCGGGCGGCCCCACCTATCATTGACCCAAGGGAGGTCAAACGAGGCTAACTCGCCGGCGGCTCGATGATAGGCATGGCGAAGGGGCTCGGAAACGAGCCACATGGCATCATTTCGGCCGTGGTTTGTTGCATTCGAATGCACGCAGTGGTGCGCATCGAGTGGTGGCGGCGGTAGGTGCTGGGGTATCCGGAAAAGTGGCCGACAACGACGTTCGGCGGCGGCAGCAGCTCGGGCATTCTCGGGGTGGCGCTACAGAGCACGGGAGGAGGCACTGCGAGTGTTTACGGGCTCATGAGATCGTGCTGAGCACGATGGTGTGCTCGGGCACAAGCTGCAGTGGTTGTGGCCACGACAGCGAGAAGCTTGGCAGCGGCGTGGGTCGGTCTCCGGCGGAATGACGGCTATGGCGTGAAAACGAAGCACGGAAGAGGGGGGTTTGGGGGAGGATCTCACGGAGAGTGTAGGGGGCGTCGAAGCGGGCTCGTGGAAGGCGTGGAGCAGACAAAACGACCGTGGCGATCTCAGCTTCCCGAGGTTGAAGACGATGACGGGGAGAGCGTTCGGGGGCGTCCCACGGCTTGTGGATCGTCGGGGAGGTGTAGGAGATAGAGGCGGACCTCTTGGATGTGTTGGGGAGGCGAGGCAGTGGTTGTGGCTACAGCGATGGCGAGCGGTGGCGTTCAGTCGCGGGAGAGAGAGGGCGACAGAGGAGGAGATGCGCACGAGAGAGAGTGAGCGGGACCGGGGGGATGCGTGGCATCTCCAGGGGGCACGGGAGCAAGCAGGGAGGCAGGAGGTGGCGTGCGGTGGCCGTGCGCACATCGGGCACGCGTTGTGCATCCGACTGGCGGGAGGAAGAAGACTTCCCTACCCCTGGTGGCCTGGGCCGGCCAGATGGGCTGCCAGGTGAGCGCTAGTTAAGTTCTCTCTCTGGTTTTCTCCATTTTGTTTTCTTTCCTATTTCTAATGTCTGTTTAATTTAGTTCTAAGACCAAGTCATTTTTGTAGCTTCTGAAAATAATTATGGGGTTAGATATGAAATATCCAGAACCACATAAAAAGTTCCAGAATTATTGGAAGTATATTTAATATATAACAAATATAAATCCAATGCAAATAATTATTAGATTAACTCAAATGCCCAAAATAAATATTTCTGAGCTTCCAAAAATATTGATTTGAATTTTACCTCTTGCCAATATTTTCAGAGAGAAACAGGAACATTTTCTTGGACTTGTTTGAAGTAATTTTTATCTTGATCATTTTCAAGATGATTTCTAAGGCTTTCAACTATCCCCATTTCAAATTCAAGTGAAAGTTAAACATGATGCAACACGGGAAAACTAGCCTAGGTCATTACCAGACTAGGGATGTGATAGAAGTATCCCAAAAATGGTCTTCGGAGTGGTTTTATATTGAAGATGTTCCCCTTCCAGACCCAATTCGGAATGGACTCCTCAAATTTTCCAATGCTCCCTCAAAGAAATGCCTTAATTGGGGCCCCCAGAGTCCCTAAGAAGAAGGCAATGCGGAAGTAATGAGGCTGGTCAGCAAGGTCAGATTACTTGCTCATTCCGGACTCTCGATGATCGAAGTCATGGCCATTGCGATAAAGCGATGTATCGAGCCCCTCCAGTCCAAGGTGACCCCTTTATGGTGTTACAACAGGGAGGACGATGCATCTCGTTATAGGCATAAGGGCCCGGATACCACAGTCGAACTAGCTATAATCCCGGCCGATCTTTACAAGTGGGAGAAAGAAGACTTCCTCCATTTAAATTGTCGGGAAGGTTTTTCCATGTACAACCCCATTGAATGGTTAAGTTCTTGATTATCAGCATCGTTTTACCTTGTTATCGAGGCATGCTAATCAAAGTGTTCTTGTTGTCTTTAAGACATTTATGGAGGAAGGAGGTCGAGTACATCCATTGTCCCTCCCCACAGCCAGAGTATCATGCTCGCAATGAAGACCTCGGCTTCCGCGAGGATCCAGATATATACATAGATTTTGATGATGGGGTATTTTCTCAGGCGAGCCTTGACGGCTCGGAAGTGGCCATTACGGCTGACTACCCCTATCTTTACGATTTCTCCATTGTAAGTACTCAAAAAGCTTCCTCAAAAAGAAGCCCTTACTTGCGCCTTATCCATTACACTAAATTGTACTTCATAGGATCGACGCTTGGCAAGCCGCAGTCCATCAAGAGCGGCCACTACGCAGGGGCAATCGTTCAAAACGAAAGGAAGACGGGAGCTTTGTCAAGCCCCCTCCCTCTTCAAAAAGGTATGTCCTTTCATATGTGCCTAAGCATGAGATCATATTGTTAAATTTCTCCTCTACCTTTATTTCAGGAGGAGCACGCGGCAAACCGTGGGGAAACGCCCTGCTAGACGAATATCAGCTAATTTGGCACCGGACCTGTCAACCAGGATGAGAGCTGATATAGTGTTAGATCCTCCCCCTAGCGAGGATTAGGATGACGTGTCTATCACGAATTCCGAGGTGGAGAGCATGATGAATCATCATTGACTGAAAGAGGCCATGCGCGCTCCAGTTTTCACTGAACATGAATTTACCGCACTCAGCTCCGTGGATGCATATATCCGAGCCGCCCGGGACGGACTTGCTGGAGTTACTCAACTGTTATCAAAGGATATGCATGTAATTGTTTGTGCAAATTTAATAAATATATGCCAGTAGCCCCCGAGACATGAAGCGGTTAGGCCAACTGATTTAAGGATCGTTACGACCTACAGGCTCTTAGGGAGAAGAACAATGCGCTAACCCAGGAGCTGAAAACAAACCAGAGGAAGTTGAATGTTGCCACCATGGAGCTGGCAGAGATGAAGAAAGCCACAATGACCCCCGATCAAAAGAACAAGCTCGAGGAGGAAAAAGCTGAACAAGCCGAAGAGATAAAGAGCTTAAAGGCTCAGTTATCGGCGGCATATTCAGTATGAGCTTTTGAACCATCCAAAGGACATTATAGTATCCCATAGTTCGGATTGTCACAACTTTGTTATTGGAGGTCTGTTAACCGGTCGGCCTGAAGAGGAAGTATCCATATTTTGAGGCGACGTGCTTAAGGAACTGTTCGTGGTGCATGAACGAGCCTGGAAAGCTATGAGAAGTATGGCGAAGGCTTTATGGCCATCCGATGCCCCTCGAGAAAGTATGGAGGGTTTAGCGAACCTGTTCAAAGGTGTCTGACGCTGTTTTGAGCTATGGAAGGCGTTCGCATGCCAGGAAGGTGCACGAGAGGCGTGGGCGATGGTGAAAACATGCTACACCGGACTCAATCTGAATCATATGGCCCGAGTTGGACCTCAGGTACCCGACAGAAAAGAGATTCCCGTGAACTTGGTATATGACCAAGTGATGATAGCTGCGAAGTACTCGCAAGAAGACTATAGTTTAGACAGTCTTATAGATGGCATATATAAAGAGTAGGTGTTTTTTCGATGTATCAATGTACTTTTATTCTCAAACTTTATCTCCAACTTAACATGTCAAAATTTGTCATCGCAGACTTTCGGGTTCGGCCTCCAAACGGAGTGTTTCCGGATACCATTTTGGAGTTTAAGAAACATTCATTATTTCCGGAAACCAGGCAATCCAGTCATATTGCCCGAACAGACAAAATTTGTTCAGGGAGTTATGTTATATTACTTTTGAACGTAAGAAACATCTTCCAAGGAATATAGTTCCGTTAGGGGTTCCTTTCCCTGGGTTGGCATGCTTAATTATTCATGCTTAGGATTTGATCTGAATTACGGGGAGCTTATCTCGTATAAATTTTGAAGGGTTATAAAAACGTAAATAATATGTCGCTGCTTTACTAACCAATTATTCTCTTAAGAACGCTAGCTTTTGGCTTCACCCGTCTGAGGCACAGGTCCGGATTACCCCACTATAGCAATCGCAGAGGTGCTCCCTTTACCCCTAGCCGAACAATCGGCAACATAGGGTATAAGCAGAAGAGCAAGGCAACCCAGCTTGGCAAAAACTTAAGTCATAGAGGAGCATATAATGGCAAAAAGTGTATATAACAAACGACATAGACAATGTATGCCATAAGCTTTTGGTAATAAGCTTCGTCAAAGAAGCCCCCAGTCATAGTGGGCTGCATACATTTAAAGATGTGTACCCCTAACAGTTCGGCAGATCCGAACATATCCTGGGATGTATAAAAAAGAGAAAAACAAAAAATAAGAGGAGAATAAAAGGAAACTAGAAAAAAATAAAAGGGATGCGGCCGAACTATCCGTAGAATCGTCAGAGCTGAGCAGCGTTCCATGGATTTGGCTCAAGGCGATTATCCGATGCATTACAAAGGCGGTAAGCTCCTCCTGTGATAACTTCATCTATGATGAAGGGGCCCTCCCATTGTGGTTTGAGCTTATCCTTCTTCTTCTCTGGGAGGCGCAGAATGAGTTCGCCAACGTTATAAGTCTTGGCTTGCACTTCTCTGGTTTGGTATCGCCTGGCCTTTTGTTGATAAAATGTAGAACGGGCTCGTGCAAGATCGCGCTCCTCTTCAAGGCCCACTAGGTCGTCCTGCCGATCCAGCTCAGCTTCTCTCTCTTTGTACATGCGCACTCGAGGTGAGTCATGAATAATGTCGCAGGGCAAAACAGCTTCCGTGGCATACACCATGAAGAAAGGTGTGTATCTGATCATTCTATTAGGTGTAGTTCACATCTCCCAGAGTATGGAATCGAGTTCCTCCATCTAGTGCTTATCTAACTCCCGTAAGGAGCGCACAAGTCTGGGTTTAATGTCGCTCATTATTAGGTCATTGGCCCGTTCAACCTGACCGTTTGTTTGAGGGTGGTAGACGGGTGCATAGTCGAGCTTAATGCCCAAGTTAGCGCAAAAGTTTTTCACCTCGTCGACTGTAAAATTGGAGCGGTTATCAGTGATGATGTTGTGCGGGATGCCATAACGGTGTACCATGCCGGATATAAAGTCGATCACTGGCCCTGCTATAGCCGTTTTGACTGGTTTGGCCTCTATCCACTTAGTGAATTTATCCACCATAACCAGTAGATATTTCTTCTTGTGGCTTCCCCCTTTAAGGTGTCCGACAATGTCTAGCCTCCAAACCACGAAAGGCCAAGTGATGGGGATTGTTGTTAAGGTAGTGTAAGGCATATGGCTTTGATTGGCGAAAAGCTGACATCCCACACAATGTTGCACAAGCGCTTGTGCGTCTGCTCAGGCCGTTGGCCAGGAGAAACCTATCCGGAAGGCTTTGCTTACGAGGGCCCGAGCTGCAGCGTGATGACCGCCTAGACTAGCATGTATTTCAGCCAAGAGTTGTCGTGCCTCCTCTTTAGAGATACACCTTTGCAGGACTCCGGTAGTGCTTTTCTTATATAGTTCACCTTTATGGACTTTATAGACTTAGAACGTTGGACTATGCGACAGGCCGCATTTTGATCGTCAGGAAGTTCCTACCTGTTAAGGTAGGCCAGGAAGGGTTCAGTCCATAGAGCGACAACAACCATTATTTCATGAGCAGAGGGTGTTTTTGTGGTATCCGAACCCCCGATGATATCTGTATTGTGTTTGGCTGCTGGGGGTATTATCAGGTCCAGACTAGCATTTCCGCTCTAGTCCTGCCACACCACGGATGGCTTAAAGAGCCTTTCCATAAAGGTATTGGGTGGGATGGGGTCGCGTTTGGCGCCCATTCGAGCAAGGATGTCTCCTGCCTAGTTACTGTCTTGATCGACGTGACGAAACTCAAGCCCCTCGAATTGAGCCAATATTTTTAATACGACATTCCGGTACGCCGCCATTTTTGGATCTTTAGCATCAAACTCTCCATTTATCTGGGATATTGCGAGGTTTGAATCACCATGCACCTCTAGGCGTTGTATGCCCATGGAGACAGCCATTCAGAGACCATGTAGAAGTGCCTCACATTCAGCTATGTTATTGGAGTTTGTATACATGATTTGAAGCACCTAACGAACTATCTCCCCCATAGGGTATGTCAAGATGACACCAGCCCCCAGTCCGGCCAGCATTTTAGAGCCGTCGAAGTACATGATATAGTTGGAGTATGCACTGTACTCTTTGGGGAGCTCGGCTTCTGTTCACTCAGCGACGAAGTGGGCCAACACTTGAGATTTAATAGCTCGACACGGCTCGTATGTTATTTTGAATGGTAAGAGCTCAATGGCCCATTTGGCGATGCGGCCAGTGGCATCCCTGTTATTCATAATGTCATTGAGTGTTACTTTGGATGCCACCGTGATCGAACACTCTTGAAAGTAGTGCCGAAGTTTTCAGGATGCCATTAAGACCGCGTAAGCTATTTTTTGGTAGTGAGGGTATTGGGATTTACATGGTGTAAGGACCTATGATACGTAATACACTGGTTTCTATATGAGGAATTTATGCCCCTCTTCGGCTCGCTCAACGACGAGTGCGGCGCTCACTACCTGGTGAGTTGCGGATATATAAAGCAACATAGGCTTGCCAACACTTGGGGCGGATAGGATCGGGTTGCTTGCTAATAATGTTTTTGTTTATTCCAATCTGGCTGTAGCCCATTGGTCCCCTTGAAGTTGTTGGTGCGTCTAAGCAATCTATACAGTGGTAATGTGTTTTCTCCCAATCTGGAGATGAAGTGGCTCAGTGCTGCCACGCACCCTGCTAGTTTTTGGACCTGCTTTAAGTCTGTTGGTATGGCTAGTTGTGACAAGGCTTGGATTTTCACTGGGTTTGCTTCAGTTCCCTTATTGGAGACGATCAACCCTAGTTGCTTTCCGGCTAGAACGCCGAAAACGCATTTTTCCGGATTAAGCCGTATGTCATATGTTCGGAGGTTGTCAAATGTGAGGCGAAGATCGTCCACCGGTGATTCGATGTTTTTAGTCTTGATGACCACATCATCCACATATGCTTCTAGTGTCTTGCTGATTTGGTGTTCCAAATATGTTTGAATCATCTGTTGGTAGGTGGCACCAGCATTTTTAAGCCCAAAAGGCATGGTGTTGAAATAGAAAGGCACATACGGGGTAATAAACATTGTTGCGGCCTGGTCAGACTCCTTCATCTTAATTTGATGGTATCCAGAGTAAGCATCGAGGAAGAACAATGAGTCATTTCCCGCGGTTGCGTCTATAATCTAGTCAATGCGGGACAATGGGAAAGGGTCTTTGGGGTAGGCCTTATTGAGGTCTTTGAAATCGACACAGAGGCGCCAAGACTTATCCTTTTTCAGCACCATGACCAAGTTGGCTAGCCAATCTGGGTTCTTGATTTCTCTAATGAACCTGGCCTCGAGTAGTTTGGCTAGCCCCTCCCCTATAGCTTGTCGTTTGGGTTCGAAAAATCACCGCAGTGTTTGTTTGACTGGTTTGAACCCCTTTATTATGTTGAGGCTGTGTTTGACCAGTCTGCGTGGGATCCCGGGCATGTCTGAAGGGTGCCAAGCAAATATGTCCCAATTTTCACGTAAGGCGCTATCTACCATTGGATCCAGTTGTGCTCCAATGGAAGCTGTTTTGTTAGGATCCGTTGGGTGCACTTGAAATTTCACTATTTCATTTGTTGGTTTGAAAGAGGTGAATTTGGGTCTCTTATCGAGAATCACATCATCCTTGTCCACCGTGGATCGCAGGGTGGTTAGTTCTTCGGTCGCAAGGGTTTCGGACAATGCCTCAAGGGCCAAAGATGCGGTTTTGTTTTCGGCGCGGAGTGCTATATCCGGATCACTTATAATTGTGATTATTCCATTCGGCCCCAACATCTTAAGCTTAATGTACTCGTAATGGGGTATAGCTTGAAAGCGTGAGAAGGCGTCCCACCCCAAAAGGGCATGATATCCGCTATTGAAGGGGCCATGTGGAAGAGCAACTCTTCGGACCTGTAATTCTTCGGTGTGCCGAATACTACATGAAGTTTGATTTTCCCCGAACATCGTGCTTCTCGACTAGGGATGATGCCTCGAAAGGTGGTGCTTCTTTGCTTGATGCGTGCTCTATCAATATGCATTTTGTCGAGCGTGTCCTCATAGATGAGGTTAAGTCCACTGCCACCGTCAATGAGCACTTTGGTAAGTCGAAAGCCGTCTGCAATTGGGTTTAAGACCAAGGCGGCGGGTGCTCGGACTGATCGGGCCCTTGGTTTGTCGTCAGTAGTGAAAGTTATTGCCGTGTCGTTCCATGGGCTCATTGTGGTTACTTGGTTAATTTTGGCGAGGTCACGGTGTGCGCTTTTGCGCCAATTATTTGAAGAGAAGATCTCAAAGACCATAAAGATGTTAAGGTCGTCATCTTCCAGAGAATGTTTCTCTGGAGTAGTGGTGGTGAGGATAGTCTCCCCGCTTTTAGCCACTTGCCGGAGTACCCAACATGCCCGAAGTTTATGAGTTGATTCGGTGCTTGGCGTCGCATGTACCGGACAGGGCTTGTCGAGGAATTAATCGAGAACGGTATTGTATCCTGTGAAGGGTTTGTTTTTCTTGCTGAAGGGCGTCTAATTGGATGCCTCATAAGGGTGTATCCGTTTTGCCCGGGCAGTGGACTGCTTAACGGCAGCGGGTTCCAACCGAGCTTTCTGGGCCTTCCATGTGCTTTCCATCGCGCAATACTTCCGTACTAAGTGTGATAATTCCGTAAAATTCTGTATGCGAAGGCGGTTGAGGGCGTTCAAGATTCCCTCGTCCGTGAAGTTATGATGAAAAACCGAAACTGCATTGTCATCGCAATAATCCTTAATCTTGTTTTTAACAAGGTGGAATCTGGCCCAGAAGTGGTGGACCGTTTCCTGAGGTTGCTGACGTACATACATTAGGTCACATAAGTCTGGAGGGCCTGAATTACTTGGAGAGTATTGATTGTGGTGGGTGGGTGGGGTAAAACCCGAATCCTGACCCAGGATTGAATCCAGAGCTTGAAAAATCTCTGAGGTCACCAGTTCGGGTCCAGGAAGATCCAAGTGCTTTCCGGGACCTGTGTCCGACCCTGAGCTCAGAGGATGTGAAGTCTCATCCCGAGGGAGGGTGTACGGCTCGAGGGCCTCGGAGATCCGAACATAGCTGGTCTTTAACTTAGGGGAAGAAGTATTTTCGGCTCGTTCCTCGACGACCACTACTAGATAGGTGATCGGCGGGTAATTGATTCCCCTCTGATCGGGTTTGAGCCCGATCCAATCATAATATGTTGCAAGCCCCAGGGCGGCGATGCCATCTAGCAGCTGTTTAAGGACGAAACATTCGCCGGATCCTTCTTTTCAGAGTGTTCGAGACCGATGCGGATGTGATGTTTGGTGATCGCGGGGGGCGTCGTCGGCTTGCCGGCCGTGCGGGTGCCCACGGTGAAACTGCTGAGCTGGAGGACCTGTCCCGAAGTTAGGCTCCTTCCAGAAGTGATATCCTTGTTGATGACAAGGCGAGGCACTGATCCTTCTATTGACAACACAATGGAACTCTAAATGAAAGCACCAATGTCGGTGTCAAACCCGACAGATCTCGGGTAGTGGGTCTCGAACTGTGCATCTGTGGATCGATGGTAACAAGGGACAAGTGGGACACAATGTTCACCCAGGTTCGGGCCCTCTTAATGGAGGTAAAACCCTACGTCTTGCTTGATTGTATTGGATGAGTATAGGGGTTACAAGAGTTGATCTACCTCGAGATTGTAATGGCTAAACCCTAGCTGTCTAGCCTATGAGAATTCTGATGGCCTCCACGGACTAAACCATCTGGTTTATATATACACCGGAGGAGCCCAGGGTCGTAAAAGTCGGTTTGCAGAGGGAAGGAATAATACATTCGGACACAAAAACTTGTCATTCAAGCATACAGGAGTCCTACCCGGACACGGGGGATAATCTTCGGCTCTATCTTCATGGTCCATCAGCCCGGCCGATATCAAGTAGGCCGGATGCTCGAGGACCCCCTTATCCAGGACTCCCTCAGCAGGGACATGATGGCGTTCACCTCGTTGACCTCTGCATAGCCGCGTCACCTCGTCGACATCCGCGGTGGCTTCTTTCTATGCTTGCATGGCGTGGCTATGCGCGCGTCGATGCCGGATAGCACAGCCGCAGGCACTGGAGGCGTTGTATGATGCAGTGGCGTCAAGGGCAGTGATGATGCCCATGCCGTCGTGCTCCCCGACAAGTCAGCGTGGAGCAACTCGACACTCTTCCTCGAGCAGGATTGGAGCAGCCAGCTACGAAACTATGCACTGGCTTAGGGCGGCAACTGGCTCCGTCGGGCTAGGCGAGGTAGGTGGAGTAGCGATCTGCCACGCTCATAACTGTCGGGCTTGGTGGGCCAACCAGACGGCTTTTATGCTGGAGAACTGTTCTTCCTGCTCATCGGATGCCACCAAAAGAGTGGAGAAAATGGTGGAAGGAGGAGCTTGGTTGGCGTACCGCTCCTGAATGGGCGTGTGGCCGGAGTAGGTTTCTCGCATTCCACACGGGTTCAAATGTAGGTTTTTGAATGCGGCGAGGAGGTAGGTATATTTGTGAGTGCGGTAGGCGGCACCCTCGGTCGGTACACCGCTTCAATGGCGGTTGCAGTGAGAGGGCACGTCCGCCCTGACCCCCTTGACAGTGGACCTTGACCGTGTACGTCCGGCTTTGAGGACAACATTATCATTAATGGACCTTGACGGTGTATGTCACCTTATTTCTAGATCTGAGATGCTACGTGTACCAGATGAATGACTCCAAGTTCAACCACCGTGATACTAGGTGCGAGCCGAGGAACACTATTGGAGAGACCCCCCTCATAATTTTTCTACATTGGTCATTTGATTCATATGATAGAATGCTATAGGATTTTTTTCCTATGAAATCATGTGTTAATTGGCAATCTAGCATCCAGTCCAACTTTTCTTTCACTTCCTTTGTCTTTCCTGTGTCAAACACTGTGGTTTTCTTAGGGGAGCACTGTGTTAATACAATGGGATTCAAGTGGACATGCCACTCCAATCCTTTATTTTTCCTATTCCTGCGTTTTAAGTTCTTACAAATGAAAGAAAAGAAATGAAGATAGTTCTTGATCTAAATGATGTGCCGCTGCAAGAGGCGCCTATATTCATTAACCATGCTCTAAAAAGGTGGACCAGCTTTGGCTATAGTACAAAAGGTTAGTAGGTGACCTTGCGCTTGGCTCTTTGCCTCTTCCGGAAGTCAAACAATGATTATGGTACTACAGTATATACTTCTGGAAATCTGACACCAAATGAACTATTGCACGTCCACCACTTGTATAAAGCCCACTATTGTAAGCAAAAGTTTCTCCTTGTGCTGCGAGCCACCGCGCGCGCGTGGGCGAGGGAGAAGGCGTAGTAAGCAAGCTTCTCGTTGTTATGTGAGTTGATGGGACACATCAAAGTTATTTAGTAGTCTCTCCAAAAAGGGTCGACCATGTCCATGGCTATCATCCCGTGCTCCGTCATTGAGTACGTGCACAATTCACGTGCCATAGAGGAGAAAAAAATATTATGTAGTACGTGCCATCGAAGTGCACGACTCACTTACACACTGCTTATCTCCATTTTCTTGCATGACACGTGCACCTTGATGTTAGATGTCCCGCATGTTGGCAAAAGGATGATCAAAGCTCACGTCGAAACAAAAAAAAGAGTGGAAGAACATAGATTCCCAACGACTGAGAAGGAGCAAGGAACCTCGTGGTGGAGCGTCTGCACTCATAATATTTTATATTATTCAACGATATAAGATCAACTAAATCTCTCCACATTCCTATACCATGCTATAGTGTGAGAATAAATTTGAATGTAAGACATTGATTCACTCTATCTAATGGTCAACAGTTGGAAAATCCAAACAAAACCAGCCATTGGATCAGCTCTTTAGCACTCAGATTGTTGCCACCTTGCATATCCTGCGGCAACGCAGAAACTACCGCGCTATCTGTGAACCATCCCGAACATTCATGCAAAGCCGTGGAGACTTGCAGGGCACGTTCTCATACAACATGTGGCTTCACAACTTCACATGCTGTCATAGTCACCTTCCCTGTTTCTTTTCTTTACTTTTCTCTAAGAAGTACTCCCTCCATAAACTAATACAAGAGTGTTTAGATCACTAAAGTTGTAGTGATCTAAAAACTCTTATAGGGATTACAAGCCTGCCCTGTACATGAATAAATTTTGCTTGCTGCACATACGTACGTGCCAGTACATGGTGTCCAATCACCATTTAGTTAATAATTTTATGTTACCAAAGAAAACATATGGTTCATTTTTAAATTAAAGTAGTCAAAACCAGCATGGAGGTAATTAGTCACATTGAACATTCTTTTCTACCAGCAAAAAAAGAACATTTTGTTCTGTTCTATTTGCAAAAAGATATATTCATAATCTCACATGTTATTGTCGACTACCCAAATGTTAATTTGTTACTATTTAGAGCATGCGCAGTGCTTGATAAGACAATTTTATCTTAAGCTTGTCACGTAGTCTAGAGGAGACATCAAAATATGTTGCAATGGGTTATTTGTAGTCTTATCTTTGATAACGTGATAAATATTTGGTGAGACATATTGTTGCTAATAGATCATCTATTAATCAAGAGAAGACATGTTTTTTTCTTATGGTCTCTCTTATCCACCTCATCATTTATCCTAAATGGCAGTCCAATGAGAATACCATTATAAACACGTAAAACTGGTTACCATTATATTTGTATGTTGGTTGTAATGTTACCTGCAATTAAATAATAATAAACATGTAATAAGGTGTAACAACATCTCTATATCATTGGGAAAAACATCTATAGGTTTGGCATGTGTATTTTAATTAGGTGTATGTTTTTGTATGATAGTTGACATGCAAAGCACACGGAAACACATCATGCATCGCCCACCTCACACATTCACCGTATTCCTCGGCCTCTATGGGACACCTAGTTATAGTATACCCAGCAGCCCGTATTGCTTCTGGCTCCTCATCCTTATAGCCTGCCGAATGTACCTTAGAGGAAGTACAATAAGGTATAGTCAGCAGGATTCAAGGAGTAAATTAATATTTCTATGCTTAGTTGGAGGAGAGAGGATAGAAGAGAGAATGTAAGCGGGCTCTCATGCAAGAGCCAGTAGCAACACGTGCTCCTAGGCACTATGTGATAGTTGAACGTGGGCCATGTATTAATAAAGTAGCACATACTTGTAGCTAATTGTTATAAATGTTGGCTATAGATGACATGGCACTTTCTTATATCCAAGAGTTGGCTATACTATTAACCATGCTCTTATATACACTTTCTCTTTGAGCAAAGGCCTCCCTAAGAATGCATTAATTTCTTGGGCATGCTTCTTTCTACACAATGTTGTGTGCACTTTGAGCTTGTTGGCAACTCCACTACTAGCTTGCTGGCTCATCTTGCAATTGACGCTAACACATTGCAGCACTCCTCCAAGGCCTAGAGATTAATTTGAGAACAAGTACCTCGAGGTTAATTTGAGAACAAGTACCTCGAGGTTAATTTGCCAGACATGCCTTATAGGTTGACAGCAGTCATATCACTTTTTTCTGGAAAGATGTCGTGAAGTAACACGATAGACCTTCTTTCAAGCCAACTGACATGTGTTCAAAAAACAAAAATTATAAAAAGTAACGTGATAGACCTTCGATTAACATATTTTCAAAAAACAAAAATTGTCAAAAATTACAAACAAAGACCTTAAGGTTCAACTAATAGGACGGAGCACTATGTACATTTAAGCCAATCAAAAATTTACACTGACCCATCCCATTAGTTTAACATCAAGTCCACTTCCCATCTGGTCACCCATCTAATAACTACTCCAGCCTCAGCATAATTAACTTGGGAGTTATATTGGATGAGCAATCGGTAGGGAAGCTGGTCCTTGCCGATATAGGAAGCCTCTTCGTATCTTTTATGGCATACCCAGATGACCTCCTATTGCCGCCCAATGGCCAATGCCACGTACCCCGCGAATAGTAGAAGCTTCCCTCCCTCGTCTAGCTCGTTCATGCATTTTCCCCTGTTTTTTGCCGCCTGCCCACCTATAGGACTACCTCGCGCTGGCCAATTCCTGTCCAAACACCTAGGGAGGAGGTTGAACCGAACAAGTCTAACTTGTTTCTAGTGGGTAAGTTGACGTGGCATCGAAAGGGTGTGATAGCTGACTCTGCCAAAATAATTGACTACCACGCTGGCATACATAAGAATGGGGCCACCTTTTTGGCATGCTGGACGAAGGAAGGAACGTAAGATAAAATGGAGCGCGGAAGGGTGCGAATCGATTGGCTCACATGTGATGACCACTGGAGCAATCCACTCAGATTGTACGTAAAAAATTCATGCAAACACGGCTGGTTATACTGTGAGTAGGTGACCATGCACATGGCTCTTCGCGTCTTTTGGAAGTCAAAAAATGATGATGGTACTATAGTATATATACTTCTGGCAATCTGACACCGAATGAATTGATGCACGTCCACCGCCTATATTAAGTGCACTATTGTAAAGCAAAAGCCTCTCCTCGTCCTACGAGCCACCATGCGCGCGCATGAGCGAGGGAGAGGTTGTACTAGTCGTAAGCAAAGCTTATCCTCATTTGCGAGTTGACGGGACAGATCAAATGTAGTGTATTAGTCTCCAAAACGGGCTGACCATGTCAATGGCTACCATCCCATGCTCCGTCATTCAGTGCATGCATAATTCACGTTCCATTGAGAAAATAATGTTGGTACGTGCCATCGAATAGAAGAACTTAATTTATAAAAAACACACCATTGCGTCATGATCGAACATTGATTCGTCCGCTCGTGATTTCCATGAACAACTACTACACTCGCCAAATTATCATGTGAGCTACCTCTTCGTACAGAAATGAGCTGAAAGTGCTAGTTATCGACTAGTGGGGGGTGAATAGGCGAATTTTATGGATGTCTCAAAACACTGAGGCTTTGAAGACAAACAGAAAAATTGAACCTATTGATATGCAGCGGAAGGTAGACTACAGTAGACAAGCCATAGTCAATTAAGCAATGAAGTGAAAGCACGAAGACTATCAGCAGCTAGGTAGTATGGATCAGGATGAAAGATAGTATGAAGCCAAACATTAAACAGACTTTACTCAGTGAAGTCAATCAAATCATGCAAGGAGGCAATGACTTCACGAAGACAAACTGTTAAGTAAAGGGAAGTGAAGGATAGAACCAGTAGCTTGATGAAGACAAGGATTTGGTAGACCAGTTCTAGTTGCTGTGACAACTTTACATCTGGTTAGGGAGGCTGAGATTCAACTTAGAAGACCGTGTCTTCACCTTATTCCCCTTGAGCGAAGGACACATAGTCCTCGCCTAATCACTCTCGTAAGTCTTCAAGGTAGACTACCAAACCTTCACAGACTTCGTTCACCGGTGATCCACAATGACTCTTGGACGCTCAGAACGCGATGCCTAACCCGCTGGAGGATTCACTGTCCTCAAGTGTAACAAGTCTTCAGATCACACAGACAGAAAGACTTTAGTGATGCCTAACACTCTTTTGGCTCTAGGTGTTTTGGGCTTTGTCCTTGCAAGGATCTCTCTCTCAAATGCTTCGGAGGTGGGTTGCTCTCAAACGACAAAAGTCGTGTACTAACTCTGAGCAACCACCAATTTATGGTGTAGGGGTGGGTTATTTATAGCCAGGAAGCAACATGACCTGATTTGTCTGAAATGACCCTGGGTTGCTAAGGAACTGACACGTGTCCAACAGTCAGATTTCAAACACACGCGACAACTTAACTTGGGCTACAAGTAAAGATGACTTATCCAGCTCTGGATAAGATTTGCTCTCATTGTCTTCGCTCGAAGACATATGATTTGGTTGAGCATCACATCAGTCACTCTGACTTTGTTCATTTGGACCCGACTTAACAGTAGGGTGGTTCCTATGACTCAACAAAGAAGAAAACGAAACTACGAAACAACTATGTCTTCGTACTCCATAGTCTTCATACGATGTCTTCTCATGTCATAGTCTTCAATGTGAATCTTTTCACAGACCACCATTGTCTTGAATGTCTTCACACATTTTTAGGGCTCATCTCTGGTAGGTAAACCAAATCAATATGGGACTACTACCTGTGTTATCCTGCAATTCTCACAAAAACATTAGTCCCTCAACCAAGTTTGTCGTCAATACTCCAAAACCAACTAGGGGTAGCACTAGATGCACTTACAATCTCCCCCTTTTTGGTGATTGATGATAAATTGGTTGAAGTTTTCAACGGGGGATAAAAGTATGTTAAAGTTGAGAATTACGGCATTGTCTTCGTAAGTAGCAAAAGGCTACCCCTAAAGATGTGCATATAAGTAGTTTGCTTTTGAATGCAAATGCACATGGCAGGTTTTACTTTGTGGAGATCCTGTTCAACTTATGAAGACAATTCATCATGCATATAAAGATATAATGAAGATAATGACATGCATAATGAAAAATGGACGTCTGCGGAATGACTTCATGCGGAACTTATCATCGCATCATAGAATAGTAGAAAAAGTAGCAGACGACCATCGAGTTTAAGTGTTACAACCCAAAGAACCAAATGTATCAAAAAACGAGAGTTGTAAACACTTGTCAAAAATAGTGCAACCACCCATTAGGACCTGCTTGAAGACTATCAACTCATATGCTTCTCCCCCTTTTGTCAGTAATGACCAAAAAGGTTTGAAGACATAGAGTATCTACTCATTCCCATTAGGAGTAGATGTAGGTGCAGGGTCGACGTTGGAGTTCGGTGGTGCAGAAGGGCCTAGTGTAGAGTCGAGATGCAGTGAAGCCATGGTTGGTGAAGTGGCGTCGTCTTCTTCATCGATGACTCTCGCAACAACAGTTGTAGCCGAAGATGAATACTCAAAATCTTCTATTGATGGAGTGCGGTGCCAGCTTGCATTGCGTGGAGGTCTGGAAGCAAATTTGAAGCCCTCAATAAAGCCATGTTCACGAAGATCTTCTTCAGGGCATAGTGGTGTGAGACTCTTCCAAGACCGCCGACATGATTCATGGGCTACGAACGAGTTCTTGGTGGCCAAGTTTCTGATGTGATTGACGTCCACCAAGATGATCTGCAGCTAACGCTTGAGCCAGTCATGATGCTTATCCTGCTTCTGATGTAAGGCCACAAGAAGCTCTTGGTCACGGAGTGCGCGAGAATGTTTCCGAGGCCTTTGAGAAATTATACTGTTGCTGGCTTCGGTGTTGGCACGATGAGACACACGTATATTGCCAGCCAGAGGATAAGCAGGAGTGGCAGCATTGGGGACATGAACTCCTTCTATTGGTTGTGTGAATCTTTGATGATCAATGTTATGAAGATATAGCAGCTCCTTAGCAGACTCTGGGTAGATGGCTTCGACAGACAGATCAACCTCAGGTAGAAAGACAAGATGGTTGCACGCTGAGGGCTGATAGTCAATAGTTGAATGGAGCTTGATCAGGCGCATCACCCATGGACATTAAAATTCAGGCCAAACAGATCAATTCCAGATGCGGCAAGTTGTCTGATGAAGAAATCCTGGGTGTTGAATCTGATGCCATTGACGATGTAAAACATCAAAGTCTTCATGGCTCCTTCAAGTTTGGCTTCAGCAGTATATCCCTTGATTTGCCACATAGTACGCCGTAGAATATGATAGAGTGTGCGTGGCAAGTACTCAAGGTATTTGACGAAGAACTCCTTGGGGTATTCAGCATCTTGGGGCAGTGGCTTCATCATGCTGAGCATCTCGCTCATATTGGGTTCAGGCCTCTGGAAGATGCTCTACAACATCGCGATGACGTTTACAACCAGGCACATAGAACTAGCCTGAGTGGGTAGGGATGTAAGCTCGATGATGTCTTAAGCTTTGGCTTCATAATGCACATCTCCGGACATCCACTCAAGGACCCATGTCTTTGGATCCCAGTTGTAGCCACGAATGTGAAGAGTGGCATAGAATTGTAGTAGCAGTTCTTCATTCCAGTGTTCATTGTACGTAACGAATGGCAGAAGACCAACTTCCCCAAAACAGTCAAGGGCTTCTTCAAGACAGGGCAGCCCAGCAATAGCTTCACAATCAAGGTGCATGTGTGGAAAGATTTGCCCCTGATTGTATAGAATGCAAGAGTGGTAGTTGCCCTGCTGATAGCTCCAGAAGTGATTGGATGAGATCTTTGGCTTCGAGTATGTATTCTTGGCACTATCGAAGAAGGTATTGTGTGCCCTGAAGTTGTTCATGTTGAATGATCCTGGGAATGTGGCAGCACCTGGAAGCCTTGGCAGCCAAGGCTTTGGCTTCTGAACTTGTGGCCTCTGCTCCACATGATAGTCATATTGAGGTCTAGGAGCAGTGGGAGGCACCATGATGGGCCATCGGACTGTGACAAGTTCACCATGTTTATAGGTCTGTTCAATGGTGTGAGGCCTTAGAGATGGAACAGTGGCTTCAGCGTTCACAGTGACTTCAGGTTGTACTTGAGCTTCAGGCACCACATTAGCTTCAGGTGCCACATTGTATTTAGGCACCACATGGTCTTCACCCATGACAGTATCATTGGCATCAACATTACTGTTTGTGGCCACCTTAGTAGTTTCAACCTCCATTTGTATAGTAACAGGAGGGCCGGGCACAGACTCATTCTCCTCGAGAATGATTTGGTCAGTAGTAGGGGGTGTAGCAACTCTTTCTTCTTCTCTTGGTTCTTCTTTTTCTTCATCGGCTGATGCAGCCGGAATGTCTTCAGCAGCTTTAGCTTCATACTCGGAGACATTCATAGTTGGGGTGGCTTCAGGAAACACTTGATGTGCTACTGAGCTTTGTTGCACTTCCCTTTCTGGAGTGCTCGACATGGTGACCTGTGGCCTGGGGCCTTTGCGAAGCCTGCGGAAAGCGGGCGACGCATGTGGTGACAGTGAGGTATGTACCATGTAGCTATCATCGTCAAGCACCAGAGTGGTGACTTGAGTTGTTGGAGTTCTCGATGTGTCTTCATGAATGGGGGTGTCTTGTTGAGGGCGATTGGCCCATGAATCATCTTGAGCAATTGGCGTCAATGGAAGACCAATACTGATTAGTTCGATGTTCATAAGAACAGGCGATGATACCACTTGATGCTCGAGTTGAGGAAGGACTTCATCATCTTCTACATTGTCTTCACGATCAATGTCTTCAGCTGTGGTGGGATCAACATCTGGAACTTCTTCATCTTCAGGAGCCTCTGTGAAAGTAGGCTCATGAATCACGAGGCAACGCTCTTGGTTGGTGGAGGCTGGTCGAACAATAGATATGGGCTCAACCACAAGGGGCTCAGAGGCCGTAGCACGCTCTTTCTTTGAAGACTTCGTCTTCAGCTTCTTCTTAGATGGGGCTTCATTAGAGGTGTTCTTGTGCTTGCACTTCCTGGCACCAGCTTCAACTGCCCTGGTCTTCTTCAGTTCTGAAGCTACTGAGGGGATCTTGGGCTTCAAGCCTGTCATGCTGGCAGGGAAGACAATGCGAGGTTCTTCCTTCCTTGATGCTTCAGTTCAGGCCGCAGTAGACTTCTTTGTTAGCTTGGCAGCCATTCTTGGGTCGATGCCAGGACGACCAAGAGCCTTGCGCTTCTCAGCCTCATTGTGTGCTTGAACACATTTCTGCGTGAAGTACTTCATGCGCTCTCTTAAACCTTTAGCTTCTTCACGCTTCTTGTGAAATTTCTCCTTGAGCTCATGCAACATCTTCTTGAAGGTCGGAACATCTTCCATGCTGAGCTTGGCCATGTTCTTCTTGAAGTGAGCCTTCTCATAGTCAAATTTGTTCTTCAGCTCAACAATCTTCTGAGCCACGACCAACTCATTAGCAATAGCTCCATGCAAGGTGACGCTGATATCCACAGGTAGTTGAAGATCATCGATGCTTATGCTCTGGTCGTCGAACCATTCATCAATGAAGTTGTTCAGAATATTCACGTCAAAGAGGGGCAGATCATTGAAGATCTCCGCCTCTTGCTTGCTCTTGATGAGTTGCTTAAGGGCGTCATCACCAAGATCTTCGTCACTTGACAAATCAATGGTGTCTTCTTCGTTCCTGAGAACAGCAGCTGGAGTCAGTTCATGCCCGAAAATCTTCTTTGGCTTCTTGGTTTTCTTTGTCTTCTCGGCCTTCTTGGAGACATGAGACAAGTCTTTGGACTTCACACTGGCTTCAGGAGGTGCAGTGGCCAATGGCTTCACACGCGAAGCTTTTGGTGTGGCAGGGGGCTTTGAAGCCTTTTGATTTCTTCTTCTATGGCTTTGGTGGTGCTGGCGCATCTTCCAAGTCTGCGTCATCAGCTATGTGAGTGAGAAGACCATCGGGGTTGTAGAAGGGGCTGATGACATTAGGATTGGAATCTCGGGTGCCATCAGCCCTTGGAGTAGATGGACCAGTATTGAAGTCAAGTCCCAGGTCCTTCTTGTTCATGACAGCAGACTCCTTCGCAAATTGCTAATTCCGCTTGAACAGATTGTCTTCACGACACCATAACAAGGATGATGGGTGATGTCTACTAGAGAACCTTCTTCTTGTAGACGTTGTTGGGCCTCCAAGTGCATAGGTTTGTAAGACGGTAGCAAATTTCCCTCAAGTGGATGACCTAAGGTTTATCAATCCGTGGGAGGCGTAGGATGAAGATGGTCTCTCTCAAGCAACCCTGCAACCAAATAACAAAGAGTCTCTTGTGTCCCCAACACAACCAATACAATGGTAAATTGTATAGGTGCACTAGTTCAACGAAGAAATGGAGATACAAGTGCAATATGGGTTGTAAATATAGGTTTTTGTAATCTGAAAATATAAAAACAGCAAGATAACAAGTGGTAAAAGTGAGTGTAAACGGTATTGCAATGCTAAGAAACAAGGCCTAGGGTTCATACTTTCACTAGTGTAAGTTCCCTCAACAATACTAACATAATTG